>NC_142511.1:18008804-18316630 GCF_057876585.1 Rhinolophus sinicus
GGGGAGCACATTGTGGAGAGTCCTGAATGCATGCCACCGTCGGGAATTCCAACTTCTACCCCATGGTGTTGACCTTTTTAGGGATGATAACCACAGAGGACAGGCCTATGCAGGGAATTTAGTGGAAGAGGCTACCACACAGACCAAAGGAGGACGAAGAGCTGATCTAAGGCAGTGGTCAGGAGAAGCCATGTTTGTGAGGCATTCCTAAGGGAAAACACATAGATTTAGAAACGGCTTCGATGGAAAGGCAGAGGGAGAGGACAGTGGAGGATGACGCCCAGGTTGCGGTTTGGAAGCCTGGATAAGTGATGGCACCAATGGGACGCGGGAGAGAAGCAGAGGACACAAAGGATGCTAGGAGGAGGCATATCCAGGCGGGGTGTCTTAAGAACGGCCTTGAACGAGGGTGAGTCAGACCAGCTGACATCTAACATTTCTCCCAAAATAAATTGTACGATTCCTAGCAACGGCCACATTTCCTTTGTGGTATCTATCAATGATTATTTTACTACTGCCCAGAGCATTAAAATATTTTTCACTTTACAAATAATTCTGGGGTCGTTTTTGTGATTGCATTTGACGTAATAGGTTTAGATCTACGTCAGGAAAATAAGATCTGAAGACAGACGACATCCTAGGGAGACAGCAATGGGAAAACTCGAAGCCAGTCCTGAAGCCTGTCGCCTGGTCCTTCCACCCACACCCATTGCTGCAGCACAGCCCTGTGGGACTCCCTGTTTGGGATTTAATCAGTGCTGCTTCCCCAGAGTAACCCTCATGCAGCCTGGTGGGACCCTCCCCCTCAACTAGGCCTGAGATCCCCACTGAAGTGACTGGATTCGACAAAAACTCTTAGGGTCCAGGAGATGTGGTGACATGCACGGCAGTGCCAGGGAGGAATCTGAGGACTATGGAGAGGCCTCCAGCCTCCCCCCACTGCCCCTGTAAGGGACGGGACTGAGGGCTGTGGAGTCAGGAGAGATGGCTTGCTCTGGGAGGTGAAACTTACAGGCCTGGCGCCCCAGGATGGGCCTTGAGCCATGGGCAAGCGAGGGGCAACACCACACTGGCCAATGAAGCTGCCAGTCAGAGGACGGGCTGCTAGAGGCCAATTGCTCTTTCCCAGCTCTGCTCAGGCCCTGCCAGGAACGTAAGGAGCCAACTCTACTGCTCACATCTGATACAGAGGCCGGGTGCAAATACGTTACTCCCCAAACCCACCCAAGACCCAATGAAGGATCCTGGGGTTAAATTAAAGGAGGAGAGATTGTAGGTCGCAATGAGGAAAAGTAAAAATGTCAAATCCCAAGATGCAGTGACCCAAGGAGGCTCTGCCCTGGGCATTACTCAAGGGAATAGCTCTGCTAGGGTGCCAGCTGCTCACTCAGGGTTGCTTCTGGCCCCTGAATTCTGAGATTCTGCTCTTCTAGGAAGAATAGTTACTACCAGGAAAATTTAAAAGACGAAAAAGAGGAGGAGCAGACGGAGGCGGCAGAAGAAAAAGAAGAAAACCACTTTAGTGTGCTGTCTCCACGCCACAAGGGAGAACTGAGGGGCTCAAAGGTTTTACCAAAGCCTCTGTCTGCAAAGCCCAGAAAGATCTTTCCTCTGAAGAAGAAAGCCCTCAAGACAGCAGCGAGGCCTCTGCTCCAGCCCTTGACGTCTTCCTCGCCGCTGCTCCCACAGCTCAACACAACCACCACGGCACAGGACAGAGAATGATGTGGTCACGATTCCCATTCCTTTGAAGACAACTGTGACTTCTCTCCAAGTCATCAGGGAACCTCTGGTTCCTCATTTGCCTGGGGATGCACCCAAACACTGCTGGTGAAGAGAAGGCGGTTCCAGGGCTAAAGGGCCCCCCCACCCCCCACCCCCTCTCCTGCGTCCTGCTGCTGCCGTCTTAAATGTCAGTGTCACTCATAGGGAAGCCTCGAATGGAACTCTCTCTCATGCTCAGAACCATCCAGAGTCCACCTGGCTCTGAGGCTACAGGAGACTTTTTAGATTTGCTCTCAGAACTTCGACCAAGAGGGGGAAAAAACCACCACCAACAAAACACTACTGATCTTTCCACACGAGAGTTTCTTCCTCTTTAGGGAGCTCTGACTCCAGGACTCTCAGCCGCCCCCCCCCGGCCCCCCCCCCGGCCCCCCCCCCCCCCCCCCGCCCCCGCCTCAGTTCCAACTCTGTTACAGTCCCCACTGCCATCTAGGGTCGGCGCAAAAAGCTCCTCAACGGAGGGGCTATCCTCATTTGTCCCCAGATCCTCGCAGCCAGCCCTCTGCCTGGCACAGAGTACTCAGTCAATGTTTGGTAAATAACAAGGGAAATTGAGGATTGAAATGAGGCCGCAGTGGAAAAGCGCTGTTGGGAGCAGGGCCATGAAAGGCACCTAGGACAAATGTGAATGAGGCAGACAGAGGACAAGGGGACGATATGAAAAGATGTGAATGGAAGTTAAGGACTGGAATTGGCTATGAGTCAGGATTACAGTTACGGAGGCTGTGTCCAGGCTCAGAGCCAACTAATTTACATGCATTGTCTCGCTTTCATCCTGACAGCAACCATATGATGTGTATATTATTATTATTATCATCCCCATTTTTTAAAGAAGACTTGGGGAGGTCCTATGGCTAGGAAGCAGTGGAGGCTGTCAAGGAGTAAGGAGGGCCTGGGGTTCCTCCCGGCCTTTCCAAGGTCTGCCAAGAGCTGTGTGGTATGATGGTTACCACCATGGACTCTGGAGTGGACCTGCCTGGGCTCAAATCCCGGTTCCACTGCTGAATAGCCATGTGACCTCAGCAACTTACTTAGTCTCTCCATCATTGTCACCATTTTCTAGTTTGTTCATCTGTAAAATGGTGACAATGATAATAGTAGAATTTTTGAAGATTAGTTAATATACATCAAGGGTTGGCGGGCCCACCACTTGTTTTTGTAAATAAAGTTTTATTAGAACACACTCATGCTCATTTGTTTACAAATCGTCTATGGTTGTTTTTGTGCTACTGTGGTCGAGTTCAGCAGTTTCACCACAGACCATATGGTCCATAAAGCCTAAACTAGTTATTATCTAGTTCTCTATAGGAAAAGATTGCTCCTCCACCGCCCTGCATGACGAGCTTATAATGGTGACGCGCAGTAACTGCTGTGAGGGCACATGGTTATTATTAAGCATTTGCCCAGAGCCGCTCCGTCAGCATCACCCACTGAGCATAATCTGACTGCCTGACAGGCCAGGCACTGTATCAGGCTCCAGGGGCCTGTGAGGAACAAGACAGAGATGGTCCAAGCCTCCTCCTGTGGGGCTCACAACCTAATGGAGAAGACAAGGGAGTAACAAATAAAAGAGGTAATCATAGACTGTGATGAGTTCTTTGAAGAAAATAAACAGGATGTTGAGATAGAGAAAAAGGGGCAGCGACTGAGGACTGGAAGGCCTCCTGGAGGAGGTGACATTTGAGCAGCTACTGGAAGATGAGAAGGAGCAAGTTTGAGGGTTGGCAGGAAGGACATTCCGGGCAGACGGGACAGCAGCAAGTTTAACAATCAGTTTTAGGAAAGGGCTTGCCGTGTTTGAGAAACAGAAAGGAGGCCAGTGTTGCCCAGGTGTCAGGGACAAGTGGCAGGGCAGTAAGAGACAGGGCAGGAGCCAGACCACAGGGGCCGGGAAGGAAAAGGAGTTGGGTTTATTCTAAGAGCAGAGCAATGGGAAGCAGCACAAGTGTTGTAAGGAGCCAGTGACACTGTCTGCTTTGGAATCTAAAAAGGCCAGTCCAGACGCTAAATGAGAAGGGACCGTGGGCGCAGCGGGCAGAATCGTGAGAAGGCTGATGTCCATCCTGGTGGAGATGTTACAGTAGATGGGGAGAGATGGCACAGGCCTGGACTATGGTGGGGACGGGGACACGGAGCAACCCGGGGGTTTCATGGTAGAATCAGGACTCGGTGATTGGCTCTGACGCCCGAGGGCAGGGAGGAACCCAGGCTGGCTCTGGGATTTGGGCCTGGACTCCGAGGCACAGGTGGTGCTGTTCACGGAGAAATGGAAAGTGAGGGCAAAGGCAGAGGTGGCAGGAGTCGTCGGGGACCGCAGGGAGAAAGCCTAATCCCTTTTCCTGAAGACAAGGTCAAGGGAAAGACAACTCCCTCGGCCCCCTCAAGAGCAAGGTAAAATATGTTGTTTTCATGCTGCCACGTGTTTTCTCACTCACCTGTTTGCTATAAATAGACTCTGCTTCTTCTGTATCCCCATATTCCTGCCCTCAACCCCTTGTCCGGGCCCAGAAGTGACCGTGATGACTGGATGAGGCCTGATCACAGAGCTGGGTCCCCCACCCCCTCACCTCCCATCCCCCCATTCCTCCCTCCCCCACAGGCAGTACTCTTGTTAAGGCTCAGGTCAGAGCTGTAACCTTGTGGGTGGGCACAGAGCATTACTGACTTATCTTCACTTGCGTGCACAAGCTAGACATCTCTCCATGGCTTTTCCAGATACCAACCCCTCCCCCGCAACACAGGCCTATGGCCCTCACCTGGGACCCTTAACCCCTAACTGCTCTTCCTCTACCCAGAGCTGCGTTTCTGTTGCTCTTTTCCTCATTTCTCTACTTCATCCTGCAAACCCATTTTCTTCCTCAGTTCACCCAATGCATTATTTTGAATTCATGGTTATACTGGACTATCTCCCACTAAACATGCATTCACTCACTAATTCCTTTGCTGAGAACCTACCACATGCACACATGGATGGGGAAACACAAATCCAGCACAGTGGCCGATTCCTCACCATCCTGACCCAGCAACATGTCCACCGGCCACTTTCTCCAATCCCCTCCCCTCCCACTCCTGGCCCCAGAGCAGTGCTTGCAGACCCACTGGCAGCTGCCTGCAGCCTTCCCTGCTCTCCCAAGTTCACCTGTATTCTGCCTTTGAACAACCTGGGGGCAGGGGGCCCGAGTCATCTGTGTGTTGGGGTGTGTGTGTGTGTGTGTGTGTGAGGCTCTGCATAGTTTGGAAAAGCATTTTGTATTAGTTTGAAGATCTAAACTGTAGTCATGTAATCAGACTCGCCCATGACTCTCTCCTAAATCGTTGCCCCCCGGCCTTTATGTGGCATTTGGTACTTCCTTCTTGAAACTCCCTGATCCTTTGGCGCTGGGGAGTCTGTACTTTTTTACTCTCCCCACACCCCTGACCACACCTCGAGGAGGCTCTCTGAGGGGTTCCCCTGAGGCTGGGTCAGCCCTCTTCCTTTAGTTCTCGCCACAACTCTCACATCTCCTCGTCTGAAAGGTTCCCTCATCCCCAGCCAGGCTGTGTTACTGAATGTGGGTAGCAACCCCATGTCCTCAGACTCACGGTGCCCTCCCCGTTCTCCATTCCTAACCACGCTATGTTCTCACACGGACTGGTAGGCAAGAGTACACGCACCCGGAAAGTGATGGAGAACCCAGTGGCTCCACAACCAAAGCATCTTGGGAGCTGGGATTCACACAGCCAACAGACCCTAGTTTGGATTTAGCCTGGAATTCTGAAGCATTTTTAAGGACTGGGCTGGACCTTTGCTGGGCCCCACCCTCCATGGCCTCAGGGTACTCTTAGGAAAGGGAAGAGCCCTGAGACTACCCTCCATAAGCTGCAGAACTGACATGCCAAGGAGGATTCAGAAACCCTGGCTTGACCTTTTGGTGACTTTTAGCTACCAAAGGCCAACATCATTCTAGCTGTGCCTCATCTTCCCACAAATGCTGGTGCGGCTACCTTTGCGTTAAGTTTGTGCCTCCAAAACTCACCACAGACATGTGACATACTGTCCTCTGCCAACTGCCCTAGAGCTGGGAGAGTCTGTGGAGGGCAATCCCCTCCTGGCCAGCAGCGAGGCCAGCTTTGGCCCAGGCCCAGGGAGGAAGCTGACGGCACCAGGGGCGGCCCTCTCACCCCAGCCCGGAGGGGAGAAGCCTCCAGAAGTCCACCACGCCAGGCACACCCCAGACGCTCAGCTCACACGGGGGCGGCCATCCGACAGTGCAGCTCACAGAACATTGTAGCACCTCAGTGCAACACTGGACGTCAGGCTCTTGGGGCTGACGGGCTTGATTAGGACAAGAGAAGAGGGAAAGCAGGGGGAGAGCCTACAAAGGGGACCCAAGAGAAGCAGGAAGAGTAGAAAAGAGGAGTGCCACAGTTTTTCTAAAAGCTAAAACTCCTCAAACTAAATCTCATGCAGAAACATCAGCAAATAAAAGAGTATATAGAGGAACCTTTGTGGTTAAAGCAAGGCCTGTGGGGTCTCTGACGATCGACACCCCTCAGGCAGCTCTTTTGGCTAATCTTAGGAGTTCCGGTTTAATTTTCAAACACAATAATAATATAATACGACCTTACGCTTACTGCTTACTAGTACTTGGCAGTTTGCATTTTTACATACAACATCACACCTAGTTCTCACACTAACTCTGCAGCAATATTACCATCATCCTATTCCTGATGAGGAAACTGAGGCCCTGAGTTGTCAAGCAACTTGCCCCAAATCACACAGCTAGCAATGGCAAGGCAGGAACTTGAATCTGGCCTTTCTGACCCCAAGTCCAGTGCTCTTTGGTCTGTGTCATGGCTAGAGGAAAATGTCCCACATCCCAACCGGCACCAAAAGAGGGTTCGTGATGAAAAGCAGTACAGCCTAGAGACCAGCTCTGGAACCAGGCCACTGAGGGTCAGTCCCTTCTGTCATTCACTTACCTGTGTCATCTCCTCAGCTATAAAATGGGACAATAATAGTACCTGCCTCTAAGGCTTGGAGTTACAATTAAATGTGTTAGCCCATATAAATGACAGTACATGTCACATAAATAAGCATTTAACATCCTTCACGCCTAGCATTTATTCAGTGCCTGCCGCACACAGAGGCCTACATCTCATTCTATTGTGGGCGGTGGGGGGAGTGGTACAGGACCCCAAGTTACCAGACAGTTCCCATTCCCAAGGGGTTTCCAGTCTGGGTGGAAATCACACCTCTGCACAAAGTCCAGGAATGGTTTCCAGCGTGGTTGGGTCCTAAGAATGTGTTCTAAAGCGTGAAAAGGATGATTTGGACACCTTACCCAGAGAGACGCACCTCTGTTTGGGGGCATATTTGTTACACTAGCTTAATCTATCCTAATCAATATCTGTCAGAATCAGGATCTCTCAGTAACAGCTAGAAATCTGCTTTTTAACAAGTTCCCAGGCTAGATTCTGTAGCCGGTTACTGTGCAAGAAGCACCAAGCCAGACCAGCTTCTGGGTCACTTTGTCCTCCTCACTGGCCACTCCTTCTTTCCCCATCTCTCAGAGAGCCGGCTGGTCTCTCGTATCTACACTCATTTTCCTGGTGAGCTAATCTCAGCTCCCACCTTCAATGCCACCTAAGGCTAGCAATATCCCGATTTCTATCTGTGATTGGGACGTCAACCCTGACCTAGTCATTCCGACGGCCATATTTGTTTACTAGGCACCTCAAGGTAACACATCCAACCCCGCCCAACCTGCTCTCCCTCTCAGTAAAATGGTGCCACCAAGCACCCTGTTACATGGACCCAAAACTCTGGGTTCTCCTTGGCTTACTGTCTGTGGCACAACAGCGCATTCCGGTGGCTCTCGCTCCAGGCTTGTCTAACGGCTGCTCACCACCTGCAGCATTGCCACCCGCGTGAAAGCGCCGTCATCTCCCCACCAACTACAACATTAGTCTCCGAGCTCGTTTCTCACCTCTGCCTCTGCCCCTTCCAGTCTAGTCACAACGCAGCAGCCTTTTAAACACAGAAGTCAGATATGTCACTCCTCGACTCCAATGGCCCCGTCTCACTCAGGATAAAGTCAGCGTCCAGAGAGCCCCATGTCATCTGGCCTCTGGCCTCTGTGTTCTTGTTTCCCAGCACTTCACCCTGTTCACAGGCTCCAGCCACACCAGCCACACTTTTTCTTGGCTTCTTCTGCTTGCTGTCTCCTGCCAGGAACGTTCTTCTCCCTGCCACCTCAATGGCTTGTTCCCTCATTTCAGGTATCTCCTCAAATGTCACCACACACGTGAGGCCTTCGCTGGCCCCCATGGAAACGCAGCAGCCCGGCAGCCCCATCGCCTGCAGCACTTTCCTCCAAAGCACTTATTACCATCTAGCATCTTCTGTGTTTCCTTCTTTACTGCCCGAGTACAAGCTTCATGGGGGCAGGGATGTTTCTTTTGTTTACTGAGGTACCAACACTGAGAACAGTGCCCATGAGAGGCGCTCAGTAAGTACTTACGGAAAGACGGAACGGCTGCCTGATGGTGTTCTGCAGAAAGCAGGACGGCCTGTCTCTCACTGAGCATGCTTCCCAGTGCCTAAGTCTTGTCATCTTAACTGTTTGAAAAGTCCTGCAATTCTCCCACTTACAGCGAGAAAGGGCAAAGCTGGCAATGATGGTTGACTACAGGGGCGGGGAGTAGTCAGTGGCAGGAGGGGGAGGGTTCAGCCCTCTGGGGCTGGAAGAATGGGGCTTGAGCAATGCTCCCACCTCCTGTGAACTAGCCTCAGGTCAGGGGGCCGCAGTCCAGAGCCAGCCACCTGGGAAGGAGGGGAAAATGCTGAGAAAGATTTTTAAAGAAAGGCAGGCCAACAACTCAATTCAATAAGCAAGTATGGGGCCCTCACCTAGGTGCCCCACTAGGTGCTAGAGACCTCAAATCATATTTGCCGGGGTTCCTTTCTGCAGACTTGATCATAGGAACAGATAAGAGAGAGCAGGGCCAGGTTTTCCCTTTCAGCTCATGCTGTTGTTTTCAATATCTATTTTAAACCTTTCTCTTCTTCACAAACCATGACCACTCCCCCCCCCCCCCCCATCCTAGCGGCACACTTCCTACTGCACAGAGAAAAAACAGAAGTCTTCACACCAGAACACCTCCACTTCCTGCCACCATGCCTGCGTGTCTCCCGCGGGGGACGCCCCAGTTCACCTCTCAGGGCCATGGCAGAGGTGATCTCTGAATTAGGCCAGACTCCACCTCTCCTGGACTCCAGCCTCCTTAGGGGTCCTTGATGTCGGTTATCACCCATCCCACCGGCTTCACCACCGAGCTCTCCCTTTTGGCTGACTCCTTCCACCAGCGCTGAAACAATCACAAGTCTCTCCTAAGATGAAAGCAACACAAAAATTCTCACTCTCATATTTCCCCAAAATGCGAGCTTTCCTCCCTCCCACAGCCAAACTTCTTGACCTACCCTCACCCTCACACACTGTCTCCACTGGCCTCTCTTCAATCCAATCCTCGGCCCCCTCCGGCCTGGCTTACACCCACCACGCCACCCAAACGGATCTCAGTGGCTCCTGGGTCACTAACGCCAATGGTCAATTTTTAGTCTTCATCTTCCTGGCCCCTCTACAGCATCAGACATTGTTGACTGCCCTCCTTCCCAGAAAACAACACTTTGAAGTACTGTTTCCCTCTAGCTTCCCTGACACCACACTGTCCAGGCACCAAACAGCGTGCACAAGCTAACAGCTCCCACTGGTCTCTCTCCTCTGCGTCTAGATCCACATGTGCTACTGCCTACCTGGTGTCTCCTTCTGACTGTCTCACAGGCACTGCAAAGCCCACACATCCGTAACAGAACCGATCTGTCCTCTCTCCACAGCTCCCTCTTGGTGAAGACCCACTGCTAATCTTGCTGTTGGCACCAGACAACTGGCCTCATTTCTGGTGATGCCTCCTCTATCCTCCCCCACATCCAATTGGTCACTGAGGCCCCCTGAATGTACCTCATAGACACATCCCACCTACTTCCCCACCCCCCACCACCCACCCCAGATTCAAGCCACCACCCTGTCCATAGCAGCAGCCTTCTCGTGTGTAACGGGTCTCCCTGCCTAGAATGGATTCTCCCCACCCCCTCTCCAGTAACTGGTCCACCAGCCCACTTGCTCCTCCAAAGCATTCTCCACACAGCAACCAGATTGAGCTTTTGAGAATGCCGAGCTGCTGTCACTCACACAATCTTTTCACAGCCTCCCATTACCCTTCCGGTTCCAAGTCTCTCACCTGCCCACGTCTCCAGGGTCATCTGTGAGCTCCATCCTTTATCCCCCAGCGTCTCTGGTCTTTTCGCCTTTCCTCCTATGAGTGCAGAACCTTCCCTTACCCTAAGGCTGGTCTCCCTTTGCTCATGCTGTGATCCCTGCTGGAAATTTCCTCTCCCCACTTCTCACGGAGCTAAACTCATCCAAGCCCAGCTAAAGTATTACATATTCAGCTAAGCCTTCGCATGCCTTCTCAGCCAGCTTAGGTGCTTCTTTCTCTTTACATGTTCTTCTGTCACCCTGTACTTCTCTTTCATAGCCCTTATCATGATTAAAATTCATTTTTGTATAATTATCTGTTCAATATTAATCTGTACCAGCAAGCAGAAGACAGAGCTGGGACTGTGTTTGTCTTTTTCAAGGTGCTGGCACAGAGCAAGCACTCAAATATTTGAGTAAAATAGTAGCTGTCACCGTGGGTGCCTGCAATGGGCTGGAGGCTGTGGTGAGGAGGTTTGCGTGGGTTGTTCTACTTATTCGACACAGCAACCCAGGGCGGTACGGATACCAGTTTTATTATTTGTGTTCACGTTTTACAGATTGAATCTGGATGCTCAGGGGAATTGCGTCTTGTGTTCGTGGTAACGAAGCTGGTAAATGCTGGCTAAGGCTTCACTCTCAGGCTTGTCTCCCATCCAAGCCACTATATCGACCACCCTCTGCAGGCCCCGTGCTGCTCACTCACTCACTGCCTTAGACTCAGTGGGGCTCAGCCCAGAGAGGTGGGTGGAATGACACACTACGTCATCTCATTCGTGCTCGGTGCTCGCGGTCACCTTTGAGGTCCACACACAAGAATTACAATTCCCCTTTTCCACAGGAGGGAGGAAAATGGAGTTTGAGGGGTTCAAAGTATCACCTAGCAGTAAGTGGCCATGTAGAGCTGGAGCCTAGGTCTTCTGGCTCCTTGTCTGGGGCGATTTTCTCCACGGCATCACCAGTTAGGCTCTGACAGGTGGGGTTATGCAGGGAAGCTGTGCAGAGAAGAGCTCACAGAGCAGGACTGAGGCAGGGCCCTGGCTGATGTCTGGGAAGGTGGTTTGGGGCAGCTTCCCCTAAGGATTAGGGTGGCTCACTGTGCCTTAACTGTCTGCAAACAGTTGTGGCTTATGCTGACCACCTGTCTGTCTTCTGGAAGTCTGGAATTTTGGTATATGTTAGGCAGAGGGTGTCTGTGAGCCCTCCTCGATAAGAACCCTGGGCACCAAGTCTCTAATGAGCTTCCCTGGTTGACAACGTTTCCCACGTGTTGTCACAATTCAATGCTGGAGGGATGAAGCAAGAATTAAGTCACCTATGTGACTTCACTGGGGGAGGACTCTTCGAAGGTTCCACTTGGTTTATTCTAGATGTCGCCCCATGTGCCTGTTCCCTTTGCTGATTTTGCTTTGAGGCCTTTCCCTCTCATAAATCATCCATGTATGCCAAATGCGGGAGCCTGTGAATCCTCCCAGCAAAGCATCACACCTGGGCATGGTCGTAGCGACCCTCAACACTGAAGCCTTCCTAATTAGAGACTCATTTTGAGTTTTCTTTGAAAGGGGTGAAAGGGGCATGAATTAGTGGCCTAAAACAGGAGGCACTCTAGGCAGGGGAAATAGTGTGAAGAAAGCTAAGAATAGGTAAGTCAGCTGTAGAAAGCCCTACCGCTGTTTGATGTAAACAGAGTTGCTGCTGAGAAAATCGAGCATTACAGTTACGAGGTGGAATAGGCAGGGGCTAGAGAAGTCAAACGCGTTAGAAAGATGCAATGTTGGTGAAGTGAATCACTTGAAGTCAGACATGTGGAATTGTTGGTATGAAGGGAAGATGGAAAGAATTTAGTGTCTGGCTGCCCGTAGCTAATACGTGGCATTGGACTTTTCTATGAAACGTCCGGGGAGTGCTACTGAGAGGTTGAAGCAACATCCCAAATTATTAGTTTTTCAAATAAACCACCTCAATATAAGGAAATCAATCGGCTCCAAAATAATCTACTTTCCGTTTATTTAGGGCAGGTACCGACTCCTTCCTTTATCCCTTAGAAATGCCTTTGCCCACAGTCCAATATTCCCCGCCATCCGTCCTGTCCTCCCCTCGTCATTCCGTAGGAGGGCTTCCTGGAATAAGTTGGTTAACCACTTCTTTTATTCTGCATCTACTTAACACGTAAGCCTTCATTTTATATTATTTTGCCTTTAACCCAGGAGTCATGGTAAGTTTTCCCAGGTTGCATCCTAGGTCCTCACCCAGCCTCTTTCTCAGACGCCTAACGTCATGAAGGCAGAAGGGGAGCTTTCATGACCTGCTTCACTTCACCCCATCCACCTGCCTCCATCTAGGGCCCCACTAGGGAGGCTCAGACACAGCCTCCTGCTCCCAGCCATCCCCCCTCGGTAAGGGCGGATGGAAAGGGCTCGCTCTGGCTGCCAGCTTTACATCAAGCCAGCCTCACTCCTCATCCTGCTGTGACTTCACAGTTGGATACCACTCGAGTAATTGCTTCGCTCCTGGTGATGAAGCTAATGCCTGTCTTTTGTGCCCCAAACCCATTTTATTTCTTCTGTTTGGTCCCTGTTTTGCCTCCCTGCCCAGTGCTATTCTTCCTCCAAGGCTGCACTGCTCTGACGACAAGTCATTCTAAAGACTAGAATCCTGCCCCTGAAACCTGCCCCCTGGGGCCAGGCCTCCATTATCGGAGGCTGCCCGCTCTCTCTGTCCTCCGCCTGCTGAGGGCTTGTCCCAGCGTCTCCCCACCATGCCCTGCCCCATCCCAGCTCACCCACTCGGGCCCCTGAGGTCTGCCTGGTCTATAGATTGTAAAGCGACAGCCACAGGCTAGTTTAAATGATGGTCTACCCTGGCACGTGGCAGTTCTTTTGCTCATCAGTTTTTAATTTAAATTCCAGTGCCTTTCGGCCAGACACACATTTTCAACCTCCCCCAGAGACCCTACAACTCCCTATTACTGCTCTCAAACACAAGGAAGAAGAAAACCAGCTTTACTGAGTACCCACCAAACACCAGGGCTCTGTGTACATACTGGCTCATTTACCACTTCCAGCAACCCCACGTGGGCAAGATTACTGTCTCTACTTACCGGTGGGAATACGGAAGTTCACAGAACTTGGGCAAGTTGTCCAGATCATACAACCACTACCAGCAAGTCATAAATCCAGAATGAAACCCCGGCCTGCCAGATTCTGAAGTCCACACTATTTCCACACGGCATTAGTGAAAACAGTAGGTCTCCATCAGGCTATGCATTAAGGAGGCCCCTCTGCATCAATGTGGGAGAGAAAAGAGAAAGAAAGAAAAGGAAAGCGAGTGAACGCACAATTCAGGTAGCACAGCCAAGAGGCCGGGCGCACGTGAACTCAGGTAGCAACCCGGGTGATAGAGTGGCCGGGGGCAGCCAGGCCAGGGGTGCCCGAGGGTGAGCACCGATCTCTGCACAGGTTAGGAGAACAGAGGAAGAGGTGGCTCAGGACCAGTATCTAAGGGGCTCCTGAACTATCACGGGGAAGATTCTGTGTATCAGAAATCCAACTGGCCAAGAAGGGAGCTGGGAGGGAGACGTGATCAGCCTTTTCTTCAGAGTGTTGGTTAAGCTTTGGGAGCAGAGGGGAACTCTAGGGAGAGGAGCACAGGGAAGAGCAAGCCAGCTGAGGACCCAGCCCCACACAGGCACTTGCAGGGCAGGAGGACAAGAGTTCGAGGTCAAGTAAGGGAGCCTCAGTGGGGATGGTGTGGCCCCCTCCACGGAGATGGCAACAGCTGCAGAGCCCGCTGGCGACAGCAGGATTACCAGACCCCGGAAGCCTTCAAAGGGTGGTCTGAGCAATGCAGCAGGTGTACGGCGTTGATGGGAGACGACAGCACAAGTGCAAGTGCTGGCGAGTCTTCCAGAAGCGTGTCGGTGAAAGGAGAGGAGAGGGGCTGGGGAAGCATGGGGTCTTCTCATTTAACAGAGACTGGGCATGTGGGGGAGCGAAGGAGTCAGTGGTAAGACGGTAACAGAGGGAACTGTCTCTGAGGGAGGAGAGAGCTGAATCAGGCGTGTAGGGGGAAAGGTACTCTGTCGTGGAGCAGGAGAGCACCTTTTCCTTGATAGAAAAAAAACACACAACAAAAAGCTGTGAGGGATATTCAGGCATGCTCTGAATCTGTGAGGAGGGAAGTGATGGAGAACATGACAAAACAGGAGGCCTGGGAATCTGCTGAAAGTAAGTGAGATGGGTACCCCTTCCCACATACCCCAGGAGGGGCACCCACTGACTCTGTCATCTATCACTGGCCCTACAAGCACATTTGGATGTACCTGTTCTTGCTTCAGTGCAGTCTGAGCACCACTGCCTGCCTCCAGGTAACAACATGCGGAATGAACTCATCACTGTCACTGCTAGCGGAGTTTGCAGTTTTCTATCAGGACTGATGAGTATTTTCACATTTGTTTCCTCCTTGGTCCTCCAGCCCACTTCCTCACAAGACAGGGCTGCCGGGGGCCATCTAGGTCAACTGATGTCTGACCCTCCAAATAAAGCTGTCCACTGGGCAAAGCAACAAACTAATTGGGACCCAACCTTGGCCTGGGCAGTGATAGAAGCCTGCCAGCCCCGGGAATAGCTTCCGCCCCATGGCATGTTCCCCTCTATCCCCAGCATACATACAGATACCCACCTGCTACACTCTTCTAGAGTGAAAGCTGCTGCCCGAGAGGAACCGCAGAAAAAGCCACCACCTGAGCAGGAAAACCTCCTCGGAGACTGCATTGGCCACTGCTCCCCCTTTCCCTGGCCTATCAGCTCTGAAAGAACCCTGGTGAGTGACACAGGTGTCAGGCAGCTTTTGATGAATGCCTTTCTGGTTCCCTCATTCTTCTCTTGCCCAGAATCTGGCTTCCTTCAGCCAAAATACTATGAGAAGAGCACAGGAATTGGAATCAGCAGACTTGGGCCGGGGTCCTGGCAGGTCCCTATGCGAGATCTTTCAAGTCACTTCTGACCCAGTTTGCAACCAGGTAAAGTGGACGGAATAGCACTTGCATCTCCCTTCTCTCAGGGAGGCAGTGAGAAGTTCATCAGGTGAGACAGGCTATCTGAAAAGGCTACAGTGCTATTCTGATTTCTGGGATCTAAGCAAGTCCTGCAGCAGCTCAGCTCCTCTCCCCAGAGCCGCACCCAGCACACGTTCCCAGCCATCAGTTCCTGGCAGCTCAGAGCCCATGGGAGACACATCTCAAATAAATTCAGTGCAAACATTTGTTTCGGCCTCCTCTATGCCAGATTCCAGGATACACAGGAACACATACACAACTTGTCCTGAGTGCACCCAGCTGGGTAGAGCTAACAGGGTGGGCATCTGTTCATGCGGTGCCCAGGGCCGCTGACAGGAGAGTGTGCTCCGTGTGGGAGCAGACCATACACGCATTATCAGAGTCTGGGTCCCCTTGCTGACCCCTGAAATTGAAGAGAAGTTAAGCAGATTTAACGCTCTAAGAAAGCAGGATGTGGGGCTTGGAGCAGAGAACCAGACTTTGCAGAGGCAGGCCTGGCCTGGCAGCGGAGCCTAAAGGGTTATTACACTCTCCGTGCTGCACCCTCACCATCTGAAAGATGTGGAGACTACTACTACTTTGGCCTGATTCACAGGGATATCACAGAGGACAAAATGAGAACATAATGGCAAGAGCAATGAGAAAATGCTTTAAAAGGGAAAAAGCTTTACAAACAAGGGATTACCATTTTTTCTTCAGGGTCCTTCCCAGTGAAGCTAAAATGACCATGAAGGTCTGTTTGTCTAAATGCTGACAAGCATTTCCCAAGGCTAACCTAACGGCACTGATTCAGGCATCTAGCTCCCACCGTCTGCAAATCATCTCTACTGAACTATCTCAGTTGCTACAGTTAGTAATTCCAGTGCATGGGGCCCCATCTCTTTTCCATATTCTTTCCACAGCCCTGCCACCCATGGCCAGTGGGCACGCAGGTGATGCTCGCTGACAGATGGAAACACTGCCCATTCTATCCCCACTGTCAAAGACCTCAGCCCAGAGGACCTGAGAAAGTCACCTGAGAAAGTCTCCTCCCCTCAGGCAGGACTTCCAGAGGTTGGCTCAGACAGGAGACTTTCTCCTGTCTCTGTCCAGGATCC
This sequence comes from Rhinolophus sinicus, assembly GCF_057876585.1. Classification (NCBI taxonomy): domain Eukaryota; kingdom Metazoa; phylum Chordata; class Mammalia; order Chiroptera; family Rhinolophidae; genus Rhinolophus; species Rhinolophus sinicus. The sequence continues at coordinate 18,025,040 of NC_142511.1, forward strand.
AGGAAGGGGAACCCAGGATCTGAGAGCCCCTAATCTAGAGTTCAAAACAACATAATAACAAAAACAACAACAAAAACCTTTATAGAGATTAGACATTTTCTGCTTCCATCACACAGCCATCTTTCTTGCACTAATTTCTCTCTCTCTCTCTCTCTCTCTCTCTTCCTCCCTTCCTCCCTCCCTCTCTGTCAAATTAAAGTAGCGGGTGGGAGTGTTTAGATGATAAGGTTTTCACCCAAACCATCAATTGTGCCAACACCCCTGTCTTTGGCTGTGTGTATAAGGCAGAGCTGGAGGCTGGCTGCACTCTGGATTTGAGAAGTCCTACCCAGCCTTTCGCTGCCTAAAATTATCTCTCACACACCCAGAACTGTTCTATTCCCAGAAGCACTTGAACCGATTTCTTTGTCTTCCACAGCCCTTTTAAAATGCAAATATTTCTGAAGGAAGGAACTAAGGGTATATTCTACTGGCCCTGGCCCAGTTCCCACACAGCGCTTGTGCCCAATAAATATTCACTGAATTAAATCGGTTACTAGATGCCAGTCCTCACAGGAAACGGGTCAGAGCCCAGGGCAGAGGAGGGAGGGGTGTCAGGGGGCAGCCTAGGCAGGGAGCCATGCCCCATTTCACCAACCTCACGCTGGCGTAGAGCAGGCCTGCCTGTCACAGAGAGATAACTGAGTTCCGATGAAAGTAAATCTGAAATAGCCAAATATGGAAACTATGCAGGAGGCGGGCAGAACCAGCCAAGGAGGTCTGGCCAGTGGGGTTAGCAGCAAGAGCGCGGCCCCAGTGTTCACTGATCAGTCTCACAACTGCCAAACCCTTGCCAAGCCGAGCGGTAACAACAGGGAGGCAATTTAGTGTGGAGAACCCAGATGGCAGCAATTCTCTAGGTGTCCCCGGGCAACTCATTTCACCTGAGTCTCGGTTTCCTTCAACTCCTTTGGGCGGAGAGGGGGTGGGGGTGGAGGGAGAGTGTTGCATGTCTGTCTAAACGAGCTCGCTTAACCGAACAGTTTCTGGAGGTTTCCATTCATTCCAATATTAAAGTTTCATTCTAGAGTGCTCAGGTTGGAAAGTCTTGCAAAAGTGGAGGGGGTGCCTAAGGGTATGGAGAGGGAGCCGGGGGTTTGCAGTGCGGGCGTGGGGGGCACGCCGGAAAGTGCTCACCCACCTGTGCACCGCAACCTGAACCTGGCCCCTCCCGTCCACAACCGCGCTCTGGAGCAGCTTTCCAGGCCGGGACCCCTCCTATGCCAAGCAAGCCCCGAGCTCAGCTGCCCCCCATACCGCACTCGCTCGCCCGCATCAGCGGCCACAGCCCCGCCGTCTTTCCCCACCCCTGGGTCAGGCCCCGCCGCTGCCCTGTGCCTTCCGCCCGCGCCCGCCCCCGGGGGTCTGGGACTCTCCCGGGTTCCATCAATCCAGCGCCAGGCGCGGGGAGGGGGCTGTGGGGCTCACGCCGCCGCTGCGCTTTCGGTTTCCAAGTAAACGGGACGAGCCGAAAAACGATCCTGGGCCCCCTCCCTCCAGCCCTACAGCCCAAGGGCTTCATCCCCGCGGCGCGGCCGCCCCGACCGCGACCTGCCGAGACTCACGTGTGGCTGGGCGCGCGGGGCTCCGCCGGCGCCGCTCCCCAGGCGCTGGGCTCCTTTGGGCAGCAGCCCGCGGCGGCGAGGCGGGGGCGAGGCTGTCAGTCCCGGAGCCCAGAACACAGCCCCGTCCCGCTCTGAGAGGAGGAGGGGCGGGCCCGCGACCGGGGGGCGGGGCCTGGGGCGGAGCCCGGGGCGGGGACCAGGGGCGCAGCCCCGGGGAGGGAGGGGCGCAGGACCCCGGGACTGTAAGGTGTTGGACAGGAGGCTCAGAGACAGTTACCCGAGCAGTTAGAACTTTAATCCACCTTCGCTGGCATCATTAGTACCTACAAATAAAAATCATCGCTGATTTCCCTCAAGTGCGTTTGAACTGTATACATTTTCCCCTTCGACCAGGGATAACGAGGTTCGGGCAATTCTTGCATGTTTTCATCGTTAGCCAAGGTCTGAGAACAGATCCATCCTTCCCCACCTTCCTTCACAGTGGTGCAAATACCGCTACATACAGCACTACAACTACTTCTCCTCCGCAGACGTACAAATTTGCCAGCCCTCCTCCTCGCTGTTGGCTCAATCCCTTAGGATTGCAGAGCTTGCTGTTGTACCAAGGGCTTTCCAAACATCGCTTTCGATTTTCAAAACAAACTTGTGAAGTAGGCCTGGTCATCCCCATTTTACAGATGAGCTAGCTGAGGCCCAGAGAAGTGACATGAAGTGATGTGCTGAAAGCTAGACTCTCAGCATGTGTTATAGCTACAATCTGAATGCGGGTCTCCCGACTCCTAAATATAGGACTGTTTCTTACATGACTTCTCTCTGTGAGCATGTGGTCTGAATGATGTTTGTAGTCCGTATAAATTTCCTTTGTGAAGATTGCTGATGCCTAAAGAGCATGGACTTTGGAATGAAATGGACCAGAATTTCAATTCTAGCTCCTCCACTTTCAGTTTGGCAACCGTGGGAAAGCTGCCTACCTGCCTCGCGCTTCAATTAGTCACCAGCAAAAGGGGGGGCGTTAATGATGTGCAGGACTCAGATATGCTTCGCAGCCAGGCAGAAAACACAGGAGGGAGGTGGAGGTATGTAGTTATGCAGGAGGGGGAAGGCCACTGGTGACTCAAGACCATGTGTCCGGTCGTGGGAGCAGCCAGACTTGGTGCCAGCCTGTCCTCACCTGGTCTCTTATTTTTCAACAAGAGCTGAAAATCTGGTGAGCCAGATGAACTACTCCATGCCGAAATGGGGCCTGTGAGATGATTTGGGGACGCTAAACCCACCTCACAATCCTGTGAGAATTAGATGAGATAACGTTCCTATACTCCTGACACAGAGCAGGTACTCCAAAAACCTTAGCATCTTTCCCTGTTCTTCCACACAGTACATCTCTTATGGCTACCGACTTCCTCCTCCCTTCTCATTACCGCCCCCTTCCACCCCCCAGCATTGTATTAACTATACAACAAGTCAATCAATATGTCTTGTAAAGGTATATCTCCTTTCAGTTGAAACAGGAAGGTAGCATCATCTACGCAGGTATGCTGAAGCCCTCGGTACTGTCACTGACTGGGATACACTTGTCTCTCCCCACGCATCTTCCCATCAACTGAATAAAGCAGTCAACTTGTTCCAAGAATGATATCCGAGCTTGAAATACAATGGAATCAGATGCTGGGAAAGATAGTGAATCATAGCGCTGGGAAGTAGGAATCACATGACTCCAGCTCTAGGAGTCTAAGTAAAAAGGTAGAGGAATTTTAAATGGCTGTTAGTTGGAAGTCAAGAACATTTTCCCAGTTCCCCTCCCCTTGTAAATCCCAGAATCCTGGGCAGAGGGTCTAAAATAATACAGACCGTGGGATCTAGCCTAGTCTGATGGAGGAGACATGATCCTTTTCCTCAAGGATCTTGAAGGTAGATGGGAAGGACAGAACATACTCATAAATGTACATACAAAACAAACATTAAATACTTGCAGATGATGTCTTATACACCAGGTACTGTGCTCAAGCTTTATGCATATCAACCCATTTAATCATCAGCCCTATTTTATAGATAGGCTATAAGTAAAAACATCTCTTGGACAATTTGCCCAGAATTGCAAAAGTCTTAGTTTGGGAGAGGTGGTATTTGAAACTGGGAAGTCTGGTTCTGGAGTTTTTAGCCACTATGCCACCCTGCCCCTCAAAGAAACGCTTGGTGTGAATTCAAACAAAACAACTTTAAGAAGGACACAAATTTTATCACTTAGTGTTCTCAAAATATTTTCAATATATAAACAGAGTCCAGTCTTGAAACTAAATTCATCTACGAAAATAACAACAGGATTGGACTATACATTAAATTTTTACATAGACTAAAAGGACTAAACTTTTTAGCTGTTTCTTCTAAGCACCTTAAGATTACTCCCTGACTTCAAGAAAGACATGGCTTTTAGCTGTTTAATTGGCTGGATAAATTGAAAGGGTTGTCAATGGGTGTCAATTAAGAGACAGAGCCGATGGAAAGAGGAGGGTGCCATCTACTGGAATAGTAAGTAGATGGATGCATTGTCCTTCCTCAGGCTGCTGCTCTGTGACAAGACTGATCAACGTAGTGGGTTCTTCCAGCAGGGCTAAAGGTCATATCTTCCATCACCTAGAGATCAGTGAGATCTGACAAGGAGGAAAAATCCTCTCCTTGGGCCTTATATTGTGCCTGTAACTTCCATTGCAAGTCACAATGGAAAGTCTTTGCCCGTAATGGAAAATGTGACAGAGCAGCAAACCACTCTCAGGGAAAAAGCAAAACCTCAGGGTCCTGAGCACTAAGGAGCAGAATGCTCCCTTGCTCGCTAAGTAAGTCCTGCATTGAGCAGTGGATGAATGAATGCCTATGGGTTTTCTATATTTAATTTCTTTTTCTTTTTTTAAAGATTTTATTGGGGAAGGGGAACAGGACTTTATTGGGGAACAGTGTGTACTTCCAGGCCTTTTTTCCAAGTCAAGTTGTTGTCCTTTCAATCTCAGTTGTGGAGGGTGCTCATGTTCAGCTTCAAGTTGTTGTTTTTTCAGTCTTAGTTGTGGAGGGCGCAGCTCAGCTCCAGGTCCAGTTGCCATTGCTAGTTGCAGGGGGCACAGCCCACCGTCCCTTGCAGGAGTCGAACCGGCAACCTTGTGGTTGAGAGGACGCGCTCCAACCAACTGAGCCATCCCCGGGAGGCAGCTCAGCTCAAGGTGCTGTGTTCAACCTTAGTTGCAGGGGCAGAGCCCACCATCCTTTGCGGGACTCGAGGAGTTGAACTGGCAACCTTGTGGTTGAGAGCCCACTGGCCCATGTGGGAATCGAACCGGCAGCCTTCGGAGTTAGGAGCACGGAGCTCTAACCGCCTGAGCCACCGGGCCAGCCTATATTTAATTTCTTGACCCAGTGATATGCGGTCTCTTTGCTTTCATCAAATAACCCCAGCTCTGCCTGTTAGTGTGCTGAGCTCCACAAGAAGAGAGGCAGGGAGTGCTGGAGGCGGGGGCTTCTCCCAGGACTGATGCAATTAAAAAACAAAACAAAACAAAAAACCCTTTTTCAAAGACTCTTTTTCAAAAGCTACACCTATTGTCTTTATTCATTCATTCACCTACTGAAGGACGTCTTGGTTGCTTTCACATTTTGGGAATTAGGAATAAAGCTGCTATAAACATTCGTGTGCAGGTTATGGTGTGGACATATATCTCCTATATATGTGTACCCAGCAGCTGCTCTTTCAGCTTAGGAGCTCAAGAAAGACTGTGTTTCTTTGGTCCTACTTGCTTCATTCTGTTGTTATCTATTTTGTGTAGGCTCAGTAGTAACTTGAAAAAAATCAGACTTATGATGTACCTGTGGCCATATTCTGTATTTGTTCCAGGAGGTTCTCACTCAATACACACACTCACTCCTCCTATTCTCTGTTCATGGTTTGATTGCCTTTTTGTTGGAGAAATGAGATTTTTATTATTTTAAAATTAGACCTGCCATTTTCATTTGTATCACTTGGCTAAATGTGGAATCTGTCCATTTTGACAGTTCCTTTAATAAGATTCACACAAGCAATTTCCATCAGTATTTGGAAGACATTTTAACATATTTATTCTGCATAGTCACTGTAAGGCATTAAAATATAGGTTTTAAGGTTATTATTTAGCCATGGGAACGATGAAATAAAATTTGATAGGCACAATTTGTTTTGTTAGACTTTGTAATAAGTTAGTAACAAAGAAAACCATTTATTTGTTATTTCTTCTTTTTGAGATTTTAAACAATGCTCTTATAACCCTGGTTAGCTACATCCTCCATTTCACAGAAAACAGGACAGAAAGAAAGGCATAAGCAAAGGAAGGGCTTAGCCTAAAAAAACCCTGACAAATAAAGTTAAAATGTTTTCGACTTCAAAGACATCTGTGTTCCACGACCTTGCCCCTCTGTCCTGAGAATTCCCACGTGATATTCTACAGGCACAAGGAGGGCTTCTCATTATGGTTCCCCATCTGGGGCTGCTGCATTCTTTGCATATAACTTTTGTTTCATACTTTTCCCTTTTTAGAACAACTTTGCTGTTATACTTTCAATACCATTAAATTCACCCAATCAGTGAATTTTACTAAATGTGGCAGTTATGCAGCCAAAACCACAATGAAATGTTAGAACAAATCCATCACCCCTTCTGTCCTTTTACAGTCAACCCCCACTCCCAGCCCTGGACTCAGCCCTGTTCCTATAGTTTTGCATTTCCTAGAAAATGTATGTAAATAAATATGCAGTATTTTGTGTCACCTAGCACAATGTTTTTGAGGTTCATCCGTTTTGTTGCGTGTATCAGTACTTCTGTTTTATTGCTGCCTAGATGCCATTGTATGGATGCACCACATTTTGTTTATCCACCGACCAGCTAATAGACATTTGGGCTATTATAAATAATGCTGCTATGAACATTTGAATACAAGTTTTTGTGTGGACATACATTTTCATCTCTTCAGGTAGATAAATAGGAGTAAAATTACTGGGTCTTCTTGTACATGTACATTTAATTTGTTAAAATCTGTCAGTTTTCCAAAGTGGCTGTATCACTGTATCATATTACATTTCTGCCAGCCATATGAGAGGGCTCTAGTTTCTTCAAATCCCTGAAAACTGTTGGTATCATCAGTCATTTTAATATCAGGCATTCTAGTGGGTGTTAATAGGTACTTCGTTGTGGCTTTACTTTGCATTTCCCTTATGACTAATGATGTGACATCTTTCCAAGCACACACTTGCCATTTGCATATCTTTGGCAAATGTCTACCCAAATCTTCTGCCTATTTAAAAATTTTTTTGTCCTCTTATTATTTTGACTTGTGAGATATCTTATTATTGAGTTCTACGAGTTCATTATGTATTCTGAATACAAATATTTTATCAGATATGTTTGGCAAATGTTTTCTCCTGGTCAATGACTGGCTCTTTTTATTTTCTTAGTTGCATCTTTTGAAAAGATCTTTTTAAATCTTCATAAAATCCAATTTATAATTTTTTTTCTATTATGGAATGCTTTTGGTGACATATTTTTTCCCTATTTTCTTCTAGAAGTTTATAGTTTTAGTTCTGACATCTAATCCTATGATCTATTTCAAGTTAATTTCTGCGCATGGTATGAAGTAAAAATTTTTTAAAACACAGATATCCTGCCCTTTCTGCTATTGATTTTACCTTGTCACCATCATTGAAAATCAATTAACCATATATGTGTGAGTATATTTATTCTGTTCCACTGATCAATATGTCCATCCTTTCACCAATATCACACTGCCTTCATTAATGGAACTTTATAACAAGTATGGAAATTAGTTAGTGTAGGTCACCCAACTTTGTACTTTTTTGGTAAAATTGTTTTAGCTATTCTAAGATTCAAGTTGGCATTTTTTTTAAATGAAGTTTTATTGACATATAGCCATGCCTGCTCATGTATGTATTTTCTATGACTGTGAACTACATTGGTAAAGATGAGTAGTTGCAACAGAGACTATGTGGACTGCAAAGACTTAAATACATACTAGCTGGCCATTTATAAGAAAAGTTTGCTGGCTCCTGGCCTACGTCCTTTGCATTACCATATAAATTTTGGAATTAGCTTGTCAATTTGTACCCAAAAAGCCTGCTAAGATTTGGAGAAGGACTGGATTGAATCTGTAAATCAAGTTGAGCAGAATTGCCATCTTAACAATATTAAGTCTTCCAATCAGTGAAAATGGTATATGCCTCCATTTATTTAGGTCTACTTTAATTTTGTCTCAGCAATCTTTTATAAATTTCAGTGAACACATCCTCACATTTTTGTTAAATGTGTTCTGAAATTTTATTCTTTTGGATACTATTGTGACTAAAATTGTTTTCTTAATTCTATTTTCAGATGATTCATTGCTACTACATAAAAATACAATCGATTTTATATTTATCTTGTATCCTGTGACCTTCTTAAACTCATTGTTGTAGTTGGTTTTCAGTTTTTTACACACAATTTCATGTCATATACAAATAAAGACAATTCTTGTTCTTCCTTTCCAATTTCTATGTCTTTCTTTTTCTTTCCTTATTGCATTGGCTAGAGTCTCCAGTAAAATGTTGAATAGAAGTAGTGAGAGCAGATACCTTACCTTGGTTTCAGTTCTAGGGGAAAGCATTCAGTTAAGGGTTTTTGTGGAAGCCCTTTGTCAGGTTGAGGAAGTTCCTTTGTATTTCTAGTTTCCTGAGGGCTTTTATCATGAAGGGATGTTGAATTTTGCCAAATGTCCTTTTTGTGTCTATTGACATGATCATACAGCCGTTGCCCGTTACTTTAGTAATATGATGTATTGCAATGATTCTCAACTGTGGGTGTTGTTGCTCCATGGAGGACACGGGGGACATTTGGTAATGGCCAGAGACATTTTTGATTGTCAAACTGGGGGTGGGGGAGAGGATGCTACTGGTATCTGCTGCTATACATCCTATGGTAAACAACAAAGAATTATCTAGTGCAGAATGTCAATAGTGTTTTGAGGTTGAGAAACCGCTGATGTTACATTGATTTTTGAATGTTAAACCAAACTTGCTCTCCTGGGATAAACACCATTGGGTTATGTTGGGCAATCTTTTGTTGGATGTTGCTGGATTTTATTTGCTAATATTTTGTTAAGGATTTTTGGATCTCTGTTCATTAGGGATATTAGTCTGAAATTTTTAAATTTTCCTTTGGCTTTGAATCAGAGTAATAATGCTCTTATAAAATGGGTAGGGAAATGTTCTTTCCTCCTCTATTTTCTGAAAGTTTGTGTAGGCTTGGTATTACTTAAGGGTTTGAAAGAATTTTCACCAGTAAAGCTATCTGGCCCAAGGCTTGTCTATGTGTGATTTTAAGTTACAAATTCAATTTCTTTACTTGATTCAGATTTTCTCTTTTTGAGACAGTTTTGGTAAGAATTTGCCTATTTCATAAACATTTCCAAATTTCTTGGCATAAAGTGTTCATAATATTCCTTTACAAATTCTTTTCATTTCTGTAGGTTATGTAATGATGACCCCTCTCCCAGTCTAGATTTTCATAATTTACACACTCTTTTTCTTGATCTAACACATTTTCTAACAAAATCTCAGTTTTGTAGATCTTTTCAAGAAGCAAATCCTAGCTTCAGTGATTTTTCTCTATTGTTTTCCTGTTATCTTTTTTATTTATTTCAACTATAATCTTTATTTCCTCTCTTCTGTTTGCTTTGTTGGGTTTACTCTTTTCTTTCTAGCTGTTAGGTCTTTCTTTCTAATATAAATGTTTAAAGCTATAAATTTTCTTCTAAGCATAGCTGTGCTGCATCCAATAGGTTTTTATATACTGTTTTCACTTATGTTCATTCAGTTCATTGTATTTTCTAATTTCTCCTGTAATTTATTTTCTGACTTATATCACATTTAGAAATGTTGCTTAATTTCCAAACATTTGGAAATTTTCCAGATTTCTGTTGCTGATTTGTAATCCCATTGTACTCAGAGAACATATCTAGATTTGAATACTTTTCCATTTATTAAAACTTATTTATGGCACAGAATATGGTCTATTTTGGAAACATTTCATGTGCACATGAAAAGAATACTTATTCTGCAGTTGTTGGGTGGAATGAGCTATAATTTTCAATTAGGTAAATGTAGCTGAACTGTGTTGTTCAAAGTGTTCTATATTCTTATTCATTTTTGGTTTTCATGTTCTATTGACTATTGAGATGGGTATTGCAATCACTGACTTTAATGGCAGATTTGCATATTTCTTCTTGCAGTTCTGTCAGGAATCCTCTTGCTGAATTGGCACCTTTGTCATTATTAAATGACCATCTTTATCTTTGATAACATTCTTTGCTTTGAAATCTTGTCCATCACTAATTTAGTCACTTAAACTTTTGTTAAGATGGTGGTATATGTTATCCATTGTATGTTTTCTATTCTGTATAACAAATTACCCTAAACCTTACCAGTGCAAAATGCTCATTATTTCTATTTCTGTGGTGTTAAGAAATCTGAGTACAGCTTAGCTGAGCTCTCTGCCTCATGGTCTCTCATAGGCTGCAATCAAGGTAGCTGGGCTCTAGTCATCTCAAGGGCCAACTGGGGAAGGATCCATTTCCAAGCACACGTTTGTTGGCAGGACTCAGTTCCTAGCAGGTTGTTATTCTGAGGTCCTGAGTCCTTTGCTGGTTGTTGGTAGGGGGCTGGCCTCAGATCCCTGCGACATGGGCCTCTCCAACATGGCAGCTTGCTTCAAGGCAGGCAAGCAGAGAAGGGAAGTCTATTAGCAAAACAGAAGTTACGATCTTTTAACCTAACCACAGAGGTAACATCCCATCATCCTTGCTGTACTGTACTGGTTCAAAGCATGTCCTTGCTCCAGCCCACAAAGGGCATGAGTACCAGGAAGCAAGTGCTCCATATCTCCTCTAACTTGAGGTTGTTATGGGATCCTTCCGAGAATGTTGGTGTTCTTTTGCCTTTATGGAGTTGGGAGATTGCTTAATTCTGTGGTTTTGTCATAAATCTGTCTCTATCTGCTGGTGGCATCTCCCCCAGCTATCCAGAACTAAGGATTATTATTTTTTATTTCTTGTCATTTCAGTAAGATTTTGGTAGGGAAGAAAAACTGAGGTACAGCGAGGTGAAGTAACTTGCTCAGTGACGTTGGAAGAGTCATCACGGTAGAGGGAGCACTCTTGTATATATAAGCCAAGCGATGAGACCCTCAATGATTCTGATTGTTTTTAAACTCCCTTTTGGAAAGGGCACAGCATGTGAACAAAAACGCTCTTGGGAATAAAGGCCTCTTGAAGCCAAATCCTGCCAATTCTGAAAGCTGTTCTGGGCAGTAAGCTAGATACCTCAAGAGGTACCTTGTATTATTCATGGTCTTCTTAAGTTATTGGTAATTGTACCCTCCCCCAGATGCATGAATACATTCTGGTTATAGGAATCGTAAGAAAAACAAAAATGTGTAAGATTAAATCACACCCAATGAAAATTTAACCTTTCTTTAAAAAACCCAGAGAAATGTAACATTCTGGGAGATTAACATTTATGCTTACAGTGTAGACTGCTCCTAGACCTCTCCACTTTTCATTCCCAGCACCTTTTCCTTAGACACTCTGCTCACCCAAACTCCAGCTTTAGGATTCTAAAGTTTAAGTTACCACATGTAAAGACCCGTTCCCCTATCAATAGACAATAGTCTACCTTAAATCTGGTAATGACAATTTGCAAACATGCCAATCCAACATTTTTCCTCCCTTAGGTATACAGGACTTTTGAGCAGAAAACAAGCAGGTAAGGCTACATGGCCTTTTAGACACAAACTCACACATCCAGTATTCCTTTTGATGTTTTACTCCCAAACACTACTGTTACTAAAATTTATTGCTGAACATTCCTTTAGCAAGGCAGTAGTAGTTATGATATTTAAACTATTAGGTTGTAAGTGACCTACTTTTTGCTAAGAGAAAGCAGTTTATGTATTCCCATAAATGTCAGAAAATGAGGTAGTTTCTTATATAGACATTTTCTAATACAGTATGGTTTCTCAAACTTGATTCTTGGATTCTTTCTGTATTCACTTATTTTGTTACCTTCTTATGAATGATTATCTATAATAAATGTCTAAGTTAAAAAACTAATACACATTTTAGTTTTCCTTACGTTTCCTATAATCAGAATGTATTTATCCTTCACTTGGGGGAAGCATCAACAAAAAGATCCTGCTTTGAGTTCTAAGTCAGATTCTTCTTTCTGAGGAGACTTTGATACCCCTATGTTGGATGATCAAGTTATTAATACTTATGGGTAACATATTCTTTGGATAGGAAGAAGCATTAAAATACATTTAATAACTAAACTTGATACTGTAACCAAAGTACTTACATTAATATTTTTTAAAATCAGGAGTTATACTTTTTTGCTTGCTCCCTACGCCTATTCCTAAAAAGAATGTAGGCCTATATTAAGACAGAATTTTACATTCTTTCATCTTTATTTTACATTATATTTTACTCGGTTGTAAGATTAAGATTTTGATCATAACTTGCCTTTCCCTCTATCCATACTACACTGGAATTAAACTACAGAAAAATATTTGTTCATTAATATTACCAGGTATATCAACAGTGTAATTTATTTTTAGTTACGTAATGAAAAAAAACACTTGGGTGTAGAGTTTTCAAAAATAATACTCTTGAAATTAATGAAATGGTCGTTAAAACATTTCTAGATTTTGTTGTTTTATAAAAACAAACCCAATATTTAGAATTTCACAGTGAAGAGGTCCTAAATTCCTCATTAACATGAAATTATATAAAAATAGAAGACATAGACATCTTTAACTCTTTAATCCTTTAAGCAGCAAGCATTATCACTCTTCCAGGCCAAACACTGCTTAAACAAAAAAGAAAAATAATGACGTGCAAAATATTTACAAAATATGCAAAGCACACAATAAAGACATCTCACTATATACATGTGTCATATTACCAATGAAGCTAAGATTTTCCTACTGTGTGCTCTAGTGTATGTAAATCAAATTACAGCACATCCCTCAGATACGGCACCTTGGCTCACGGCTGGGATAGATTTTAAATCAATCACAATATATTTCACAGCTGGACAGATGCTGGTGCCGACCAACTTGACTGACGTATCCCATACTGTATACTGAAGGTCTACTGACAAGAGACAAGACAGTAAAAGCTGTATAGTATGCACATATGCAAGACAATCTAAGTACATTAAAAAATGCTTTATATATTTTTAAGATAGAACTAACTGTCCCCCGTGATTTTAAAGTAAAAATAAGTATAAATTCTTGAATACTTAAGTATTTTAAATCATATTTTATCTGGTTACAATCTAGGGGCAGGAACTATTGAAGATGATCCAATGAGAATGACAGACACATCCTGGGAAAAGTTTTAGATTATGCCAGAATTTAAAGTCCTTGTGGATTGTAGTCTAAACCACAAAATTAAAACTAATCAGTGGATTTAAGTCCATAGCTCTTTAAGTCTTTACAGCCACTGGTAGGGACTATTTTCCCAATAATATGGGACTATAAGACCTCTCAGAACATCTATTACCGGTAGGTCCTTAGATGTTGACCATTTCATGAAGTAGTTCTAAATGTGATGAGACTATGAATGTGCAAACATTTTGCCTTAAGTTCCACTAGTACAGCAATCTAAGCGATCTGTCCCTTTGCACACGTCATGATTCCAATATGAAATCACTGTTATCAAAAATATTAGTAACACATCGTTGAAATACTATCACTTGTAAAATATTCTCTTTGTAGGTGCCTAATGATTATGTGTTGAATTAAGAAGACTTGAAATTTTTTTGTTTCTTTATAAAAAGGGGTCTCAGCATTTTAGGTTAACAGCACAATTGTGACAATATACTGATACATCTTTAGATAACACAGAACAAATTCTTAAATTTATTTTATAAAATAATGTTGATGATTTAACCCTAAACCAAATCCAGCCACACAGATCGGCTGCAAGGAATACACAAATGTACCCAAATAATACAATAGAGATTTATCAAGAAATCATCCTTTATATTAAATGCAGACCATATTAATAAGTATGAGGGCAATTTTAAGTTCAGAACCTAAACACAAAAAGGGCATTGTAAATAAATGCTTCCATAACCACTATCTCCACATAACTGACAAAATATAATTCTAAAGTCCCCAAATGTAGGCAACTACGAGTTAAAAGCAGATAGCATTTAGAAACATTACAAAAAAAAAAGAGAAATCAAAATTAACTCCATTTTCAAGGAACTTAAAGACATCACACTTTAACAAATTAAGTCCTCATTCATACGTAAAATTATTATTCCAATCCTCTAGTTACTGATAGATAATGGGTCAATGACCTTTAAGCAAGGACTTTGCACTAGGACCCTAAACTGTATGTTAAACAGTTAGCGGGTCCAGTACATTCTTTGTGGTTTCATATAATTGCTTTGCAATTGATTAAATTGCTTTCTTTCAAAGGAATATATTAATATTCCTTTAGAAAAAAAAAGCAAGATTGTTTTTGAAAAAAGGGATATGCAGCTATAATTTCTTAAATATGCATTAAATGAACATACGTCAAAATCTGAAATGCAGGTTATTTATTCTTGCACTCCTAACATAGGAAAATGTTAAAATTAAATTAAAGAAAAAGAGAAAAAGTCAAACATCCTTAACTTAAGAAATTTAAGGAGTTTTCCCAATTCCTAAGTCAATATTCCTGTACTAAGAGCCTTGACTATGAAAAGGCAGGAATATAAAGAATCTCAAGAAAATAAATACAGTAAAAACAAAACAAAAAACCCTTGGTATATAGAATACTTAATCTTTTTTTTTTTTTTTTTCCTTTTATGAGATCATGTCGCTGAACATATACTCTAGAAAGGAGGCCAACTGTAGGCTTTTTGTCGTGTAACATCTCAGATGCGTGAACTAAAAAATTTCTTAGACATCCACTTATGCTAGCCCACTGCCACAGAACTAGTTCGCAGCCTCAGTATGTAGGAAGATTAGTCTTTCCTCTCTTGCCTCAGTCAGATGAGCACTGGTAATAATGGAGGGTGAAGTTACTGCAACTCTGTCCGATTTAATTTTAGTGCAGTGAGGACTGTGAATCTGTCTGAATTCCGATAAGTGACGGTGGCTGCTGACCACCAACCGTGGACAACACGGGTCTTGGGTTTAGGCGGGGTGGCATAGAGTTAGCAGGGCGAATGAGAGGTGGTGGAGGCTGATTTAGAGTTGGCCGGGGCTGGATGAACCGAGCCTGCTGCTGGAGTGGAGGAGGCTGCCGGTGAAGAGCAGGGGCAGCAGGCAGTGTTGGACGAAGAAGTGGTGGAGGCTGGTTCAGAGTGGCAATGGGGGCTGTTGGTGTTGGAGTGGATGATGGGGCAGGAGGTGATGGACCCAGAGTCCGAGGAGCCTGTGGGGTCTGTGCCTAGAGGTGAGGAAACAAAAATACACGCATGAGATGATTGTTCCTAATGAACTTAACACAATATAGTTTGGGCTGTCACAGGAAAAACAAAACAAATCAAAACAAAACAAAAACATAACACCAGTATTTTTTGGAAGCACAAGCTTCTTTTATTTTAAACAAAACAAAACAAAAAAAACCAAAAACCGAAAAAGCAACGAAGCTACCAAACAGGCATCTTTATTAGTAAACAGCTTAACACTGGAAATAAAAATAAGACTATGAAAGAACAATACACTCTCCATTCTTCTAGGATCAGAACTTAGCATGTCCTATGACTTAGGAGTCACGAGAGATGCACCACTGAGTAGTGTATTGTCGACCTTTCATGCTCATTTGGCTCGTCCTCTGACAAGTTAACCTTACAGGACACCACACGAAATGGTGATTCCTCGACTCATATTAGCTCAAATTCCATACACAAACACACCTCCTCTTCTTCATCAGTGCTCTTCCCTGATGGCACATTAGAAGCACTTTTTGTCTCCTCCCCTAAAGTAGAAGCATCACCATTAGAAGCCTGGGTTCCTTGTTCTGCTTCCCACTCCTGCAATACCTCCTCTAAGTTAAACCGACGCCTGTAGTTTACAAAGAAGTTCTTCACTTGGCCAACAGTCTTGTTGCCAATTACATCTGCAATAGCTTGAAAATCTTTACCATATTTTCGGACACCTGGAAGGCAAAGTAAATAATACACCTGGTGAAGGATCAGTGAGGAGAGCTGTGTGTACTATACATCATGCACACACACAAGATACCAGCAATGAAAATCCTTTCTGATAAACTCTGCTCATTTCTCAATTCTGAGATAGAGGCTAAGGTATCGGGGTCCCAGATGAAAACACTCAATTATGTCATTTCATGGAGCCAGCCACTTGCCTTCAACTGAACAATCAGAAACTTACCATTTTTTACATACTCAGTTATTTTCTCCAATCCTCTCTTGAACTCTCAAATACAGTCCACTTATTGTAAAGCATTGAATTCTTTGTTCCATCCTCAATTCCATATTCATTTATTTCCCTAGTAGCCAGTCACCTAAATTTGAGCAACACCGTTTATAAACAAAACAGGATGGGAATGAGCCATCTCTTTTATCCCCTCAATGGACTGAGTGAGTAGCCTTAGGGTCCCCCATTAAGAAAAGCATTATCATTTTGGTTTTAATACCAACTTCAACATGATTACTTGCTATCTCACCAGGGTACTGACGAATAGAAATAAGAATTTAAAACATAAAAAGCAGGAATCATCACAATCTGATGGACAAAAAATGGGGAGCTATTTTTCAGAGTTAGTTGCATATCTGAAGGATTCCTAGCTATGCTTTACAGACTTAGAATAAGGTTACAGTAGTGACTATTAGTAGGGCACTTGTGCTTATCACTACCTTCAATTTAAGAAGGACTGTACATTCAGTCACTGGAGAAACTAACTTTTCATTACGGACATTTTATTATAATGAAGGATAATATTTGACTTAAGAACTTGAGATAGTCAATCATGCTACAAAATTTAAAGTGACTATATAATCAGATAGATAATTATTTGCTCTTAAGAGAATTCTAAAAGAAGTTCATTGACTCATTCTAAAAAGAGATGCACTTAAAATACAGAAGTTGTCAAAATTTTTGATTTTACAATTTAATAACTGCTTTTAAAAAAATACCAGCAAACAATAACTCATTACTCACGAGATGAGAACTGAGGAAAAAAAACACTGATGCCTATGATGTAACGTGTGTAAGCAGCCAGAAATACATGGGTTGAAATAAACTTAGCATGCAGACAGTCACAGAGGACAGAATAATATAAGGGTGTGTTAATACCCCAGTAGAAAGGCTAGATATATTCTTACTGATACCTATCGGTGTTACCCAATTATCTGAAAGCACCGTTAAATGACATAGTTCCTGTTTTTAAATTCTGCCCTTATTTTAATATCAAGGACTTGGGAATAAGTATCTCTTGCTATATTCAACTAGCTGGGCTTGACTCAGTGCATTTAGGGGGAGGTCTGACATTATTAAGCTATAACTATATCCCATTTTTAATACAGAGTTTTGGGTATGTCAACTATGCTCATCTGCTCTGTTCTCACAGGGAAAGACATATGCATAACAATAAAGTAATAATGATATTCAAAGATTATTTACAATATTTTAGCAACATAATGAATGAATTTATATTCTCTTAAAATCCATGAACTAATTTCCAGTTTGAACTTCATAACTGAGTATAAATTCTAATCATGACTAGGTTCCACTGAGAGTTTATTTGGCAATAAAAATTCAAGGTTATATTTCATATTTGGAGTTATTGCTACATATGTAAGTACCTCTCTACTACTTACACTTTGGAAAACAGTAACTCATTTGGGATCACTGCACTGAAAAATAACTAATTAGAAATTAGATGCAGTGTTCTACCAGGATACTAATTTTCACAAGGAATATTTAATTTACATGCTAGAAATGACCAAACCTACTGAATACATAAATTTAGAAATGAAAACCTTAAATAAATCTAGCATTAGATCTTCTGTATTTCTAGCAAGAAATCACAGTAAGACTAATGCTGACTCTCAGTCTGAAGATATTACAACCCTCAGAACACCTATTTGTTTAGCAAAATATATTCTAAAACCTACCACTAAGTTTTCCCCACACCTGATTCCATTATATAACTGTCTCCTCTTCCTCTGACTCTATTCTTTTTGATCTTCCACTTTATTTTCTCTAGCTTAGTGGACTTCACCTCGCCACCGACTGCTGTGTTTCCAGAATTACAGACCATCAAACGAAAGCTACTTCCTACAGGAGCTTTAGTTTTTCCCACTTTGGATTTCAAGGACTTTTTCCAAGTCACCTAGGGATGTTTATTATTAACTCTTGTACGATTGTTTTGTATTAACTACGGTGCCACATCTTAAGGCTCAGACCACTGCAGACTTCTCTAGTCTGGTTGAGGATCCCAGTCCGGTCCTAAGAACAGGCGGGCTCAGATATAATGTCCTCGGCCTGCCATGTGCCCGGGCAGGGTCTGCACAGGAGCGAGGGCTCCTTGGCAGTCTTCTGTGGACAACAGCAGTCTCATCTGCTTGCACCAGTGTGTTGTGATAAATTTCCTAATTTTCTCTGTTTGCCCCAATGTGAAAAGGTTGGGAAGCATGGTCCTATGGAATACCAATCGGCACCAGCATTATTACAATGCTGAGTACATCGGAAGTGCTCAGGAAATATGACTGATTCTTCTTCTCCATAGGCTTCATTCTGTTTTTTGTTTTCAAACAACAAGAGTCATACATGGCTGACTTCTTTATCACTTTCACGTTCTCAATAATGCTTGCTGCTCCACAGTGTATTTTGATTAGAAGGTGGAATGCTTAAGCTCTACTGTGGCTGGTAACTCATCAAACTGTAGTAAACACTACTGAAGATTTACTGGCACTGCTCCTTTAGAAGAATCCCCAGCTAGGCTTCTGGAGGACAACATAAGCAGGGGTAGCAATGCTGAGCAACTAACTTGAACAACATACAACAAGAGAGCTCCTTTAGTTCCAACTTGTACCTGGGGGAAGGATGGTCCATTTTTTTTTTTCATAGTTTATAATAAACAAGGCCATCTGATTGCTTTATCATAAAAGGAATTAAATCTTCTCTCTCCCTGAGAAGATGTAAAAGGCGAAGGTCCATTTGAACATGGTTTTAAATTAAACTTCTCACCTTCGGGTCTGGAGGTCAGTTTTCAAAGGTTAGTGGAATAAAACTTCAGAGAACCCTGGAAGAGGTAAATTGTAAATTTCCCAGGGAGAGAAAAAATTGTTTTCAGTCAAATTTCTAAATTTCATTTGAAAGCTACAATGAAATAACTTGGCCTCCTGTGCTGGCAGATGATACCTTATAGTCTTTAATATAACACATACTTTTAATGTTTTTTTTTGGGAATTAACATAAACTATAACTCATTAGGATATTGTGTTATCATTACAGTTTTGAAAGTCCACATTTTCCAATCAGTATTCTATATTACCCAACAAAAAACATGCATGCATATTTTTGAGCTTTGGCTAGTAAGACAGTAACTTGAGGAGCATTTGTAACATGGTGTTTCCCAATTCTGGATGTGGAATTTATATAGACTTTTTTTTTCCTAGATAGATGGGATATCATAAATCTGCTTTGGTATAGGGGGGAAAAAAAGCTAAAACACTACAGTGGAAACTGCTTTGAGGTAGTAAAATTTGGAGGGATATTTTTTCCTGTTTCCTACAGCAAAATTTCTTAAATTGAGCATGTACTTAGTATAATTGGGAAATGTTAATTTTTTAAAAAAAATCTATCTTTGAAATAAGAACATAGTAACATCTAGAAACTCCACGGATGTGGTTCTTTCCTATTAATAAAAGATTAATTTTAGACTCTATTTGGGAACATGCATTTCTTTCCTCCTTCTGTAAATCTCTTCTAGAATTTGTGTCAAAGAAAGTAAAAAGATATCAACAGCAGTGGGGCAGTGATTGGTACATCTAAGTGAGTGCTAAAAGTCAAAATCATATATTCTTTCCAATGTCTAGCCTTTCTCTTTTGAGTTTTGCGTTTCCATATTCTTTGTTTTAAGTTAATCCATCATAAAAATGCTGGGAATTGTGAATTATTAATTATTTGAAGCAAGTGCATCAGAGGGCTGGCAACTATACTTTTGGGTCTCCATTCTTACGGTATCTGCTATAACAGAAGAAACTCTGTAAAGCGCATGTGCGCCTTTTAAATGGGAAAGAATGAATCTCCTATTTTCACTTCCTTTTGATTATTCATGTACTAGGTTACAATCCTTATGTCTTAATCAACTGCCAAATTTATTTTTCTCCTACTTTAGGAACTATTCTAGCTTTTTAAAGAAAGTATGAGATAAAATTAGAAAGAAGGCAAGTTCTAGATTTGCAACTTCATTTCTCCTAAAAAGGAATGAATGTATGAACTGCAGGGAAGAGAAGGTAACATTTAACTGTGAGGGTAGTGCCCTTGCACACAGCTCTGTCATTTCCTGTTTTACATGAGAAGGCAGGCAATACATACATATAAAAAAAATAACTAAAAATTAAAGTTGACGTCTTGATAAAAGTGGCAAAATTTTTTGTTGTTGTTTATCCTAAAGTAACACAAATTTTTAGTTGGGGAGCATATTTTTTTTAGCACTGACTATGAAGTGAATAGTGTACATTTAAGAGATCTAAATTAAAATTGAAAATACTGTACCACACTTCTGGCCCTATGTACTTTAAAGAGTAAATGTTTTGTACTATCATTTAAATACATTGTTATTTTTTGAACATAGCTAACAATTACTCCATTTTATATGAAAACACACACACACACACACACACACACACACACTTAGAATCTAATTCCTTTCTTAATTCTTGCTAAGTAGGAAATATTTATCACACGAATATCAAGATTGATTTTAGGATAATTTGTAAAAGCACTATAAATTAGCAAAATATATTTATACTATATGACACAAACTACAAATGGATATCTTGCCATTTACACAAATATGTGAAGACTATAATTGGTTTCATTGTTAACTAATTTGTTATAATACAAAATTTAGATACTTAAGGCTAGAACAGATTACAGAAGTTGTAGAAATACCATTCTTGGCAAGTATTTTAAGAGGATTAAATTATAAGCATCTATAATATCCCACTTGGGGACTCTTGAATGTTATTAAAGTTATATAGCTAGAACTAAAATTAACATAATAAAGTGATAGATTACACAAGGATAACTAGACATTCCTATTTGGTTTGAGCATGATTTCACCCCTTTCCAAATAAGGGGAAATTGTTTATTATTTATTTATTTAAATACTATTAAATAATATTCATTTATTTAAATATTTATTATTTAAATGGTTACTATTTAGTTAACAACAATATGAGTAGATGGGAAGTAAAGTGGAAATACTGTATATTTAAGCCCTAGAAAATGATCTTAATATATTCACTTGGTTTTAAAAGAGTTACAACAAAAATATTTATCTACTAATAGTTATAAATCTCACTAGTGACACTAGAGTACTTTTCTCTCCAGGTCATTGTAATAGTCAACTATGAGCAAGATAAAACAAAGCATTTAATAAGTGAGTGTCAAATCAGAATACAGAGGGTACCAAAAAAATGTTATGTACATACTAAGAAAGGAAAAAACTATTAAAATTGCAATAATATATACCGATAACAAAAGATAAATACAAGTCACGTTTGACTTCTGCAATTGCAAAAGGTGCTCAAAGTGGTTACCATCAGTGTTCAGACACTTCTGAGTATGGCGAACTACTGCTTGAGGAACATTGACCAAAGTGTCCACTTGTATACATTTTTTTGGCACCCCCAGTATATATGTAAAAGGTCTTGACTATAAAATCCTATATAAATTTTAATATGTTACTATCAAAACATAAATGATGTATTACTTCATGAAACTGAAACTGGCCATAATAAGAATAACATCATATAAAGGTTTACCATAAATAAAGATTAAAAAGAAAAAACAGAAACAATTGCCTGCTAAGATAAATTGCAGTTTAATTTTGACATGTATGGTTGCTATCTAGATAGCAAACCATACATGTCAAAA
Source organism: Rhinolophus sinicus (assembly GCF_057876585.1). NCBI lineage: Eukaryota > Metazoa > Chordata > Mammalia > Chiroptera > Rhinolophidae > Rhinolophus > Rhinolophus sinicus. The sequence goes on from NC_142511.1 coordinate 18,046,832, forward strand.
TTAAACTGCAATTATGTACCTCAACCACACTGGGACTCAGGCACAGCTGACATTACTATATGATTATATTGTTTATAAGACACACTTCTGAGCATTATATAAGTGTGTGGACATGAAGCAAAAATGGCACTTTTTAATTCTCCCTTAAATAGCTATTTTGGATACAAAGAGCTTTATATTGTTTTATTTTATATAACAACAAAAACTCGTAAAAAACAAAAACAAAAAACCTAAAGACCCAAACAGAAAACAAAAATTTCACAGAGTCAAAATAAGTAAAAACAAAGACATTAACATATTAAGAAAGTACTTTCGAAATATTAAGAACATGCCTATTTCCCCAGAAATTGCTGTATTAACATAATCTACTTAAGGGTTACTTTTTAGATGTGCATAAGAATACTGAAATGTTTGAGTATATCTATACATACTGCATTCTCTTAATATTTATAAGCTGGGATAATGTCGTCTATAGCTCACACTATGGATGTAAACCTTGCCACTGTCTCTTCCCTTGAATGTAGCTTGCACAACCTGCAACCCGGCCATGGTCAACGAGCTCTACCACGTAAAGCAGTGTTGCATGCAGAACAGCATCAAATCCTGAGTGCTGTATAGAGAAACATTAGCTCCAAGTTTCCTTGGTGACTCTCCTCAGAAAATCCTTTCACTGGGACAATTTCTTGCACTAGAGTACAGGATTAATGTACTAACCTTTAAGCCACTGAATACTGGAAACCAGGGTTAAATTCTCTAAGTTACAGACTGCGATGGAGGGAGACACAGGCTTTACGTCAATAAAAGTAATGCCTACTCCAATAACTGTGTTAGAACTATAAGTCATAGTTCTAAATGAATTTGAAGCAGCCATTAAAAATACTAAACTTTTAATCAAAAATTTAAATCATGTTTTGAATTTTAAAACAGCTTTGATTGAACATTATAAACGAATTTGTTCTGACTCATTCAGAAACTTAGTTCTACAATTACAGATATGCTCAATGCACACCCAGCATCCTGCCTCCCCAGGATCAAGTATTTTTATTTATGAAATGACTGTGTGTGCTGTATAGGCCAAAGAGACGGCTGACATCATCCTGTGGGCACCCTCCCGTGACATTTTCAAATCACACTGGCTGGGTAATTCTTACGCACTCTAACCCAAACTGCAGAGTCATCTATGAATCAATCTATAATTACATTAGTGTCACATCCCAATGGTACTTGCATAGCATTTTTGAGTTACATATGTTCTCAATGTTGAAATACTTGAAAATATGTTTAAAGGTATACTCATGTGTTTCACTGGGGCCCAATTCTCTTATAGTAGTTAACCTAGGTAAAAGTACTCACTCAACACAAGAGGGCTCAACCAGGAACAAACTTAAATTGTAGAACAAACTTAAAACTACACAATCGGTTCTGCAGATAGTTCAAGGGTATTTCTAGTACAAAAAATGTTCTGCCACATAATTCAACAAAGCATTCTTATAAATAGTGTATTTAAAATGCTATATGGATATATTTTTAAATATCTCTTACGTCTCTTTTATAATACCAACATATATTTTTAGTCAGGTTTCTCAGCATTCAGTGGCACATCTCTTAAGTAAGTTATAATACACTGGAAGTTAAGCATACCATTAATATTTTCAGTACCTGACATTTATCAAACAGAGAATCACTATTACACAGAGAAACCAGAAATATGTAATAGTTTATTCATGTTTTAACCAAGAGTCATCAACAACTGATATAGTAAGAACGAACCCCACTGCAGGAATACCAAAACAGAGGCACAGAGCTTCTGTCACCATAGGACTTGTCAAGCTTGTTATCACCATCATTTACTTAGTGCTGAGAACACGTTACGTGCTGTTCAGGACTCAAAATGCACACAGGCTCAGTGTGTCATACCCACAAGTACAGAACAGAATTCCTGGTCAACAGGACTTTGTGAACACAAGAGCCCTTTTTTGATTCATTTCTAAAGGAAGGGAAGAACTATGGTAGTCACCTTTCATGACAAGTTAAATAGTTAATAACAACAAGAACTGCTTATCTTTAATATACCTTGCACTGCTAGAAGCTGCTCCTCTGTGGTCCAACGGGCATTAATTTTCTGATTTGACTACAAAATTAAAGAGAAGTTTCCTAATGAGGATATGAAGACAGACATTTTTCCAAAGTGCTTATTTAATTTTTTTTTAAACTTTTCACCAAATTACAGACATAAGATTACTAAAACTCTGATTTTGGAAGATTCCATTTTTATAAGGATTAAAAAAATATATTCTGAGTTACCCTTTACCCATATAAAAAGATAATAAAAGGGAAATGCACCAATTTGGGAGGATGAATAACATTCACATGTATAGTCTAGTCAGAGATATTAAAACTGAGAAGATCTATTAGTTACCTATTTTCTAACGCTAATGTTCCTATCACATTACAGATTTTAATTTTAGCCTAGTTTCTTTTAATTAAATTTATTGGGGTGACGACATTGGTTAATAAAATTATACAGGTTTCAAGTGTACAATTCTATAATACATCATCTGTATACTGCATTGTGTTCACCATCCAATTTCAGCCCAGTTTTAAACTGGGCTAAATTTAAGAGACTTTGTTTTCTTTAGAGAGGATCTGTGACTCTCTTTAAAATTCTTCTGTTCCTATTTAGATGAAACCTATCCTTACCCTACCAGAAATAGTGTTGTATAAATTAACATAGAACTGTAAATCAGGCCTAAGTCCAAAATATTTCTTTAAATTTCTGAAGCAGAAAGTGACACACTGTAACAAAATTTTGTTTCCCCAAGACCCCTCATATTCTTCCCAATATTTGTTTTTAAAAAATCCTAAGTTTAGGATTTTTATTATGGCAATATTACAATATTAAACATCTAATCAAGTTTCATTAGTATATACCCACTGATGAGTAATCAAGGACTTTTGGCAGTAGACGGAGGGACAGAAATAAGTACACCAGCCGACAGAGGTGTGCAGTACAAACTGCCCAGATAAAGTAGTCTGGTGTGATACATGGACATGCTGGGCAAAACAGACAGGCTTCCTTTGAGAAGGGGTATTTAGCTCTTATCTTACTCATGGTCTTAGCAATAAGATTTCTAGAGCACAGAGATTCTGAATAATACCAACTTTCTTGCCATGAGTGAGGAGGTGTAAGTAAGCATTAAAAAAAAAGGAATAAAACAAAAATTCAAAATTAAAACAAACCATTATTAGAGAAGAAAGAAAAAAGTAAAATAAGACTTAAAGGAGGGATAAACCTAAACCAGAAAGCACTGAATTCCAGATCATGAGATAAGTGGGACAGCAAGGCAGGCCAGGCAAAGACAGTGAGTAATCCTCAAGGTTAGGGTACTGGTGATGCGGCAAAGGAACAACAGTAAAAAGATAAAGAGAGGAAATAGGACATACATTAGCAGTAGTAATAAAAAAACAGTAAACTAAGGCTAGAAAAGTGAAACGAAATAAAAAGGAAATGATAAAGGAAAAATTAGAAAATCTGAACATATGTTCCCCCCAAAAGAGGAATAACAAGAATGGAGTAGGAGCTAATACTGAATTAATACACAGGTAATTTGATGTTACGTTGGCTGTGAAAGGTAGAGAGAAGAGGTCCTTGGTACCCAAGGATAACTGGTTTAGAACTTTCTTAAAACAGGTCCAAATATTTCAAACGAAATGGTTAAAAAAAATAAAGCGTTGATTACAACTTAACCTGAAATATGAAACTAAAACTAATAAAAATTAGTTCTTAAAAATAGTTAACGAGTTAGCTTATGTTTCATTTTAATTTTTGACATATTGTTTCTGACTATACAATGATGTAACATTCTCCAGCTTTGAAATTTACAACATGAGCACAGAGTACATCATCTTTGAAGATCTTAAGAAATTTCTCAAGGGCCTCTCAAGTTTTGGTAATCAAATTATTCTTTTATGAAGTGCTTATCTATGAGTCATCATCCTTTTTTCTTCAATTGTAAATTTTGCTAGATACCCATCTGTCAAGTGTTGCTAGTGATTAAAGCCCTTCTCTCGTGCTTTCATAGACTTCATGAAGTTTTGCATCTTTTGCAATGTTTACAATTTCATTTTGGTTTATGTTATATATGCATTGTATTAGCGAGAGAGTAATCGAGCAGGATGTTGACGTGATGAATGGGGTAGACATAGCTACAGTTAATTCGGGAAAAGTGATGAGTAGAGCCCAATTTTATAAGTGTTCAGTTCATTAGAGAATATTTTGTTTGGCAAGTTTTGCTTTTCCATTCACTCTTCAGATCAATGAGCATTTGGATACTGAGAATCTCCTGTAAACTACACTGCAAGTTGTTCTGAGCGATACATTTAGAATAGATGTAAAATACAGAGGGTGCCAAAAAAAATACATACATATTTTAAGAAAGGAAAAAACTATTAAAATTGTAATACTCAATATGTACCGATAACAAAAGATGAATACAAGTCACGTTTGACTTCTGCAATTACAAGAGGTGCTCAAAGTGGTTACCATCAGTGTCCAGACACTTCTGATTATGGCGAACTACTGCTTGAGCAACGTTGACTAAAGTGTCCACTTGTATCCATTTTTTTGGCACCCCCTGGTATATATGAAGATATATTTATAATACATGTAAAAAACATCTAGAACACTGCCTGAGCAAACAAGTTAAAGTTGATCAATTGATGTTTGTTAAACCTGAAAGGTAGAAACTGGAGGAAAAGGTGTTATTAATGGAAAGGGAACAAAAAATGAAAAAGAAATAACTTGCACTATGAAAACGTATTTTCAGCACACAAGCAAATCAGGAGATGGGATGAACACAAATAACTATTAAGTGGGTGCAAAAGTAAGTGCGGTTTTAAAAGGTTAAAAATAAATGCGAAAACCACAATTATTTTCCCACCAACCTAATATTATTAAAATAGAATTGTAAAGAGCATACGGGGATTCAAAGATGAGAGGAAAAGTCACAATGATTGGAATGGGGAAAAAGGCACACTGGAAAGGCTGGAGATTGAGATGGGTTTAAGAACTGAGTTTCTGAAAGGCAACGATGAGGAAAAGGCATACCATGTATTGGGAACAATAGGATTTGTGTCAGGAACAAGTGAAATAAGCCTGGAAAATTGGTGAAATTTAACCAAACCAAAACACGGTTAGGACCTCTTTTAGAAGGGCAGTAAATATCAAGGTTGATATTAATACGCAATATTTTTTGCGGGGCAGGGAAGAGCAGGAGAGGGGAAGGATTATAACCAGAATATTCTAGACTTTACGCCTAGAGCTGGGAGAAGGGTAAAGGTGTTAAGGACTTCAGAAGTGAAGACATGCTCATTTGGGAGATGCGGGAAGGCAAGGCTAAAATGAATTCACTTGGGATTCACCGAAAATGAGGTATCTGGCAGGTCAGGCGGAGCGCAGGTCCCACTTGAGGCTAACACAGATTCATCTATTCAAACACATTTTTAAGGGCCTGGAAAATGTTTATGAGGGAAAACAATGGAGTCATATCTTACTCAGATGTGAAGCTCTAAAATCAACCTATGAATTGAGCATGAAGGTCCACGTAGCCAGGTGTTCCGCCAGCACTGGAACGGACCACTCGTTTTGTAGTTAAATCCCAGATGAAGCCTTTGGCTCAAATTTAGGGTAGTATTAAATGAAAAATATAAATACATATTTAAATACTAGAATCTCACTCAGTTCAAGGAGATGCTCACACAGGAGGCATGTGGAAGCTAAAACTGACTAAAGGAACAGTGGATTCCCAGTTCCCAGCCTCATAACTGCTCACTCTGGGGCACACACTCAATAAATGGAGCCAAGGCAGAATCGCCAGCACTACTGCACTTGCTATTACTAAACATTTTCCTTTTATTTGACTGAATATCATCTTTGAATTTGTGTCATTTAAATGTACATATGATGTAACTTTAATATGGTGATGAAGATTGTATATTTCCAAAGAGAAGAGAGAGAAATGAATTCTGGGGGTAAAAACTTGGAGAACGTCTATATTTATGTATAGAAGGGGAAGTTACAGCTAAATTTACATATAGAAGGGGAAGTTACAGCTAAGAAGGGGACATAATGGTTATAAAAGAGAACATAACCTCTCAGAAATTAAAGGAATAAAGGTTGTCATCTATGTCAAGGGCTCAGAAGAAGGCAAAGGAAATGAGTTAGTAGAGCTGTGGAAACTGGTCATTAGCACCAATGTTAACCTTTAAGAAGACGCTTGAGTGGGAAAATGCAGGGGGTGGAGGTGAAACTGTATGGAATTAAATAGTCTGTGGGTGACAAAATTGAAGCAATGGAGAAGGGTGAAGACTGAAGGAGAAAGAGGATCAAAATTTTGTAAACACATAAGATTTCAAGTTACTAATTTTTATATTCTCTTTTAAACCCAACAAACTCTCATAGAGGTTTATTTAACTTAAGGAAAGGACAACTAGAATATATCTAGGAATCTAACACTGTGTGGTAGTTGTGGTTAGCTGGGTGGTGCCACTGAGAACATTCTACAGCAAACCCCAGTCTGAAGTACCATTACTTTAAAAAATAATAAAATATTAATATAAAACAATCCAATACATACTAGTAATAACAAAAAGGCCCCAAAGAGCCTTCTAGAACAATCTATGACAGCCTTAGTAAATTCAGCATCTTTACTGCATTCTTTCCCTTATAACTTAATTAGTCTTTACATCTTTCCCATTTTAGTCAGTAGTAGATTTATACTATCTCTGAGTGGGAAGAGTTAGAAAAGGTCACCAAGTTAAACCTACCCAATGCTAAAAATTCCATCCAACATCCATAATGAAAGAATGTCACCCACGTAGGCATGAAAACATCCACGCATGGGGAAATTTCTGGCTTCAAAAAGCACTCCTTTCTCAGTTTCTTTCTTCCTGGATTCATTAAGCTCTTTGTCCCCACCTACCTACCTTCACCCAAAACAAATCAAAGCCTGACCAAACATCCACCACTCCCCCCAACACTCCCACATACTTTGAAGGGGATACACTGATTTCTACTTCGCAATGCTCTTTAGAGTTATCACTTGCTGTCCATTCCTACAACTAATGCCCAACCCTACCCAATCCCCTTTACCATTTACTTTATCACTCACATGCTTGGTATTTGGGCAGCTGTAAAGTTTCTAAATTATCCTGTATAACAATGGCAAGATAACTTCCCTAAAATTAAATATTTTCATTCCATCCTTCCCATATAGAAGGAGCTGTAGGGTATTTCCATCTGACTAATTTAAAAGGCAGCCCTCTCAGCTCTCACAAAGACTCACACTCTGGTCCTTGCTAACTGGTCTCTACCATGAAGACGTCCCTATTCAGCTCAGCCTTGTCAATACCGCTCATACACAGTGTTCATTCGTCCTCTGCATCCAAGTTTGCCTTCCTATGTAGACAATGTACTACTGGAGAAAAGACTGTTTCACACTTCTATTGAATTCTCAATAGTAATTATAATTAGCACCATAATGAGCACATAATAAGTGTTGAAGAGAATACCTGTTGACTGGTTTATAAAAGTGCTTTTATATTTCCCCACTGGATTTGTATGTTGAATGTACTGCTCAACACCAAACCATTGCTCATGATTCCCTCTGGCTGCCCTTTTTTGTATGTGTAAAAATCCTACAGATCCTTCAAACCTCAGCTGAAACATCCCCCTCTACGGAGTATTCCCTTATGATCCGAGCAGAATGAATAATGACCACTTGTTTGCCTGTGACACTTTACTCACACCGTGTTGTCCCGAAAATAAGACGTAGCCAGGCAATCAGCTCTAATGTGTCTTTTGGAGCAAAATTTAATGTAAGACCCAGTATTTTATATTATATATTATATTATAAAGACTGGGTCTTATAGTAAAATAAGATCGGGTCTTGTATTAATTTTTACTCCAAAAGATGCATTAGAGCTTATTGTCCGGCCAAGTCTTATTTTCAGGGAAACACGGTACATCTATCACATAACTTTAATCAGTTTCTCTTATAACATCTAGACTACAAGTTCCTTTTTTCTTAAAAGCAGATGGAAAATCCATCTCTTCCTCATTTTCATGTGTCCCCCATGTTTCCCAAACACATACTTCCTGCAGTCCTAACTCAGTGCTTTACATAAAATAACTGATCAATAAATACTTATGGACGTATGGACTTTGCACCAAATTTTTCCCTAAATGAAAATAACTAACACAACCAAATGAATAAGTAAAGCATCTTAGTAACTGTTTACTTCTAGTTGAGTTACATCACTTAGTCGCCTATTGTTTCAAAAGTTAATGAAATTCCTTAGGTTAGAAATTACCTAATCTAAAGGTAAGGGGAGAGATCACATGCTTTTTCAAGGTCTTTATTATGGCTGTTAATCTAGTATTTTGAAATATGTGTATCTATTCAGGTTACTCTCCCTGAAAGGCAAGAATGATAAATATAAGTATATGTTGGGTATTTTCTAGATAATAAAACATATACGTTTTCAAGTCATACGAGTTCAATAAATCAACTTCAAAGTCACATTCAAACTTCAGTGTATGGACAGTAGAATGTCAAAATTGTGGTTTCATTTTGATTTGTTTTCACAATAAACCAAAAAGTGTAATAAATGTTTGATAATTTCTAACCCAGTAATTGCATTTAAATGGGACCATCTATTATACAATTTTGCTATTATATGAAAACTTCCAAAAGTAAGAGGCAGCATGATATTAGTCTAGGACACCAACTGGACTCTAAGAATCTGAAATAGAGCCAGAGGTTAACTACTTACTAGACGTGTGACCTTGATCAAGTGCGTTAACTTGAGGCCCCGTTTCCTCATATAAAATAACAGCAATGCTTCATCTACTTCTTTGGATTCATACGAGCATCAAATGAGGCAGCATATAGGAAAGTTCTAAGTGCTATTGCATTTGCACGTCTCACTGTATCTAATATTAATGAATGAGAATATCCTGCAATTTTCTGGAAAATTTGAAATTAGAATTATCATTTCGTTGAAAATTTGGTATACTTTTTCTGGAAAATTGTCTGGGCCTGGTGTTTTCTTAAGAGAAAAATGTTAATAGCTCCTTCATTTTATTTAATGGTTATAAATTATTCAGGTTTTCTTTCTTTTTAAGACAGTTTTGGTAAGACATATTTTCCTAGGAATTTCTAAGTTTTGTTTACATTTTTAAACTTATTGGCATAAAGTTCTTCATGGTATTCCCATAATGTTTTCAATATCTGCTCTATTTTAACGTTTAATTATTAAATTGTATTTTTAAGTTATAGGCATTTAAAGTTTTTTGCTTTTGTATATTTTAATACATAATTAAATATGAAATTTCAATACAAAATTTACAATGATTTTTTTGTTGCAATAATATAACAAAGTAAAGTAGTATTCTTGGTATTATACTGTCTTTAAATAAATGTCACCAGAATGTTTGTCAGTTTACCTGTGGGGCTGGAATGAGGTATTAGTCTATGTATATTTTAGTCTTTTCCACTTCCTAACCTTGAAAGAGATATTCAAAACAAACAAAAACAACTTTCTTCATAATGATTCTTCCTTCTGAAAGACTGTAATGAGTAAGATGGCATATGGTGCATTAGTTCTGAAGCACTACTCTTCTGCCTCGCTCCCAACCCCTCACATGTATTTGCAGGTATTTCAGTCAATGTGTGATCTGGGGCATGGGAGGAAATGTCCCATTAAGATCTAATAAGATTATTCGATTATTACATACATAGAAAGGCCAGTGAAGCATATGAAGTATAACATAGGAGTCTTAAAAAAAAAAAAGAAAAAAGATTTCATAATAGGACCTTCTGTAAAAAGACTTGATCGGACTTCACGGGCATTTAAGTACTCCTATAATGATCACAAATACCAAAAACATTAAGTCTCAGTTGAAATACAAATTTATGATCAATCTGTATCTTGTTTTCAGATTTCGTATTTTCAGGGATACAAATACAAGAATGTAAGTTCAGATACTAAAATCCTAATTGGAAATCTGAGCCAAAAGACAAGCATCTTAAATTTGTTAAAATGAGCTCCTTTTTTGGTGATCATCTTCTTGCTGTGTTACCAATTCACACAAGCAGGAAAGGGCTTTGAGCAAACACTGCTGTAGAACAAGAAATGTACTGGCTTGTTCATCAATGACCTTCTTCTGGTTTCACATGCACGGGGCCTACTTGTATAGCTATACTCCCTAATTACTTTGCTTGAAATGAATTGCTAAGGGCAGGAAATAAATGATTTAACTGAAATCATTAGCCAAGTCTCTCAAGACTATCTAAACGACAAACAGACATAACAAGGTATCCATACTATTAAACCTTCACAGTATTAACAACACATGTGACCAAAGTAGTGGCTGAACACTGGATAACTCAAAGAACAAGGTTTCACCAGTTAGCCACGTGTATTCTTCATAACGTACCTCAGGAGGTTTGAATTCTTCGATTCCACCTTCCATTTTCTGTTTAAGTGCACTGTTTACTTGCTTAGCATTCTGAACCTTCAACAAAATAAGCCAAAATGTGAATCAGATCATGTACTTAGGTGAATTTTTGAGCTCTCAATAAAAAGGATATATACCAAAACCCTTTTAATTTTATTTCAGGATAGACACGGTAGCTGGTATACTTATGAAGTATGTGGGTAAGTACTCAGGTAGCTAGGTACAGTTTTTTGCTGACAAAAATCACATATAAGCAAATGCAAAACTCGTATTATGCTTCAATTGTTCCCTAGTATACCAATTGTGTTGGAACAAATTCATGTTTTCAAAACAAGTGTTATAGCACAACTGACTCTATTTTAACCATTATACAGGTGAGGAAGGTAAAGCAGAGAAGTTAAGAAACTTGCCCAAGACTACAGACATAGAAAGTAGAACCTGAATTTGAATTATGTCAAGTTTTTAACTACTATGCCATTAGCAATACAGTTAATTTCAACCTAGAATACTAAAGGTTAGGATTTTTGTTTGTTCATTCACTATTTTTGTTTTTTGGTTTTTGGTTTTTTTTCACTATGGACAATCAAATATTTAAGTGATTTGTGAATTTTTTTTTTTCTTCAGAGATCTTAAAAACACATCTAATATGTATAAATCTAGGTTGGTCCAAATGTGGTTAGTTGGTCAGCCATGTTAGATAGATATACAGAGAGAAAATGTAAAGTCTCAGTCCTTCAGGATTTCAGAGATTAGTGGGGAGATAAATAAATATAAAACTATGATACATATTAAAACATCTAAGCTAGACTTGGAGAGAGAAAGAGAACAAGAGAGTAAGTGTGTTTGTATATGTGTTAATGGGTGTGGGTGGTAGTGAAAATTAAGTTTTCCAGAGATGACACCAAAATTGAGTTTTCAAGGACTAACAGGAATTAAGCAGGTAGACAAGGCTGGGGAGGGAATGCCTTCCAGGCAGAATGCATTTAGGAAGGCGGGAAAGCCCTAAAGCCTGGGCAGTTAGGCTGGGACCAAAGAATTTTAATTTTGTCTAAAGATTGAAGGATAACTAAAGGATTTTTAAACAAGGGAGCAACATAACCATATTTGCCTTTTAAAAGGAGAATTCCAGTAGTAATTTGGAGAATAGAATGGGGTGAAAAGGATGGAAACTAATCAATTTAACAATCCAAGTGAGGAATATTGAGGACTTCAATTAAAAGAGGAAGGAAGGAATAGTGGTAGTGGTACATAGAGATGGGTTAAAGAAATAACTTGGAAACAATATGAAGATGTCTTTGCAACAACCTGATTGCGGATCATTAGGCAGAAGGAGGAATGAAGGTTAACTCTTTGGTCACTGGCTTAAGTAACCAAGTGTATGATGTGCTGCTCACCAAGCTAGGGAAAGCAAAAAGAGGCACAGATAACTAGCGTGGGTATGGAAGATTTCAGTTGGACATTGTACATGAGATGTGTCTGGGATACGTATAGAAATACAATTTGTAAACCCAAGAACGCAAACATTTACTATGTCACACACACATGAAATAAACAACCAGGAAAGGAGTTCAGAGCTTTAGAACAGTTCCTTTATAAAAATCAATAAAAATGGTCCATAAGTGAAGTCCACAGTGTTGAGGATAAAGTATGAATACATGTGACTGAATATATTTTATTCCTTCATTATTTAAAAAAATTTTGAGCACTTTTTAAATGTTATAGGCAAGGAATTTTAGAAGTCTTCTAAAGAGAAAGAGTGCTTGGTTAGGAAGATGGGAGTCTTGCACACGTTCGTGGTTCAACTAAAGGCGAAGCAGTCAATATCAAATAAAATATATACGTATATTCAAGAGCCTAGTGTCATAAAAGTCCAAAGAAAAGAAGAAGTGGTTGTCAGTGTCAAATATTACTGAACAGTCAAGAGAAATAAGAATCAAGAAGACATTAGACCTGGCAACATTTTCACAAATGATCTTAAAGTAGCTTTTTCAGTGGTAGAACTGGAATGGGGTGTGGGACAGAAACTGGATTGGGAAGGCTCAGAGAATAAGGGATAGTAAGACGGCAGAGGAAGCTAATGTGGGATAGTCAGAAAATTTGCTGAAGATGAAAAGAGAAATACAGGATCAGTTTGGGTAACCAGGGTCAAGGGACAAAGAAAGGGATAGAGAGAAACTAGCTTGGTCCCACACTATACTGTTGCAAGGTTGTTACATTTTATGTGAAGTGACCTAATATTAACTCCAAGGATGCATATTGTAGTCCCTAGAGCAACTACTAGAAAAAGAAAAAAAAAAAAAAAGGCAGAGATATAGCTGGAAAATGTAAATATGGCCATGTTAAAATCCTTCAGTAGTTTCCTAACTCATGATGAACTTCAAATTTCTTTTTTCTTTTTAATAAATATTATTGGGGAATATTGGGGAACAGTGTGTTTCTCCAGGTCCATCAGCTCCAACTCGTTCTCCTTCAACCTAGTTGTGCAGGGCACAGCTCAGCTCCAAGTCTAGTCGCCGTTTTCAATCTTTAGTTGCAGGGGGCGCAGCCCACCATCTCATGTGGGAATTGAACCGGCAACCTTGTTACTGAGAGCTCGCGCTCTAACCAACTGAGCCATCTGGCTGTCCCTCCAGAAACTCAGCGGCAGCTCGTTGTCTTCAATCTAGTTGTGGAGGGCGCAGCTCCCTGGCCCATGTGGGAATCGAACCGGTAACCCTGTTGTTCAGAGCTCGCGCTCTAACCAACTGAACCATCTGGCTGACCCCATCAAATTTCTTAACAAGATCTTCTTATGAAATCCTGTCTACCTCTGCTATAACCTGCTGAAGGCAAGTAGAAACAAATGAAGACCTTTAAAATGAATGATCTTGATCACAGCAGTACGTACTCTAAATAGGTAACGTTGACAACAATGTGCAACATGGAGCTAAAGAGCAAGCAGACAGCAAGGAGCATCGACAACAGTCATTGTCAGACAGGAGGTGGTAAGTCCTGCCTGGACAAGGGCAGTAGTGATGAGATTAAAAATAAGGGGTTAGATTTAAAGGACATTTCAGAGATAAACCTCACATAACTTGGTTTCGACTCGGGTTTGTGTGTTGGGGGAGTGATAATAGCAAGGGATGAATCAAAGATGCGTCTGATGTTCTGACAGGGAACAGAGAAAAAAATCTTTTGATGTTAGATGAAATGTCTAGCAGGTAGTTGGAAATATAGCTGCTTGGGAGAAAAGTCACAGCTTAAGAAGTCAATTAAAAAATCACTGGCATGTAGTGTAGGTTGGTTGATACAGACCAAGAAAGTACAGACTTAGAAGAGTATCTAGATCTAAGGGATAGAATAAACAACAGAAACAAATAAACAAATAAAGGACAAGAAGACAGAAAGGCCAGAGACCTAGTAATGACCATTAATTGAGTACTTACTATGTATCAGCCACTGTTGTAAGCACTTATCATATTATCTTGTTTAATTCTTCCTTAACCATATTATTATCCATATTTCAGGAAGTTGAGAGAAGTTAGCAGCTCCCCTAAGGTTACGCAGGAAGTAGATGGTATAGCCAGGATTGGAACCCAGGTTCACTGACTCACGACTCTGACTCTTAACCCCTAACTGATTATGATGGTGATACTTTCACAACACTACTTACTGCTGGTGATGATGACAATGAAGAGAGCAGCCATTAGCCACTGAGCCTTCAAAATGTGCCCAATATTGCTAAACAATCTACATATATTCTCTCAAATAATTCCCAACAACTTGTAGGAAAAGTGTGATTATTATCCCCAATTTCACGGGTATACAATTAAAGTATAGAGAGATTCTATTACTTCCCAAGATCACAAGGCTAACAGGTAGAAACACTGGGATTCAAGTCTAGAATAGACGATGCATCTTACTATCTGGAAACAAGGTACATTTTAAAGAATGAAGCTTTTGTAAATGGGTGGCTGAGAAAAAGCTACAAAGAACTGAGTTTACGGAGCTAAAAGTGGATAAGCAAAATGGGCAGAGTCATTAAAAGTATGATTTTTATAAAATACCTGACGTTTTAAAGAGATCAACTCCATGTCCAGTTGCCTCAGGATGGTGTTGGCTGCATTGGGACTACAGGAAACAGCTACCACATCTTCCTGAGTTAAATACATGCCCTTAGGTGGACGGCATTTAGAACGCTGAGAATGATGGCGGTGTTGCAAACTCTGATACTCTCTCCTTCCAAGTCCAATCTTGCTAGTTTGGACAGGTTGTTCAGTATTACCCTAGAGAATAAAGACAGAATAGGTCATTTAGTTTTTACACATGTATAAGTTGAAAACAGTCTATTACTAGTAGAAAACAGTACTACTATTATCTGCTGCACTAAGTATACCTAAAAATACTTCTAACCAATTATATTATGTACGAGTACACACACACACACACACACACACACACACACACACACACGGCACTCATCAATTAGGGAGAAATAAGCATATAACATAATGTATCCTTAATTAATCCACTCGATAAAATGTTTGGTTTCTACACCCAGAAGACTATAAACAAAAGAAAAACTAAGTTAGACTCTAAACTATTCCTGTTTGCTTCAAGATGGGATATATTTTTTCTAAGCAATAAAGGGGAAAAGAACACTATAATGTTAAGTACAAAGTTTTTTAAGGAAGTAAAAAAGGGGCAAATCAGGAATTATGAAAAGTGGCAGATCAGACAGCTGGTGAAAAAAAGAGGTAACATTTCATTCTCACTTTAGAGTTGTTGAAAAAGTATGCCTCCAAACATTAAAAAGGACACAGAATTATCTTAATCATGACATTTCTAAACTCCAGGTCTATTTATCTGTGAAAAAACAATGGGAATTTGCATTTTGGAAGACATTAAGAAAGTTCTAATGATGACCATGAACTCGTAAGTAGGATTTCATTATTAGTTGCAATATTCTTCAAGTGCGATATAAAAATACAATGTTATTCTGTGCTTCTGCGACAGGAATCCATTAGAAACTGTGTCCATTATGTTGAAGGGTATTTCACTGAATAAATAATCCAATTCTTTAGAAAAGGAACTCTGAGTAAAAGTCATAAAACAACTGTATAATAAAGCATAATCCACTTCGTTGCTTGAAATCCACCTCAAAGCCACACATAGCCACACACGCTGAGAACGATGGCAGTGTTTGTAAACGGCCAGATCTGACGTGCAGGGAAACTCCTCCCAGCATAGCACTCCTAAAATGGCTGGATCAAGTATTTTTGAAAAAACTCTTTTAAAATTCATTTCTGAGCTGGCAGGGAAGTGAGGAAATTCCTCAGAGACCAGAAATGACGAGAAAGCAGGAATCCAGAGGGACGAGCAAGTATGTAGGAGTTGGCATTTGCCTAAAGTCCAAACTTTAATGAACAGGTACAGGGCATAGGAGATAAAGCCAGACTCTGGAAGGGGATTTCACCATTGTACAAGCAGAACAAATACCCCTGCCCAGCAGAGGGAGAGCATGAGTAAAGGGAGTCACGTCTACCTTATCCTTGGCTGAATGGAAAAGAAACCCAAACTAGGCTCCCCGGAGAATCCCTAACCAGAGCCTACATTCAGGCAGTTGTAGGGACTAAATTTCTATGACCTGTCTCGCCTAAAAATGCCCAAATCAAAAATTTAAAGTGTCTCAGGTTGGTAGGGCTTTCAGACACTTAGCAGAAGTAAACTGTCTCTAGAAGAACGTACTTTAAACCCAGGTCTCAAAAATTTCCCAGGTAGGTTCCATGGAAAAGGAGCTCACAACACAAACTGCTATATAAGCCCTGTGAGTGAGAAAGAGAAGCAAACAACAGAATTATACCCGCAAAGACTGCAGATATTAGCATTGCTAAATAAAGATAATACAATAAATGTGTTATTTGTGTACAAAGAAACAAAAGACAATTAAAAATATGGACTATTCTTATAAGGAATAAGAGTCTATCAAAAACCGAACAAGCAGATGTGCAAAGGAGCCAAACAGAACATCTAGGAATAAAAAATATTAGAAACAAAATTAGAAACTCAATGGATGGGCTACTTACCAGATTCGATAGAGCTCAAAAGAAAAGTATTGACTTAGACTGCACATATGAGAAAAAGACCCACAATGCATATAGGAAGACAAATAGAAATATGGAAAGACAAAAAGATGGAAAATGAGTGGTTAAGAGATACGTAAAAGTCCATTATATTTTCAAGGAAAGAATAGAAAGAATGAGGAACAAGTAATATTCAAAGAGGCAACAAATGAGAATTTTATAGAACTTAAGACATAGAAATCAGAAAATAGAATGAATCCAAAACAAGTTTTAAGAAATAAATCTATACTCAGATACAAAGTGAAACTACTAAGAGCACTGAAGACAAATTACCTCCAAAGAATAATAATTAGACAGACTTCTTTACAGCAATGAGAGAAATTAGAAGCAGTAGAGTAATATCTTTAACAATAACTATCAGTCAACCTAAGAGTCGAACCCCAGTAAAAATAAGGTTTCAAGAAGAAGGGCAAAACAGACATTTGGACATTATGAAGCTGGGTTTATAACCAACAGACCCTCCGTAAATTAACTTGTAAAGGGTATACTTCAGGAAAAAGGGAAATTATTTTCAAAGAAAGGTCTACGATTTAAGAAAGAATGGTAAGCAAAATAAATTTTAAACATGTGGGTAAATCAAAATAAACACCAACACTATGTTTAATTTGAGAAATTTAAAACAATATGAAACTAAAACTGGACAAAAAAGCAGCATATAAATCAGGAAGGTAGTGGATAAAGTCAAAGCATTTTAAGGGCCTTGTGTTAACCAGAGAGTCATTTAAAAACACCGATATTATACTTTAGGTTAAACATGCAGGACAAAATTTCCATAGTACACATAAGAATAGAAATATAGAAACATCTTTAACTAATAGAAAGTAAAAAAAAATGGGACGAGAGATGGATTCTTAATAAGCAGATAAACAACAAAAACCACTCTAGCAAATAAGTAGGCAGTTAAGGGAGTATAGATTTAAATCACAGAACTGACAAGCTGCAATTAATAAGACACATACAAAACCTTGTAACCAGTAATTGAGAGTTTATATTCTTCTCAAGCACACATGAAAAAACATTTATGAAAATTCCATAGTGTAGGCTTGGAGGTTTTAAAACATGTCATCAAATTCCTCAACATTCCAGCCATTGAGAATTGGGGGGGTCTACCTTCTCCCTTTGATACTGGACCAACTTTAGTAACTCACTTATAACAGAATGCAATAGAAGTTATGCTGAGTAACTCCCAAGACTAGACCAGAAATGGCTGGCTAGCTTCCACTTAGTGCTTTGGGGATGATTCCTCTGGAGAAACAAGTCCGTGGTAAGAAGTCAGATTACTCACAGACCAGCAGGCTGGAGAGGAATGCTGGCCAACAGCTGGCATATCAACTACCAGTCACATGAGGGAGTCAAAAACCTTCAGTAACATCCTACTTGATGTTGAAACATAAAAATCATTCTTTCTAAAATCAGGAATAAGATAAAAATATCTGCTAACATAACTGCCCTTCAACGTTATAATGGTGATTCTAATCAGTTCAGTAAGGGAGGAAATATAGGTACATAAGAATTGAAAAGACATAAAACTGCTAGTATATTCTGATAATATAAATCTCTACATAAGAAATACAAAATAATCTGCAAATCAATCGCACAAAAGTTTCATTTCTTCCCAGTTTATATGCAGATTCAGTGGATCATCTGGTAGGGCTTTCCTAGGCATTTGACAAGCTTGAAGAGCAAAGGTCCAAGAATAGCCAAGTACTTACTCCTTCAGAACCACCACCAAGCAGTGGGACTTACCCTAGCAGCTATCAAAGCTACAGTAATTAGGACATTGTGCGACTGACAAGGGATATTTAACTGACAAAAGTAGAGAGCCATGCATATATAGAAACCTCATATATGATAAAGCTGACATTGCAGACCAGTTGAAAGAGATGAACTCACTTCTATATTAGAAAACAAATAAATAAAAATGGAACTCTACCTCACAGCATGAACAAAATGTAATTACTGATAGATCAAGTACTTTTATGTGAAAAGCAACTTTAAAACTTAAAATATAAAAATACTGAAATTTAAATATGTATATGCTTTTGATGAGATCTGTTCATCAAAATCATGTAGAGAATTAAAAGATAAACCAAACTATTAAAAGATCTTTTAACACATTTAACCAAAAGATTTGTATCAAGAATATATAAGGAATTCATTAATAAGAACTTTTATACGTTCTGTCTTTTAAAAAAAGACAAAAACAACGTAATTGCAGTAGGTAAAACAAACAAAAACAAAAAATACCACATACATACAAATAAACATTTAAAAAAATAGAAAATACACAGATGGAAAAATATTTAGCCTCATTAGTAATCTGATGAATGAAACTGAGCACACAATGAGACACCATTTCATACTACCAGATTTGTAACATTTTAAAAGTCTCATCATATCATGTATTAGTAAGGAAGGTGACACTGAGTACTCTTACAGCCCAATGGAAGCACATCAAATGTGGAAAATGGTCTGCCATTACCTAGGAAGTTGAACATGGTTCTACAGTAGTCCCCCCTTATCCGTAATTTCACTTTCTGAAGGTTGCTACCCACAGTCAACTGCGGTCCAAAAATATTAAGATGAAAATCCCAGAAAACTTCATCAATTTTAAATTGCTTGCCGTTCTGAGTAGGGTGATGGAATCTCACTTATAACGCACTGTCCTGCTCCATCCCACCAGGGACATGACTCATCGCTGTGTCTGGCGTGTCCACTGTCCACACTACCTGCCTGTTAGTCACTCAGTAGCCGTCTCAGTTATCAGATTGACTATCATGGTGTCACAGTGCTTGTGTTCAAGGAACCCTTATTTTATTTAATAACGGCCCCAAAGTGCAACAGTAGTGATGCCAGCAATTCTGGTATGCCAAAGAGAAGCCATAAAGTGCATCATTTAAGTGTGAAGGTAGAAGTTCTCCAATTAATAAAGAAAGAAAATTGTATGCTGAGATTGCTTAGATCTACAGTAAGAACAAATTTTCTATCCATGAAATTGTGACAAAGGAAAAAGAAATTCATGCTAGTTTTGCTGTCACACTCAAACTGCAAAAATTATGGCCACCGTGGGTGACAAATGCTGAGTTAAAATGGAAAAGGCATTAAATTTGTGGGTGGAAGACATGAACAGAAAACATGTTCCAGTTGACCATAACGTGTTGCGCCAGAAAGCACTGAACTTGTATGAAAACTTCAGCAAGGGGTCCCCTGAAATGAGCGACACCAAGCCATTTACTTGCAGGAATAGGTCTGGACTGAAAAATATAAGAATTATTGGAGATGCTGCATCTGCCAATGAAGAAGCTGCTGCCATACTTCCGATAGTTAAAGAAGCTGATTACGGAGAAAGATATGTATGAGGTGTGATCCAAAAGTATGGTGAATGTTTAAATTTAAAAAATTTTATTACAGTAAAAGACACATTGCCATTAATCCTCCTCAAAATACTCCCCCTCGCTTCGAACACACTTATCTCATCGTTCTTGTCACTTTCTGAAGCAGTTCTGGAAGTCTTCTTTTGTGTCTTTAGTTGTACTGTCATGGCTGCCTTGATGTCCTGAATTGATTCAAAACATTTTCCTTTCATGGTCATTTTTACTTTGGGAAGAAGGGCCAGAAGTTGCACGGTGCCAGATCCAGTGAATAAGGTGGATGAGGAGACACCGTAATGTTTTTATTTGACAGAAATTGCTGTACCAGAAGCGATGTGGGCCACAGAGTGTTGTCATGATGGAGGATGAACTAAAGGCACTGACAAAAGAGGACTTCCAGAAGTGCTTCAGAAAGTGGCAAGAAGCATGGGATAAGCGTGTCTTTTGAGGGGGGATTAATGACAATATGTCTTTTACTATAATAATTTTTTTTAATGTGAACATTCACCGTATTTTTCAATCACACCTTGTTATGTATAGGAGAAACATACTATATACAGGGTTCAGTACTAGCTGTGCTTTCAGGCATCCACTAGTGGTCTTGGAACATACCCCCATACATAAGGTAGAATACTGGACCCTAAAACAGAATAATTCCACTCCAAACAATCATAGGGTATTGTTATACAATAAGTCACTGTTGGCATTTTGGTGGAACAATCGGTGCTATGCATTTCAGGAGAGCTGGCATCCCTCTCCACTATATGCCAGTGGTACCTTACAATCCCTGTAACAATGAAAAGCACCTCCATAATTTCTAAATGCCCCTTACAGGGGTGATGCTAAACTTAGTTGAGAACCTCTATCCCATGAAAACTCTTATACACGTGTGTGTATCCAGGATATGTTCTTATCAGTACTGTTCATAATAACAAAAACTAGAAATGATGTCCATTGGTAAGAGAGTGGATAAGCTGTGCCATATGTATACAATGGAATGCTATAATATAGCAATAAAATGAATTGCAAAAATATATTGGACAAAAACAAAATGCAGGTAGCTGAAGAATACATACGATTCCATTTAAATAAAATTTGAAATGGGCAAAATTAAGTGAGAGTTGCTCAGAGGTACACACATGTGATAAAACTATTTTAAAAAGGAACTGTATAATTGATACATTTCAGGATAGAAGTTCCCTCTGGAGAGAAGGGAGGAGGGGGTTCAAGTACGGAAACACACACAGAACTTCTATTTCTTAAGCTGAGTGACAGACACATTGGTGTTTATTTTATTATTATTTAGTTTAAACTGTACATACTCTATGGTATGTGTAGTTCATAATTTTTAAGTTAAAAAAAACTTTCTATATAATGTGTCAACAACATGTAGAAGCAGCTGCAAAGATCTGTGTTAAAGGCAATAATAAAGTATCATTCTCTGCCTGATGTCCTTGTCACTTGTGAAAGAGCAGAGAAATGAACGAAGTTGCTGACATGCAGTGTGACCCGGGACCACAACAGGCAGTATCCTTTTAACACTTTTTACCTTACACTCCCCTCACATTATTTGCTAATAGGATGAGATCACAGGCAAACAGAAGACCAAACTTGTATGTGTCATCTCGCATAACTGGATAAAACAGTATTCCATATGTATACACTGTTCTGGATAACGAAATCCAAATCCTAAATTTCTCATATTTGGGGCCAGCCCCGTGGCTCAGGCAGTTAGAGCTCCGTGCTCCTAATGCCGAAGGCTGCCAGTTCGATTCCCACATGGGCCAGTGGGCTCTCAACCACAGGGTTGCCAGTTCGACTCCTCGAGTCCCGCAAGGGATGGTGGGCTCCGCCCCTTGCAACTAAGATTGAACACGGCACCTTGAGCTGAGCTGCCGCTGAGCTCCTAGATGGCTCAGTTGGTTGGAACACGTCCTCTCAACCACAAGGTTGAGGGTTCGATTCCTTGACTCCCGCAAGGGACAGTGGGCTGTGCCCCCTGCAACTAACAATGGCAACTGGACCTGGAGCTGAGTCGTGCCCTCCACAACTAAGATTGAAAGGACAACTTGACTTGGAAAAAGTCCTGGAAATACACACTGTTCCCCCATAAAAGTCCTGTACCCCTTCCCCAATAAAATCTTAAAAAAAAAATCTCTCATATTTGTACAGTAAGTTTATAATTATAATCAATTTGACTGAATGCTTACTATGTACCAGGTCTTGTAGGTAAGATATAATTCTTGCTCTCAAAGAGTTTACCACCCAGGGGTAGGCAGATGGGGAAGAGGAGAGACTATAAGTGAACAAGAGCCATTCAGCTGAATGAGTACTGCAATAGATTTAAAGAAAAATAAGGAAGTGGTCAATTCCAGACAAGGCACAGATTTCGTACAGAGGCTATATTTTACAGAATTATGAGGAATTGCCTAGGCAGATTTGGGAAGAAAGGGAACTCCAGAAAAAAGGGACTAACATAACCACAGGACAAAATTCAGGGAACTAAAAGACTTATTTAAAACACAATTAGTAATTAGAAACATGTGGGGTGGGGTGGGGTGGGGAAAAAGTTTGTGTTTTATTTTCTAGACAAAGCCATCGAAGGGTTAAGAGCAGTAAATTTGGCTTTAAAAAGATTGCTGTGGCAACAGGGTAAAGAATGGATGGGAAGGTGTGGTGTGGAGAGTCTGGAGGCATGGAAATATGATAGAAAGTTTCAATAATTCAGAGATGAGAACCTAAAAATAAAGGAGGCAGAAAAACAAAGAGAAAAAGACAAAATTTCGTTGAGAGAATTTAAAAAGCAATGATAAAATGAATACAGTAATTAAAAGTCACTAAAATTGAGACACAACAGTTAAAAAGGTAAATAGGAATCATAGAATGGTGTTACAAAACTCAAAGAGATTTTCAGGAAGAAGGGAAGGGTCAGTAACTTGAGATGATATAGAAAGCACAAGCAGAATACAATGAATCATCAATCAGTCCCTGGATATGGCAGGCAGGTCACTGGTGACCTCTGTCAGCAGTTTCAGGGAAGTGAAGGGACAGAAGCCTAACTGAAGCAAACTAAAGAGTGAAGTAGTGCTAAGGAGTATAGCTTTTTCTATACTGGTTGATAGTTATGCTTTTAAATGGAAGACTTGTGCATACCACTGAGCTGTAACGCAAAGGACGAAAATATGGCATAGAGAAGGGATGACTGATGGGAGAAGTCCTAGAAGTGATATGAAGAGACGGACAGGCTCAAACAAGCAGGGAAATTATACAGAACAAGGGCAGGTACTTTTCTTAGGGTGAGAGGGAGGCATTCTGGCACAGAATGTTTGTTCACTAAACATTACTGAGTATCATTTCATATTGCCAGATGTGGAACATTTTAAGTCTAATCATATCAAGTATTGGCAAGGAAGTGACAATGAGTACTGTGTGTGGATGAAAAAAAGGGGATCTATGGAAAGTAACCTCACAAGGTGATCTGATCATAAACTCCAAAATGCGGAGGTCATGGTGGGTTATCACTTCCCAGGCCTGTAACTTCTTGAGTGAAATTAAGCAAGTCTTGTCCACTGTTCTCGAGCATGGAGGTTAACACACCTTTGAGATGTCCGAATACCCCTGGAAGGCATAACCACCCTTAAGAAAGCAGATAATCTTGTTAACTATCCTGTAATCTGATTGTTGTCTTGCTTGCTCCCACCTACAAAGTAACCTTCCTTTCTTCCCGCCTTAATTTCAAACGCATAAAAGAAGCTGCAAAACTTATTCTTGGGAGCATTTGAGATCTTGCTTCCTGGCATATGTCATCAGTTTGGCTCAAATAAACTCTTCTAAAACTTGTCCACAGGTCTGGACATTTCTCGCGTGTACATGTGTGAAGTGCTACAAGGGATACAAGATGTACAATGTAAGTCAGCCTGACTTCAATGAGTTCACAGCTTAGGGGGAAAACACGGTAATTTTAATATCCTAAGTGAATACACTCAGATAAAAGGGTGGTATGGTAGCAGAGGTTAGCGCAAAGACTGGAATTTAAGGGAATTCCTGCTTTGATATTTTTTCTGCTTAACAGAAGGTGAGGTTATCTGCTACATTTTGGCGGAGTGAGAGGTGGTAGGCAACGTGTAGAAAGGGGTGAATGTTCAAAACAGTTGCTCAGAAAATAGAACAGCAGCAACTTTTATTCAAGATTTACTATGTAGTGGGTACTAAGTGCTTTTATACATATTACCTCTTTGATTCTCAAAACAATCCTATTTTACCAATGGAAAAAACTGAGGCTTAAACATTAAAAATTGAGAGGCACTGAAGACTACACTGAAATCGGAAACTGCTTTTTGTAAGTAGCAAGAATTTACATGATTGTGTCATGTTCCCCTCTCAGACCAAGCATAGCAATTGGTCCAGCACTGTGGCTTCACAGGGATAGGCACGTATGGGGCACGGATAAGAGACGTGGGGGCCGGGGGGTGGGGGGACGTAGAGCGAATGGAAAGAGAACAATTTAAGTAGCTGACAATTGGGTCTATGGCTCAGGAAAACAAGGCAGACTTGGGAAAAAATGAATGAATCGAGAAATTTGAAACCATTTAGCAACATTAAGACAATTAGTAAAATATCAAGTTGAGGTAAGAATAGGATTTTTAATATTTCATTGAGGAAAGAGTTTAACGTGATGACAAGGGCCAGAATGGGCCATGGCCCTGAGTTCCTTAAGAGGAACGGGAGTCATAAAATTGGATGCGGTCACATTTTGTCTCTAATTTCAACGTTATTTTCACCATTCCGCAGCTGCCTATACTTCATAAGCCTTACGCATCAATATGTGGTTTATTTCTTACTCTTATGCAAGTCCTTGCCTTAATAAATGAGCATGTACATCAGTTTAGCTTTTTCTTAATGACTTTGAGTCATCATTATCATCACACTGAGGAATACGAGTGCTTTTCTAGTCGGGATTCTTCTATCTCTTCCTTTGCGGCAGCTTTCAATGTTCACTGCTGTCAGTATACCTGCTACTCATTTCTAATTAGCTGTAACATGAAAAAAAAATGTTTTCAAGATAAAATGGGTGACAAAACCAGGAAGCCGAATTTTACACCAAATACTATATCATCTGAGGGTGGTTTTATTTCCTTTCTATGGATTAAAGAGTAAGGTTTGTGGCAGGGCTTTCAATACTTCTGAGTGAATGAGATAAGCCCAAAATTACTTAAACCACTGGCGAATTGGAGTTCTAGATATTACTGTTTTCCCCAAAACCTCGAATTAATATTGGAATTTATTACCTCCTAAATCATTATATAAAAACATTTTTAAATATGAAGCACTATTCATTCTTTCTGAGAGGATGTATAGAACAATTACTTATAAGCACTAGTGATCGTAATTACCTCTTTCTTGGCTTCTTTTTTTGGATCATAATCACTATCATTTCCATCCATTGGGTGTGTTTCTTCTACATCATCATCACTGACAAGAGACAGAGATGAGTAAACTTAATTCCTTTCTTTTTACTCTATTCCAGTAGTCTTGTCAAACTAATATACCTTGCTAATAATTTTACTAAATATTCCCCAACAGAACATGGATTGTCCTTGGAAAGATGAGCTTTTGTAATTCAGGTTTCTGCAGTGTTTAGAAATATTTAAGGCATATACAATCATTTAAGTAAACATTTCTAGCTTAAAAAGAGACCCAACAGGAAAGATATTTGGGAAATAGGACACATATATTATGTTAATTTGATATAATACTTATTATTTCAGTTCTCCAGTTGGAGGACACAGACAAACATCAGGAAACAAAATGATCTTACACTATCATAAAGATACAGCTACAATAATGTGGACTTCAGTTACTCAGGTAATTGTGGAAAGAGCACCTTCTGGAGGATATATTTAATATATTCTAAATATATGTATTGAATATAGCAATACTAAAAGGAAGCATTTGTAATTAATCAAACACAGCTCAAATATAACTCAGTTGCAATGTTCGCTGGCTATGATTAACAGTTAAAGAGTTGAAGAGAGTTCTTACTGTTAAGGTTTCTGATCCCTCAGCTCTTCCTGTTAGAGCAGACACATGAATGTAAGGATAAGAAGTACAATGTGTTGTAATAATTCTTCTCCCTTAGGAAAAGTATAGGGTCCCTAAGAAAGTAACTACAGCAAGGCATCCAACCTACCTGTCTCCCTGGTTATGTCTATTGGCTAGTTTACGAGCCTGGCGATCCATTAAGCTTGTCCTAGATCGAGTTTTTTTCCAGGAATAGTAATATTTTACAAGGCTAGCAATTGTCTTATCTGGAAGCTTGGGGAAAAAAAATTATGTTAATATCAGCAAGTTTAATTCATAAACTCTGATTAACAGAATGAATAATATTTCTAATATTGGTCTTTGATACTTAGATAACAAAGACATAGATGAAAAATATTTTCATGGGTACCTTTATGAATTACAGAGCTAAAAAGTGCTGTTACGGTTATAGTATCCCACTCACACCTATGTCACCGAAATTTCTGAATGAATATTCCCATTTGTTCTGAGCAGGGAGTGGAGAGAAGGATGTCACATGGTTAAGAATGGCCCCAGAAGTTTCCAGCATAGTCAATGTTAGCATTTGATTTTTCCTTAAAGGGTTACTGAATTCTTTTTTCTCCCTATGTGAATTGGAATATTTAAATTCATATATAATTCACATACCATAAAATTCACTAGTGTAAAGTGTATAAGTCAGTGGTTTTTAGGGTATTCACTATGTTGTACAACTATCACCACTTAATTCCAGGCATTTTCATAACCTCAAAAAGAAACCCCGTGCCCAGTAGCAGTCACTCCTTATTCTCTCCTTAACCTCGTCCCAGTGGGTTTGCCTCTATGAATTTGTGTATTTGGAACATTTCATATAAATGGAATCATACAACATATATAACCTTTTATGTCTGGCTTCTTTCACTTAGCATATGTATTCAAGAAAAGCTATTAAATTCTTTACAATGCATTTTTGCACATTCCTGATCAAAAATGTTCTCTTCCACTATGGAACAGACTTAGATATATTTGCAAACATTAGTTTTTATCCATTCAGGTTAAAAGAGTTTAATGCAGCAACTTCTCAGGCTTATATTATTTTGACACAACACTAAAAATTTAAGAACTAAAGAGCACTTTTTCCCCTAAAAAAAAAAAAAAAAAAATTAACAGCATCTGAACAATACTGAATTACAGAACGTTTAAAAATTGATTTTCATATCTAAAGGAATATAAATTAGAAAATAAAATCCTTATGTTAAAGAAATAAAACATTTCAAAATAAAAATAAAAGTATGATTTTTCCCAAGACGACAAACTTATTTAATAACACAATGACACATGAGTATATATTTAAGTCATAATAAAAATTAATGTATTACAAAATAGCACATAACCATTGTGTATTAGAGTGGTTGTAGAAAATAAAACTATATGCAAATATACTGATTTCAAAATATTTAAAAAAATTAAAATTAGATTGGAAAACTTTTTTTCTATTTAATAACTAGGAAGTATTTAATAACAGCATAAGATATCATTCAGGTATGAATCACAGTAAGACCAAAATTACCATACCATTTGCTGAATCCTGTGAAAGCTCTTCCCGTGAAAACTAAAGGCTTGTTCAAATAGGACTTTATCTTCCACTGTCCACTCATCCGGAAAGGGAGTAAAATTAGGGAGATCGGCAAGGGACTTCTCAATGTTATGTTTATGCCAGAACAACATGCCAAGTGCCTTTGAAGAGAAATCATTCCCCTTTGGTTTTTAATGGACTTATGTTCTATCACACTTAAGAGAGTTAAACACAAATTAGGTTAAAATCTTATGCCTATGACTTCAACTGAAGATACACTCAGTGTGGGGCTTTTAATCAGGGGTGCCCAGGTAGCAGACTTCATTTCTTTCTTTCAAGTAGAGCCTCAGAACAGTGAATGTTCTTACATACCATGTTTACTGCAGAATCTAGGAAACACAGTGAGCTGCAGATCTGTAGGCTCATATCAAGACATTTTACCCATATTTATTCATTTGTCAATGCGTACAGAAAAATATGCCAAAAGGAAAACTACCCAGTAAACTAGTACTTGAATGAAACTATTGATTGTAACAAAATTAGAAGTGCTCAACTGAGACTTAGTAGAGAAATATTAGTTCTAACCCTGATATTAGAAGTATATCATGAACTGAACACTTCCAAGAAGAGTACCTCAACTGTAAATGTAAGAATCTTTTACCACATACATATTTTTAAAGTTCTTTATTATCATAATACACAAAGAATTATTATGAGGCATATTAATAACTTCAATGACATCATTAGCAAATCACAGGAAAGCCTGAAATGGACAATTTCCAATAATTCCACAACTTTCTCTTTTATTGTAGGTAAGTAACAGGGCTTTATTTTTACTATAAGATACTGAGTATCATTTAGGGGATAAAGTATTATTTTTTAAGAGACTTAGCAAGTTTTTAGATCATAACTTTAAAGTTAATTTCTGTACTATGGTAATACTCCTTTAAAATGAACATTAAAATGAACATATGTGCAGTCACATTTTAAAAGATACCCTTTCTTAAACATTCAACAGAAAGTCAAGGGTTAAAAACAAAATACATAATCAAAGGCTTCAAACCCACACAAAAAAGATAACTACATTTAGATACACATCTCATTTTCACAGAAATGATTTTTTTATTATTTAACCATGTTACTGACTATAAAGTTAGCTCTTAATAATCCAAGTTACAGATAATTTACTTATTTTACTTATTTTATAAAATTTGACCTAATACTTAGTTGATGTGAGACTTAAGAATCCCTATTTCCTTTTAATTTTTCCATGTTCTCCAGCCCCCTCATGACTATAGATAATAAACCACATGCCATGTATATTTCCTTTTTCAAGTTATCTAATTTTTAAAAAGCCCATTGTAAATGATTTCATTCATAATTTAGAAGTCTTAAATATTTCTTTAAATACAAAGTTTAACGTTTAGGCCTTTTAGATTAAAAAGTCAGAGAATTTACCTGTACTCAAAAACATTTTCCCTTTTTGGTAAGCATTTGCCAGAATAATCCTGACGGCTTTCAGATACTTTTAAAACTCAAAGCAGAATAAGAAACAGAGGTATTGAGAGAAAAATGTTCAACCCCCTGAGACGAATATTTATAAAACCAAAATCTTTAATGCTGAAAGGTCAATCTTTGCCAGGACTTTTTTGGTACCTATAAAGTTGGTTGAACTTGTGTACTTCCTTAGGATACAAACTATCATGATATTTCTTTGGATTTGGTAAATATTGAGGCAAGCCTTAATATTAAAATGTTTCTCTACGTACCTGTTCCACATTGTAGCCATGTTTCTCCTTTGCAATTGCAATATATTCATCCACTGTAATGAAACAATGTTACATAATTAATTATTCTCATTTACTTCATTTGCCCAGGTTTACTTTTTTTTTAAACAAAGCAGAATTTAAAAATTTATATTCCAGGGGCAAAAAATAGTCAAAGTCATTTTGCACGAATATTACAACAAAGACTTTTACTTGTATGAACAGGATCAAAAGTGCACCTAAAATTTTCCTTAGTATGACTTATCTCTATGACAGCATAGCATACACTTATTAAATTCAATGACATTACTCATTATTTTTGTATACAAAAAAGATCAATCTGTGGTAGCCAATAGAGCCTAATTATAGTGTAAAATATTAATTTCTTGATTTTCTGTTGCAGTTTTTCTTTGAAGACACTTAGCTATTTAAGACCCCATTTCTAAATGAATTGGCCCAAAGCTTTTACCTTCCCATTTCTGATAGCTGTATAAAAGATGGTTTTGCTTAGGGTTTCCAAGTGGGAATTCCCGCCCATTCTCAGGAATTTTTTTCGCTTTCCTGTTCCCGAATCCCAATATATAAACTGTTTTCTGTTCTCCACGATGAATCGTTTCCACAAAGTGACGGCCAACACTATCAACCACCTGGGTTCAAGGAGCTGATTTTCCCGATTTCCTGGCCACTTTTCTTGGGATTCAGGAATGGAAAAGCAAAAGAAATTCCCGAGAATGGGTTGGAATTCCCCACCTGGAAACCCTACCGATAAATAGGGAAAATGTCTAAGAAATACACTGTGAGTAGTACGTTTATTTCCCATTGTGGGTACTACTAGGTTCAAAGAGCCGATTTTCCTGATTTCCTGACCAACTTTTCTCGGTATTCGGGAACGGGAAAGCAAAAAAAATTCCTAAGAATGGGCGGGAATTCCAGCATGGAAACCCTAGTTTTGCTATAGTTTTGCCAGCTATACGTAATAAAACATTTTAAATACACTGCCGTATCCCTAAAATTTTCTTCAGCTTTTCTGCTCACTATACAAAAGGTGTGTGAATATTCCATTTTCATTCATCCTCCATATGTAATCAAGCCAATAGAATTACTTAGATAAGCACAGCTTCAATGATGATATACTGGCTATTTTAAGGTCTCATTACTGAGAAGTCTGCCATTTTACATTCAGCAGGATTCAGTTTCAAATGAAATCCATAGTCACTCCTTGATCCTTTATACATACACATATGTGTGTGTGTGTGTGTGTGTGTGTGTGTGTGTGTGTATTAATTAATTAATTCTTTACGCTCATTTTTCAAAAGCAGTGGTTCAGAATTCTGATCCTAGAACAGCTAGTCTACCTGAGCTAGATTCTCAGCCTTGTCCCTTGTGTTTTAACTTCAGGCAATTAACTTGACCTTTTGTACCTTAGTTTCCTCACTCCAAATGGTGATAAAAAGTACCTTCCTTCTAGGATTAAATGAGCTAATATATGTAAAGTGCTTAGAATAGCACTTGGCACATTTTAAAGTACTTTATAAGAATTTGTTATTATTACTAGTACAGTACAGTTTAATGTATACATATGCTATTATAGCATTAATCCTATTAGAATAACATCTATTTTTTATCGATGTTATTGTATCTCCATAAGACTGTAAGCTTTTGGTATAAAAAAATCCAAATATTATAGGCTATTTAGAAACCATAGAACTTAAAACACATGACAGGTCTAAATATATGCTGATTAACTTTAACAAAACGTCTTATCGTCCTATAAATAGAAGGCTAAACACCAATCAGCCTGTGGTTCTCAACCCTGGCTATGCATTAGAATCAGTGGGGAGCTTTAAAAAAGTAAGTCCAGACTCCACCTCTGAAAATTCTGACCGAATTGGTTTGAGATAGAGATCAAACAACAGCAGTGTGTTGTTTTTTTCAAAGTTCCCCGAAGTGACTCTAATGTATAACCCTAGACCTTCAGTTGGATATTCCACACGGTCATCGTACTACCAGGAAATACTGGCTTTCTGAATTTTGTTTCCCACTTTACTAAGAAACACACAAGAGTATAAAACAGCAAAAGCCAACGATACCCTGATACTCAGTTTGTGAATGAAAACCCTTGCCTGTAATGAGGATTTAACCAAAGAAACACGCTAGTCTCTTTTGGGTTTCTCAGTATACAGTCCCAGGCCAAATGTACAATTTCATATTTTCCATTTAAGAATGTCTCAAGAGCATTTAATTCCTAGATTACCAGCTAGACCTTTTGCTGGTATTTTAAAGCGCTTCAATAGGAATTATTAAATATGCAGAATAATACTGTTGTCAATTTTTAGTTCTCTTATTGCACCAATAAGAATGATAAGACTTAACTATGCACATGATCATTACTTTTCATAAACTAAATAAACCATCATGGACACTTATAAGATTTAGTAAATATTTTTAAAAGACAAGCTTATTTTACAGCTGCTAGAATAGCTGTTGAGTGGTTTTCTTGTTTGTTTTAGTAAATTCAATGATAACTAAATGGAGGGGTGGGGATCTTAGTTTTGTTACCTGCACGTTTCCTATATCTGATGTGCCGCAAAGGATCAGGTCCGCTACATCACATTGAAGTCTAAAGCCACACCATGATTCAAGAAGTGTATGGTCATTGATCCAGAAGGTCTCCGTCCAGAAATGGAGGGCACAGAGATGACCTGATTGCTGGCTGCTGAAGTCAGTTCTTTCCCTTCCTCTTTAAAATGGTAATGATAGTGGGCTCTTGGAAGTTTGAAGGCATTTCTTTACAGCTTCGTACACTGAGGAAAAGCCTGTACAGATGTCTACATAGTAACTCCCTCCCCTGCTTGAGGATTTAAGCAGCAATGCCATCAGATCCTAGGATTTCTCAGTCTTCCTGGGCCTGACACAAATTGGAATGATCAACCCACTATCTTTCAAAAGGAAAAACATTCTAATGTAACAACCTCCATCAGAAAACAAAACAAAACAAAGACAAACTGGCTTTTCTTATGTGAATCTAAGAGACCCAAACACAAATATAAATTGCATTTTGAATTGATTGATAGATCCCTACTGACATAAACATTTAATTTCAGAAAACTTACATTTAGCATCTGGGATACTGTGATATGGAGACCACACAAGCATTCCTCCATTGTCTTTATCTGTGTACTTTGTAGCACCTGGGGAAAAATTAATTACTTTGAATATTTCAAATTTTTATTTACATTCAAAATAAGCATAAACAAAATTATTTCTATTTTAGTATAGTACCTGCAAAAGAAGACAAAGAAACACAAAGTACAGGAAAACAAAGAGAAGTAAAACAGATTTCCAGTAAACATAGTAAATGTCCCATTTATGAAAATAAAGGTAATTTCATAAACACTGAAGCTTACCCTCTTTAAATTAAAAAGAAAGATTTCCTTAAGTACATTACACATCCCTGTTTCTTTACAGGTGACTTAACCTCCTATACATTACTTCGGAGTCATTAAAATCTCTTTTAAAACCATAGAGAATACCACAGGTGGTAAGTTAATTCTTTTGCCCCATATTTAAATAGGCCTAAATTACTGTAATTTTTACATACTCGTATCAGCTTTTCATGGTTTTTATTTTATCTTATTCCTTGCTAGAAGACTGTCAGCTATTCCTTTTTAGACTTAATTTCATTTATTTCATATTTATAAAAGTATGTACTCTGTGTAAGAGGAAAATAGTCAAAAAATGTAAAATGCTACTTCTTCTTAATGGAAGAGCCTACATCTAATCTAGAAGCATATTGCTCTTTTTAATTTATTTCTAATCTGTTTTAATCTAAAAAGCCAGAAAAATTAAGCTCTACTGAAACTGCATGTAAATTAAGAATAGACAGAAAGAATGAAAGCTTGACACAGGTATCCCAGAGCCAAGTAACATGCCCTTGGGGTCTGTCTTTTAATTACTCAGTGGCCTTTTTCTGGTTCCTCCCTAATTCTTAGGTGCTTTCAAGTTAATTAAAACTATCAACAAATGCTTCATTTGTTGCTACCTATTTTAAGACTTGTCTATGAATATGTCATAAATGACTTTTATCAAGTGTGATAGCCACCACCAACTAATGGCCAGAATTCCAAAATAATTCACATAAAACATTAACAGAATTCTGAGGTTAAACTATAATCATTTATAAAGTTGTAAGATATTTGAAATACAGTACATTCATTTCCAGGGTGAAAGTAACTATTACTATAATCTCAATCTAGAGAGGTTTATCTATCAAGCAATAATTTAATAGCATTCCATAGTTTTTTATTTTTGGAGAATCATCATGTATCACTACTATCCAATCAACAAATTTTAGAGAATGACACACTGTTAGTGAAACATGAAGCTAAGTTGTTTTTAAAATTATATGTATGCATTTCACTATAAGGAAAAATTAAGGAGGGAGAAAAGGGAAGTGACAACACTATCAAAGTATTAGAAAAACCACGATTATGAAATAAATCTAAAGGTAAAACCTACTACATTTTGTCAGAAGTATCTTTAATAAAAGACAGAAATAGGAGCTGAGAATTGAAAAATACGCAAGTTAGAAGTATAGTATCTAATATTTGTATTCAACGAAAATAAATTTTAATCTGTCATTTAAAAACTTCAATATTAAAATATGCATTTAATTTTAACCACATAAAATAAAAATGTAAACGTGTAGGAGCCCAACCATTCCATGGAAATAATGCAGATATCCTACCTAAACTGGTCAGAAGCCTTCATAATAAAATCTATTGCTATTTCTAGTGAGCATCCTAAACCGCAATCCTGTAACATGGCACTGACTTTTTTTCACAATGGATTGTGACAATAAGATAATGTAAATCCTACTTAATAGAACATAAAACGCAGCAGTGTCCCATTAAGTCTCACGTCTTAATAGTAGTATATCATGCTTAATATTTAAACATATTTCCTTGCATCTGATTCTTGCATTATAGAAGATCTGAATTAAAATCTTCATTAAATATCCCTTAAACAAATATAAACTATTCTTTTGTATTTTTCCCCATGAAGAGTTCCTACCACTGTAATTAAGGACTTGGTCTGGCAGAAATTGGCATCCAAGCTGTGGGGACTAACAGCTCTTCTAATAATGGGTGTATGGGTGTGTGTGTAGCAAGAGTAACCATGTCTAGTAGCAGCCTAATCAGGCACTTCCCAATGTGCTTTCCCTAACCCTTGAACTGGACCATTTTTCAATCATATATGTGTCAGCTAGGTCCAAGAGATGACTGATGTTCACAGGAAACGAGAGATATTTTTGTATAATGGTTAAGAGTGCAACCATTATAGAGCCAGATCCCAAGTTTGAATCCCAGCTCTGCTACTTACTTAATTTACTTAATCTGTGCCTTAATTTAACTCATCTTTAAAAACAGGGCTGATGAGAGTACCTACTTCAGAGTTGTTAAAAAATTAAATTAATTAATCTATATAAAGTGGCCGGCATATGGTAAACATTATATAAGACTTATTATTACTAGTATATGCTTATTGAAAACTAGTTTTTTCTTAAGTTCTCTTCTTTCTCTATTCTGAAAGGGCTTCTCCTCACATTATCAAATAAAAATGTTTAAATGAATAAAACCTCATGGGGTACAAACACAAATGGCTGATGTCCCTTCTTAAAACACTTTGAAAATGAGATTGAATAGCTAAAATGACCTTTTCGTTTTTCTGACAACTCAGACCTGATTCCTCTCCGATAAAAGAATAGGAGAAAGTAACTTGTTTTATTAAAAACAATTTACCCTCCAGGATGCTTTGCATCCAATAAAGTTTTACCCTTTCCATCATAAAAGTAGAAATACATGAAGATATTTAAAGGACATGAACCCAATGTTTATTTTGCTTTCATCTGCTACAATATTTAAGATTATACCTCGAAATTGTCTGATATTCAGAAGCAATACTGAGACTCAAACTTCAGTCACAAACAAAATAACCAAGCCTTAGAAGTATCCTATCTTCTGAATGGATTAAAAAACAACAAACTAAAACCTAGATAGCAAGCTACTACAATTTTAATAGTAGCATGATAATTCTGAAAATAAAATTACTGAAGTTTCCAAAAGTATCAAATGAAATATTTAAGTTTAATTCCTTTGAAATCTTTTATATCTCCTTAACTGCAGTTGGTAAAGTACATTTATGAAACCAATTAGGGAAAACCAACAACTACAGAACAAAAGTACAGTCAGCCCTCTGTATCCACAGTTTCCATATCTACAGATTCAACCAACCAAGGGATAGAAAACGTCCCAGAAAAAGAAAAAGATTGTTATGTTGTTGGGGACACGTAGTATGTAGTTAGGCCTACGATGGTTGTGTCTATACTGAACATGTACAGGTTTTTTTTTTCCTCATCTTCATTCCTTAAACAATATAACTATTTACACAGCATTTACATTGTATTAGGTATTATAAGTAATCTAGAGATGATTTAAAGTATACAGGAGGATGTACGTAGGTTATAGGCAAATATTGTATTTTATATGAACATCTGCAGATTTAGTACCCTAAGGGGTCCTGGAACCAATCCTCCGTGGATACCGAGGGATGACTGTGTAATTTTGATAAGGTTAGGGTTTCTACACCAGCAAATTTCAAAATACATACAAAAAGTCTATTTTTTTTTTCAGATTTCCTTTAAGACATTTAAAATAGGACTTTGATAGAAATCATGGAACAAATATTCTATATAAAGAATTTAAAGAATATTAAGATACTCCAAATATTTTTTTAAATTCTATCATTTATAAACTAGGCTCTGAATTATATACTTAACTCACCAGCTTCACACCGGGATAAACAAAGACTTTTCCAGGGGTACATAAGCATGACTAAGTTTGATGGGAATCAATTTTCAGCCCTTGAATTTCCCTATGTTCTTTCCCAAGTACATCTGCCTAAGAACTCATGTTCAGTCTAAACTATCTGCTCCTTCTACTTCTGACCTTCTTCCGAAATACCCTTCTCACGGAAATAAAAAGCAAGATTTCCCACCCATCCCAAATCTTTTAAAAGCATTCTGCCCCAAATATTAAAACCTCTATAGTGCCAAAGGCTATCAGCAAAGCCCTCCTTTACTCAAGAAACCAGGACTGTTAGAATTTTAATCAATTATGCATTAATTATAATAACTCAAGCCAGAAGAGATTTAACATTTAGAACCTAATGTTCACAAGAATACATATTACGGTGGTGGAGAAACTGGATAGGTGATCAATAAAGCACTTTCAAACAAAAATACATAAAATTCTGTGGGGAAAATGCATGGAAATAACTTCAAAGACAAAAAGGAACAATGTAAACTTTCAGACTGTTAGGAGCTTGTTCATGTATTTTATAAAATAGGTACCACCATATTACTCTAGTATTTATATTTAACTGGGTGCATTTAAAATAAGGATAAACAGCTTCATTAACACTTTATTTCAAAGTGTTAATATTTGCAATACACTGGAGATTACATTTCTCAACTATTTAAACTCAGTGGCAAATAACAGAAGTCAACTTGAAAGCGTGTGAGAATCTTTTTTCAAATTCCTTTTATGGGTGTTGATGCAAGCAAATTATTTTGAGGAACACTTCTGAACATATATTAATTTTCACTTAATCTTATGATATAGTTAACGTTATCTCCCTTTCACAAATGAGGAAACTAAGGCCTGGACATGTCAGTTAGTCCACCCAAGGGCACTATGCCATCCTAGCTAAAAGGCATATGATAAGAAGTGAGATACTTAATAACCACACAAAACTGCTCCTCATGGTATAAGTGTAGACAGTAGGCACTAAATAAAAGTTGTGAAGACCTAGTAAAGAATCAAAAACAAACAAACAAAGGAACCCAAGAAAATAATCAGAAATCCAGTTAGTAAATTTTTATAAAGGCATTCTTAGCAATGGCTCATTAATTAATATAAATTAAATTTGGCAATTAAATTGGGCAATTCTAACTTAAATCTCAATTTTTCTCATATTTCCTAAAAGTCAGTTTAATAATTTATTGTGTTCAATTTCTATCATCATCATCTCCTCCAATAAAAATGCCCTCCACACACACACACACAAATTCCCTTATAATTTTCCTACATTCTGATCATGATAATCCTGGCACCTAAGCAATTTTTCTTCTAAACAACTTGGATGGCTATGGGTGAACAAGCTCTATGAAGACAGACTGAGTGGTTTATGAAGCTAAAGATAATAGTATGAAAAAGAGAAAAGGAGAAGAACTGACCGTATCTCAATTTCTACCATTAATTAATGTCTTTTTTCTTTTATCTTTCCCAAAGAAATATGCTTAAAGTCTCAATTATATTGAATTGATGGGAGGTAAAAACTTCATACAACAGTGTAACACTTAGACTAAAACAGTGGTACTATCTTGAATTGCATAGAGGCTCAATACTTCCTTGTAAAAAGTGTCTAATAATTGATAATCTACATTTGTTTGACAAGATTAGCCTGTAACAGCTAAAGACAACTAACTACACAAGTTGGTTAGGGGTCTTGTGTTTAAGAGCCAAATGACCTAAGTTTAACTGGTAACTGGTTTTAGTTGTGTCCTTAAGTTCAGTATTCTTCTACAAAAGATTAAGGAAAAAATCAATAAGTGAATTTAAAGAATGTGACATTTATCCTTATCCTAATAAAGAGTATCAATCAGTCCGAGTAAGTAAATTGAAAATATAACTTTAAAAAATAGTAATATTTCCGTAACTTTTTTCACACAAATATTCTATTTAGGTTCAAAATAAGCAAACTACGATCAAGTAAATTGGATAATCCAAATAGTGGCCATGTGAAACCACCTAAGAAGTATTCTGCACTTTTAATGAATTATTTTTCAATTTTGAAATTTGTTCCAGTATTTACTCTATCATGAAACAAAAAATGCTGTATAGTGATCAGGACATGATGTGTAAATCTGTCCCAGCAGGAAGTCTGGCTGTTAAACACAAGACCCTTAATCAACCTGGGTATAGTTGCCTATGAAACATAAACCTAACTAATGGGGTGGGGGATGGGGGGCAGGTAGGTTACGTTTATTAACCTCTGAAATAATTCTGGCTGCTGAGTTCTAATTTGGAAATAAGTTTATCAATTCCCCAAAAGCAGAGTCCCAATGAAAGACCCAAATGAGAAACGTATAAATGTATGTGGAATCATTCTTAATCATGAAATTCAATCTTTGCTGAGTAACTGTGCAGTCATGTAATCCTGGCAAGAATTTTATGAAATATTTTTTATTTCCATTTTACAGCTAAGAAATTGAGGCTCAGGGAAGGCTAGTGACTTGCTCAGAGCACAGAGATAAAAGAGCTGGGAACTGAGTTCAATCTCTCTTAAGCCAAAGCAAGTTCTTTCCAAATGTCAACCTAAAACCTGAGGTAGCACAATAATGTGTGAAAGTGCCATTCACCTACTAACTACATCAGAGAAAATTAATTTCACAAAACATTTTCAATTATCTGAAGCCCACCAGTACACACACTGATGTCTTTTAAATAAAATGTATTATGCATTAACCGCCATGTCACTTAGAATGCAATGAGATCGTGAGCACTCTGGTACGGTTGTTTTTACCTACTGAAAAACAGCCTGCACTAACAATCCTTTTAACACTCATTATTTTACCCTCTCCCTTGGAACAGGAATTGCTGCTGCCTAAAACTCTTTAAATGGTCGGTGAGTATCATTTTGCACCGCTGTAATGGGCAGGGGAGGAATGAAAATACCCAGCTATAGTCCATACTCAAATAAACATGCTATTCCCCTCCTCCAAGAAAAATACAAGTAAGCCTTACTAGTATCTAATACAGAATTCAAGAATCCCAATACAGAGACAACGTTATTATGAGCGAGCAATGGGCAAAAAACTGACCAAGTAAGAAGGAAAAACCCAGCCCCTTCCAAGTCTGTCCAAAGCCTGAACTGAAGAGGGTCTGGGTGGGGTGGGGAGAAGGAAACACGCTCCACTCCGAGAGGCTCCAGCAAGGGCGCCTCCATATGCGGAACTCTCGCCCAATCCCCGTCCAGGCTGAAATCCCGTGACCGCCAGGGAGCCTGTTTGGAGAAAAGTAGACAGGGAGCCCGCAAGCTGGGTTGGCAGAGGACACTGGAACCTGGCTGCTCGGGGAGAAAATGTCTCCTTGGCAGCTGCCGCCACTGTCCTGTGGTCTGACTTCCCAGGGCTGGCTCGCGAGCGAGGTGTGCCTCTGGCTGCTCCCCACCCCTTCCCCCATCCCTTTCTCTCCCTGGCTCCTAGACTCCGCTGAGCTGTCGCGAGCAAAGCTACACTACCTAGCCAAAAAGAAAGAAAAGAGAAAACCCCGGGTGCGCGCGGGTCGGGCAGGGCTCGCCCTGGGCTCCGGCCGGTGACAGCAGTCCGGGCATCCGCCGCCCTGCCGGAGCGCGGCCCTCTGCTCCTGGGGGCCGGTGGAGCGGCGACTGACATCGGCATGGTTCTTCCACACACAGCCCGCACAGCCTCTCCTTCCGCCCGCGGCCCCGCAGCCGCCCCTTCCCCGGCCGCGGACCTCCAATTCGCCGAGGGCCGTCTCCCTCTGCTCTCCCCGACCTCGCCCCGGGCCCAGGGGGCAGAAGGGCGAAGCCACCAGCAGGCAAGTGGCCTCCAAAGGAACCATGTTAACCTTGCAATGCACACATCTGCCCACACGCCCTGTGTCACAGCCCTGCCAAGCCTGACAGCCTCCCCGCCAGAGATGCCTGACCATCCGAGCCCCGCATCCCCTCCCAAACGCACACCCGGACCCCTACCCCGCCCGCCCTCTACCCTTTCCACCCGAAACCAATCCCAGAAAAGGGGAAACAGAATTTTGCCTAAGCAAATATATCTACCTGGATCAAATTCAGGGATCCGGGCTTGGTATTCAGCGCCGACTCTCATCCCAACATCTGCAAAGCAATGTCAAAAAA
Organism: Rhinolophus sinicus; assembly: GCF_057876585.1. Lineage (NCBI taxonomy): Eukaryota > Metazoa > Chordata > Mammalia > Chiroptera > Rhinolophidae > Rhinolophus > Rhinolophus sinicus. The sequence goes on from NC_142511.1 coordinate 18,087,223, forward strand.
AAAAAAAAAAAAAAAAAAAAAAAAAAAGAAAAAAGAAACGAAAAAGAAATGAAAGAAAAAAAGAAAAAGAGACACTTAATAAAATATAAAAATTGCTCGAAAGAGGAAAGGAGCGACGGGTGGCTGGGAAGATATTAACTCAGGGCACTCCAAGAGATGGCAGCGGATGGGGGCGGGGAGCGGGGGGGGCGAGGGCGGAGGATTGGGCGAGGGCGGAGGGACGGGGGTCGCGGGGGTGCTGCTGCACTGCACCGGGAGTTCGAGGCTACCGCAGCGCCCGGGCTCCGAGGGGAGGGAGGGCGGGAGCGCGGCGAGGGGAGGGGGCTGGGGGAGGGGAGGAGGGAGGGGGGCAGGCGGGCTGGCGGGGAGGAGTTGGAGGCTACCACCGTGCTCGTCGTCGCTGCTGCAGCCGCTCTCGGGCTCGGAGAAGTGCAGCCCGCCGTTGGTGGACGAGGCGCCGCTGCCACCGCCGCCTGCCGGGTTCTTGGCGCTGCCGTTGGCCGATCGGTTCTTCCCCAGTAACTCCGGCCCTTTCTCCATCATGCCGGGCATGGTAGAAGAGGGGAGGGGGGAAAGGTGAGGGGAAGAGGTAGGCGTTCAGGGTGAAGGGGGAGATGGCTCACGAGTGCGGGCGGGAGGGAAAGGAGGAGGAGGAGGAGACGGCGGCAGAGGAGGAGGAGGGTGTTAATATGGAGCCGCCATAACCGCCCCGGTCCGGCAGTAGCGCAGTCGCCTCACAACAACCCGCCCCGGCCCCGCCTCTCTCCCCTCCTCCCTCCGCCCGCCGCCCGCCCCGCGCAGTGCCGGACGCCGGGCTCGGCCGGGCCGCGCTCTACTCCGCCGCCGGTATCACTCCGCCCCGCAGGGAGGTTCCGGCCGCTGGGGGGTGGGAGGGAGGGTTGCGGGTGGGGGGGCAGGGAAGCCCCGATGGCCGACAGACTGGGCAACCCCCACCGCGCACGAACAAAATCGCCGCAGAGGCGCGGCCGCCTCTTGGGCTTCCGTCCTAGGGGGCGCTCCGGAGCGCGGGCGGGGGCGCCCGGCAGGGAGCGGGACTCTTTGCCCTCTCTGGGCGGAAGGAACGCGGCCAGCGTGAGAAAGGGCCGGCGCGACCCGAGCGCCCGGGGCCGGAGAGCGGCCCCTCCTTTTTCCGAGGGGGCTGTGGGGCCGCCCGAGCCCCAGTGGGAACGCGGCCCTCTCCGGGTGTTGCGGCTCCCTGGCTGCCCGGTTACGGCGCTTCTCCGCCGGCATCGTGCTGGTGTCCCGTCCTTGCTGGCGGTGGAGTCGGGCAGTGGAAGCGGGGCGGCCTTCGGGGTCCCAGGCCCGGCCGGCCGGAGAAGTAGACTCGGTCATCATCATCCGGACACTGCAATTTTTGTTTCCAAATATCTGAGCTGGGGCCTGATTCCCCAGAGAGACCGAGGGTACCTAGTTGAGTTTTCAGGCCTGAGCAATGCAGCTGTTTTCCTAAAAGGTTGTTTTGTTTGTTTTTAACGTTTTCCCCCCATTTTCCTCTTACTGTTTTTTTTCTTTTTTTTCGGTTTTGCTATTTCATTCGTTAGGGAGTGCTGTCAGTGGTGAGATACAATGAGGACAGTGCCCTTGCCCGCTTGGCGCCGACCCAGTCCCGGCTGACCTGGGTAGGCTTGGAGCAGACCTATAGAGAGGGCGGAGTCCTGTAGGAGGTGAGGCAAGAGCTGCATTCTGGCGGCTTTCCCTCCTGGCAGGAGATGTGCTCTGTAATGCTTTTCTGAATTGCATTAGGCAGAAGGAGCAGGGAACTGAGTTTTTCGTTCACCAGATTTGAGGATGTCTGCTGTGTGCCAGGCTGCCTGGCATTTGGGGGCTATTTATGATTTTCTTCTTTTTAAAATTTTCTCACGAGTAAGTAGAAGTGAGGACTTGCTGTGAGCATCTAGTGTGCAGTTGTATGCAGAATAGTATTTTGGGTCAATAGTGAGGTAGTTTTCCATACATTTTAGATCAATGCAGAATGGAGCAAGCCTGAAATAAGCTGCTCTGACCACAGCAAACCGTTCACTGAAATAACATACATAAAGCAGAAATGTCTCAATCAGGACATAAGCCAAGAAAAGCCTGGGGAATAAGTATTTGGCAGGGTCCCTGTCTAAAGGGGAAAGTCTCCTGAGCAGGTACAAAAGCTGTCTGGTTCTGGTAGTAGAGATAATTTCATCTATCAAAGCTTGATGTAATTCCATTCAATATTTAAATCGTACCACCAGACCTTTTATTCTATTTTTAAAACAAATACAGCTCTGGATATTATTTTAATTCACATATAATTTTTCTACAAGGACAGAGCATCCTGGCCAAATTAGATGAATAACCATTTCCCTGACAGTTGTATTTTTCACTATAAATTAATACATTGGTATCAATAGGCCTTGAATTGATTTCCCAACAGTTAACAGGACAGTATAGAAAGAGAAAAGACTCAACTGATGGCTCACTGGTGCCAATTCTACACCAACAGGAATCCCCAATTTGGGGTGCAGTAAAGAGGGAAACTACTCAGTGGAAACAGCTACAGCATATATACAATGTATATTGGTTTTATAATACCAATATAATTTGGTTTTTATACATAAGCTTCTCTAATGAACATGATTCAGCATCTCAGGTCCTGTAATACAAAGGCCAGACTGAACTGAGTGAATTCACAAAGAAGCCTCTTGGCCTGCCAGCTTTCTAATACCTCAACTTTGTAACACCTTCCAACTACTTTTCTACAGAAAGCAATTCATGAATGTAGATCATGAACCAAAACATTGTGAAGATCTGGGGACTTTTATAATATTATTAATAAAACCCTTAAAGAAATTACATGCTTTTCTTGAGCACAGCAAAGAGTACAGAGCAAAGAAGAATGTATTCTACTCTTGGGAGAGGAACCTCAGGGAGGAGGCTGGGTTATGGCATTTTAAAAAGGAAAGCAAGCTTCTATTTTGCTTGTGGAGAAAAGGAAAGCACCTGCAACTGACCTGATTCTGAAGAATAGGCCTTAAATTGATTTCCCAACAGTTAACAGGACAGTATAGAAAAAGAAAAGACTCAACTGATGGTTGTTGGTGCCAATTCTACACCAACAGGAATCCCCAATTGGTGCAGTGAAGAGGAAAACTTTATTCAGTTGAAACATGCAGTATGGCTGGGAGAACAGCACAGCTATGAAACAGCTTAGCAGTGTTACAGGTAAACTATGAAGCAGCATGGCTGCCAGGTAGCACTGGGGTCAGGCCCCTCTCAGGCTAGACTGCTTTGCTCCTCTGCTCTGCTCCAGGTAGGGGAAATACAGTCTTTAGTGGAAAGGGAAAGTGCGTTCTGTCGCCTGAGGGGAGCTGACATATAGAGGTCCGTCTCTGGTTCCTGATTGGTCTGTCCTCATGCAAATGAGCACTCAAAATCCTTATAGTTTGGCCCAGAATGGAGCTGCTCTGATTTTAGGTGAAGATGCTGATGGGGATATAGCTGCGTAGCTCTGATTGGACAGGGAAAGCTTCGGTCCTATTGGTTGAAGTACTATTCCAGGAACTCCTTTATAAGGGCAGGTTCAGATGGCAGGAACATAGTGGATGGAGACCCGCAGTTCAGTGCAAGCTTCTCCCTAAAGTGCAGTTTATGTGACAGGCCCCTTCTTAGAAATGTCTGCTAGGCTCTGTTTTTGAATTTGAGACCAGTTAGCACAAGGAGTCCTTGGTACGTATCTTCTTAGGGTTCACAAGACCTAAGGAGAAAATACTGGGAACGTCTATAAGGGGTTAAAGGAAGTAAAGACTCTGGATAAGGAAGAAGAAAGCTTTAAGAAAGGGTTAATAAACAATGTCCAATGATGGAGTCATGAGAAAGGTTGAAGAAAAGGCCTTTGGATTTGTCAACTAGAAGGATGTTGGTTATTTTGTTTGGCTGCTTTAATACGGGAATTTCTTACTTTTTACTATTTTTGTATTTTAAATTTGGAAAAGAGAATACAGTCTTACAGTTCCAAAATCAAAAGCTGTAAGAGGATATACCTCACTATGGTACTGGACATCCAGCAATTACAAAAAGGCAAGGAAAAATGTCTGAGGATTGGGAAGAAATACATACATCTGTTATTTTGAGAAACCGTGAGAGTCGATATACAAAATTATAATAATCTATAAACTTAAGTGAATTTAGCAAGTTGCTGGATATAGTCAGCATATAAAGATCAATTATATTTTTATGTACTGGCCCTGAACAATTAGAAAATGAATTAAATAAAAGTGATACCATGTATAAATGCATCAGAAATATCAAATACCTAGTGTATTAGTTTCTTACGGCTGCTGTCACAGATTACCACAAACTCAGTGGCTTAAAAGAAATTTAAAAATTTTAAAATCAAAATTCTAGAGACCAGAAGTTTGAAATCAAGGTGTCAATAGGGCCGCACTCCTTCCAGAGGTTCTAGGGAAGACTGTGCCTTGCCTTTTCCAGTTTCTGGTGTCTGCTGGCATTCCTTGGCTAGAAATCACTGCAACCATCATTCCAGTGTATTTCTCAAATGTCCCTCTTCCTCTATCACATAAAGACATTGTGATGGCATTTGGGGCCCACCTAGATAATCCAGGATTATCTCCATGTTTCAAGATAGTAACTTAATCCCATCTGCAAAGACCCTTTTTCCAAATAAGGTAACATTTACAGGTTCTAGGGTTTAGGGCCTGACATCTTTAGGACACCATCCAGCCCATACCATCTAAGAATAAATTTCAATGAAAGGTGTGTGGTCTAAGAACCCTATTCTGAGTATTATATTATTGAGAGAAATTAGAGAAGACCCAGGTAACTGGACAGATACACTATGTACGAAGACTCAATATCGTGAGAATTGAGAGAAATTAGAGAATAAATTATTGAGAGAAATTAGAGAAGACCCAGGTAACTGGACAGATACATAGGTAAGAAGACTCAATATTGTAAAAATGCCAGTTCTCTCCAAATCTGTAGATTTAGTCTAATCCCTGTTAGAATCCCAGCAGGGGTGTGTGTGTGTATGTGTGTGTGTGTGTGTGTGTGTGTGTGTGTGTGTGTAAATTGACAAACTAATTCTAAAATTCACATGGAAATTCAAAAGACCAAGAATAGTCACGACAATCTACAAGAACAAAATTGGAATGTTTATACTACCAGATATTAGAAAGTAGACCAATGGAACTGAATCGAATTCCCAAACAGGTGCTTAAGTGAACATTTTATTTATACAAAAGTGACACTAGTAATGTGGAGAGAAAAAATGGATGTTTCAATAAATGGTGTTAGGTCAATTGAATATTCATGTGGAAAACAAGAAACCTTGATGCCTACTTAGGAGTTATTTTCTTTGTAACTTTGGATAGTCCAGTATGTCTTAAATGACATAAAAAGTGCAGGTTATAATGGAAAATATTGAGCATTTCAGGTACAGAAAATAGTATGGGAAATGCAAAGAATCTTGAATTATCACGTTATGTCAGGAAACTACAAATACTGTGTTTCCCTGAAAATAAGACCTAGCCAGACAATCAGCTCTAATGCATCTTTTGGAGCAAAAATTAATATAAGACCCAGTCTTATATTAGACCCAATCTTATAGTAAAATAAGACCGGGTCTTATATGATAATAATATCATAATTTTTGCTCCAAAAGATGCATTAGAGCTGTTTGTCCGGCTAGGTCTTATTTTAGGGAAAACACGATAGTTTTGTATTCCTGGAGCATGAAGTCAACTCAGAATGAAGCTGGAGAGGTAGGCAAGGGCTGAACTACATAAGGTCCTTTATAGCAGTCAAAAGGTTAAGCAATTTATAGATAATGGAAAAGAACCTGAGGGATCTAAGCAAGAGAGTGATTTGGTTTAAATGGTATTTTAGATGGAAATTGAATTTGGCAAAGAAATCCATTAGAACACTGTTGAAGTAGTCAAGGAATAAGGCTTAAATTATGGCAATGGTAGCAAGGATAGAAGCAGGGATAGATGTAAACATTTAGTAGGTAAAATGAGCAAAATTTGGGGATTGACTGAATATGGAAAGGAAAAGGGAAGAGAGGAGTGTAACTGATGCCAGGATGTCTGGGTGGGTGATCGCGTCAACAACTGTGGTGGTAAATACTGTAGACTTACCACTTTGAAGAGCAAGGAGGATGAATTCATTTCTAGATACTGGATTCTCCATGGAGAGACAGCCAGCATGCAGTCGGATATACAAGATCAGGACTGGAGAAAGGGATTTGTTACCAATTGATTGTAGCTAACTAAGGTCCTGAGACCTAACTGGATCACACAGGAAGAGCATGTATAATGGAAAGTGTAGTATAATGAGCTGAGAATGAAAAGCAGAGGAACACCAACATCGAAAGGCCACAAAGAGGAAAAGAAATCCATAACAGACTAAAAAAAAAACAATAGGAAGACTACTAAGAGAACGTAACTTACTGAAACCAAAGGTATAGGGAGATCCAAATATAAACGGGATCACCAGGGCAGCAGAGAAGCCCAGTGAGATAAGGCTTAAGTGGGTACAATGCTGTGGCAAGTAAGAGGTCATGGAACGATCTCGGCAAGAGCCGTTTTATGATGGGAAGATGGGCTGAAGAGCCAAACTGAATGGATTGAAAAGTGAAGAAATAAGGAAATGGGAACAAGCAATATGAACCTACTCCAGAAATGTACTCATATGGATAAGAACAGCAAATAAAACAAGGGACTAGTGTCTTGAAGCAAAGTAATTACAGAGTTACAGGCAAGAGTATGTATACGTGTAATATTTCAAAAGTTGAAGTACCAAATGCTGCTTCCCCCCATTATTAGGTAGATCATTTAAAGTTGCTAAGGAAAAAAGAGAATAAAGTTTATCTGCGTCCCTGTACATAGTTGATGCTTAATAACTATTTGCTGAATTGAATAAAATTTTCTGAATTCTAAATTTAATTTTTGAAGAATTTTCTGTACTAAAATGTTTGCCATCTTTGTTTTTTTTAAATGTTAATGCTGTTGTTAGTTTTAGCTTTTAAACCAACACACACACACACATGCACACAATGTGACCTTTTCAAAAAGAATGAAGCATATCTACTTATGCCAATATAGAACAATCTTAGTATTTTAAGTGAAAAAGTCAATGTGCAAATAGTTAATACAGCATTCATGTATATTCGTGTGTGTGTGTGTCTTCGTCTGCTTGGGCTGCTATAACAAATTCCCATAGACTGGTTGGCTTATCAACAGCAGAAGTTTATTACTCAGAGTTCTGGAGGCTGGAAGTCCACGATCAGGGTGCTAGCGTGGTTGGGTGAGGGCCTCCTGTCAGGTTGCAGACTTTTCCTTATATAACTTCGCGTGGTGTAAGGGGCTAGGGATCTTTTTGGAGCCTCTTTTATAAGGGACTGATCTCATTCATGAAATTCCACCCTCATGATTTAAGCACCTCCCAACATCCCACCTACTAACATCATTACCTTTGAGGGTTAGGATTTCACTGTATGACTTTGCGTGGGACACATACATTCAAACCATAGTAGTATGTATGCATCTCCTTTCTAACATACACACATAAAAACATACGTAGCCGCCTATACATGAGAATATTTCTGAAAGTGTACACAGGAACTGTTTTCCTCTGGAGAGGGGAGTGTCAGAGTCTGGGGTGGAAAGAGAACTTCATCTGCCTGAGGATTCCTTTGCATGGCTGGACTCTCGTCATGTCTGTGTATTACTGTTTTGAGGAAATGTTTAAAGTATCAACTAATAGACAAAACACAGATACTTAATGTTAAAAACATAACATTAAAATAATGTAAAAGTGAAGTTACAGCTAACAGAAGTTGGGAAGTAGAATGGGATAAGAAAGATGCAAAGAGAATAGAGGTGCTTTTCTCATTTTATAAAAGAAAAAAATTTAAACAGCTTTAGTTGTGGACTAACCTTGATTCACCAACTACTAGGCACCCAGGAAGGACCTCACCAGAAGTCCTGTTTTATTCTTTTATCCAGACAAATAACGAGTTTCTTTATGACACCAATTACGCTGAAGTATTTATCGATTTGCTCTTTGGTTCTGCTTCATTATTACTTTAGAAGTAAGTGCCTGTCTCAGAATAAGTTTATCTCTGAAACGAAGTCAGGTAATGCTGAGTGGCACGGCCAGGAGGCTGCCCAACATGGGTCGTGGGGACAGCCCACGTGTATTACAGTAAGACAAGAAGCTCTTGTGTTTTTGTTTTGTTTTTTGGAGCCATTAGTCCTCAAGGCGGGAAAATCATAAGAGCATGTTAGAGGTCTGGTAATCCCCTCTTCACCCTCTAGAACATTACCATTTCTTACAATTTCTGTTAATCATTTGAAATTGTAGAGTATTTAGTTCCTTTTATACTTTCTCTTTGGGCCATCAGGTATAATAAAGGGTTCCTTCCTTAGTTAAGCTGAGACCACTAAAGTGATGGTTTTAAGAGTTTTCCTTCAAGAAAAAGAAGAATCCATCCTATTATTATGGTTGCATGACCACCTCTCTCCTTAAAGCATCCATCAAACGTTAATTGAGAACCTACCACTTTGTGCACCAAGTTGTCTGCCTGAGGCTGGGGTTACAAGGATTAGCTACACCGGGTCTTGAGGGAGGGAGTCTGACAAATCCACAAGGCCACTAAATACACCTGGCAAGGGCCATCCTAGGATGAGCCGCCACAGCTATGGGAACCGGGGATTCTGTAAGACTTTCTGTAGGACTAATTTCTGAGTGAAGACCTGAAGAAGAGGTGGTAGACGGCCATATCGAGTCAGTGCTTCAGGGAGTCTCCAGCAAGAGAGGAACAGCATATGCAAAGGCGTAGAGCCTTAATCTTTGGGTTATTCTATTTCATCTCTGTATTTTTAATGTCTTCCTTTCTATTTGGCCCCTTTCCGTGACCTATAAAAATCACGTTTCTTAACATTCCAAAACAATGCAAATAGTAATCCTTCCCTCGGTATTGTGTCCTTAAGTTACTACCCTATCTATCTCCTTGTTGAAGTCACGCTGCCTGAAAGAATATAGGGTCTACCTCAAGTCCCTTGCCTCCCGTTCCATTCTTTATCTTTAACCTGAAAACCCCGGCGACCTTCATGGGAAAAAGGAGTGTCACCAGTAGACAAACCAATGGAAGGTGAAGGGTAGTGGGAAAACAAGAAGTCATCCTACATGGGTTCAAGTGACAGTTCTGGGAACTTTGGAGGTGAACAAAGAAGGACTTTTGAATAGCTTCCAAATATGTTCCAGGCAATCTGGATAAAGAAGGGATTTTTAAGTAAGTCTTCCTTCTTGGGGTTTTTCTTCAGAGGATATAGTAAAGATTTGAATTTCTATTTTAATTACTTCAGATTGCCGGATTTGTGGAGTTACTTTTCATGCCAGGACTGAATTATACAAATCTGCCTTGTATTATGTGGATTATATTTAACTTTTAAGCTAGTAAATGCATTTTGGCTTTAAAAAAATTCTATTCCGTATACTATGATTTTTTAAGGCACCAAAAGGCCAGTATTTTTTGTTGGAATAAAACCATTATTCTAAAATATTCTGAAATTTGAATCATTGATATATTGCATTATAATTTCTAATCAAACTGTGTTTTACTTGTGTAGATAAAATTTTTCTGTCTCCATAATTCCTAAGAGGAAGAATTAATGACAACTGAAAAAAGCTTCTATTGCTAGAATAATACTTATTTGAGTTCCAGGCACTTCTGAACAAATAGAATATGAAGAAGCCAATATTGAAACTAATCTGAGAAACTGCATTGGAATCCCATTGTAAAACTAAAGAAGCCAAAGGAGAACTGGAAATATTTCTTTTTAAGGAATAAGAACAATATAGCTTGCTATCAATAAAAAGATTGCAACCCATGGAAAAGATAGTTCTCAAAGTTAGTATGCACATGTGCTCATAAAAAAGAAAGGTCATTTGAAGATGGAGTAAAAAGTGAATATCTGGAGTTATCTAATAACCATGATGCCCTCTTCCAACTATTGTAGAATTAGAAAAAGATTTTTCAGTAGCTGGAAAAATTTGCACAAAAATAATTTCACTAATAATAACCAGTGGACACTTAAAGAAACAACTTTTTAAAAAAAAAAATTCATTTCATATTTCATCTTCTATTTGTCACGATTAATTACATTTTCGTTATTTCATGTAGTGTTTAGCTAAGTTTGTGATTTTATCTGCTAGCAACTGATATTAGACTGATGATTTACATTTAATGTTTATATTTTTATAATTTTCCATTTTACTTAATGTATAATGTTTAAAATGTATTAAATACTTAGTCTTACATTTTTATTAATTAAAAAGCTTCAGAAAAGAAAATACTAGTATTTTAGTTCTTATTTGAATCAAATACCCCAGTTCTGGTATTATTCCTATCCTCTGGTATTGCAATGAGTTTTTTAAAAAGTGCAGTTCTCTCATAGAATCGCCTCGGATTCTTCCCCAGGGAAACTATGGGTTTATTCTCCTGAGTAGATTGTGCAAACTCAATGATAATAACCACAATCCTTCATTGAAATTATGTATTTATCTGTCTCTTATTGCATCACAAAGTCCTTGAATATTTATAAACAGGAAGTAATTTTATTAATTACAAAGGGAGAAGACTCCTTTCAGCCTTGTTGAGTGTTTGTTTAGTATGAGGAAGGACCTGAGAGCTGGACCAACTCTGGATAGAAAACAAAATCGAATTGTGGGCATTCCCAGGGACAGACGGCACGTCACCAAGGCACAGCCAGCCAGCCAGCTGTGTCTCATCTTCCCTTAACTTCCATCGTTCCTAAAATTGAGGACCATCTGTGCTGTGTAATGAAGTTACAGACTTTATTTCATAATAATTTGAATTTATGTAATTTACTATATCTGACGTTTATACTTAAAAATTAACTCATTAAACAAAAATGTGGTTAAATCTCATTTAAAATGGAAAAAGTTTATTATTTTTATATTATCTAACCTCTTCGGTAAACAGCTGAGTCATGATCAAAATGAAATAATGTATGTAGAAGCAAATGTAAATTGTGAAACGCTATATAAAGGAATCTAAGCTACAATTGAAGATGAGACATTTCCTCTTCCGCAGAGGGAATAATCCTAAATCTGTTAACTTTTCCTTCTAGGTTTTTATTGCTAACTACACAAATTCTTGATAATATATTTTGAAATCCCATTAAATTGCAGGCAGAAACAGAGCCCCACATTGATCCTTTTATTCTAACATGTCCTCATACCAGGACAGGACAGACTTCTAGGCCTGACTTCAATTTCTAGTTTTTAGAGAACTGGAGTGTTTTCTCATTTGCATTCTTCTCATTGTAGTATTACAAGCTCAATCATGCAACCGATCTCTGTAGCTTTTCTTTGACAGCATTGCAAAACTTAACTTCAAAATTATTTTAAACAATAGAAAATACTTAGTTTTCCCCGTCACTATCAAGAAAAAAATACGGCAAGTTTTAAGTTTGAGAAAAGGTATTCTTCTTTCATTTACATCCTAATGTGAATTACTGCCTTACTATTATAATACTTACCAGCAAAAATTATTTCCAGTTCTCAGAAAGCCACTATGGACTTCTAAGTCGTTTATTTGCTTTTGGAACTTAAAGAGGTTATGTTATACTTAGTTACTGCAAAATTCATTTTCTATATAAGATACCACTAAATCAGCGCAATTATAGCATACAGTCTTTGAGTATCCCACTTAATTGTGAATTATTCTTGATCTGCAAACTCTCACTGTCCCCTCTTTGAGAGTAATACATTCATTTAACTGAATAATGAACAGTTAATAAGGGGAATAACATTGTATGAATAATAAACGATTACAGAACAGTTGGAGGAAAGTTTTTATTATCAAGTTAAATATTGAGGAGGGAGGTTAAGCTGATCACCTTGGACTCTACATGACTGAACAATTCAAATATTTATTAAATTCCATGCTTAAAGTTCTTCCATAACAAATATGGATTGTACTATACGTTGTTCATTTGATAACATTTATTGAGTGCTTATTACATGCCAAGTACTATTCTTAGTAAATATCCCTGTTCTTGTGGAGTTTACATTTTAGAAAAGGGGGGATGTAATGACAAGCGGGGAAAAGGAGGAGGGACACACGCTAGAGTGGAGCTAATGAATTTATTTAGCAATATGCAATATAAATATAAATATGAATTTATTTAGCAATATGCAATATAAATATAAATATGAATTTATTTAGCAATATGCAATATAAATATAAATATGAATTTGTTTAGCAATATGCAATATAAATATAAATAAATATAATATATAAATAATGAATTATTTAGCAATATGCAATAGCAAAAGACAAAGGCAATTAATAGAATGTGCTAATGACAGAAAGTAAAGAGTAAAGGTGATTAAGACTAAACTATACACATTGATAACAATGTCATGTCAAAGGAGTCTACATACTCATCTCTTAACTTAAATTTAAGAGATCCCAACATATGTTTACTATTGATCAAGAATTACTTGGCTAAATACACAAATAACATCAGTAAGGAGTATCGAAAAACAGTAATAAGCTCTATAGGATAGTAACTATTACAGTAGATGCCAAAAGCTCACCAAACCAGGGTGGGAACAGCACTGGAAAAGTCATAAGTCAAAACCTTGTCAGGTCTGCAGCTGAGAGAAATGCAGGCGTCTTCCACACCACTGGTTGCTAGTTCCCAAGAATGCTGCTGCTGCTGGCGTTGTTGTTAGAAGTCAAGGCGTCTTCTGATGCTATAAGCTGCAAGCTGCATATAAGTTTTCAAGGTGTTAACAATCTGAAGAATGTTGTCGTTGTGAGAAGTTAGGATGCCTTCTGATGTTGTAAGCTGCAAGCTACATATAAAGTTTTCTGGATGCTAATAAATTCTCAAGAAGGCAAACCGTGGGGACCAACACTGGAGAGGCCGGGAACCAGCCAGCCCTCACCAGGTTCATGGCTGGAAGTCAGGACATCCCCTGGTGTTGTAAGTTGCATGTTGCTGGAAGTCTTCAAAATGTTAGAATGATGAAGAAAATCACCAATGACAAAATGACCAAATGACGACATAATAATAATAGCACTGCCAACTGAGGTCCGTCTTACATATTTTCTCAGATGTACCTTAGAGCCAAGTTTCTTGTTCCTGCCTCCCCCTCCGGGAATGGCCACTTCCGGGAGGGACCCGGCAGTTACTGATACAAAAGTCCATCCGGCCAAAGGGCCAATTTATCCGGATAAGCAAAATCTACTGTTCTTATTTGGGACCATCAGCCCAAGGTCTTCCAAAGCCTGGCAACGTGCCTGTCACGTCGTCCTGATATAACTTAGCTACTTCTTTTCTTCATCTGCTGATGTGGGCGAAACAGACAGAACAGACGGAATTCTCTCAACCCCTGATCAAGAATTTCTTTAACCCTAAGCTAACCATCACCTCACAACACAGAAAGAACAACAAACATCATCTCATATCTCCCTTGCTCGAGAGAATGAGACCAAAGGGGGAATTTACTCAACCCCTGATCACAGCACAGAAATTACCTCACATACAGGAACAGATAAAAGCTAATCGACAGGGCCGACCCGGTGGCTCAGGCGGTTAGAGCTCCGCGCTCCTAACTCCGAAGGCTGCTGGTTCGATTCCCACATGGGCCAGTGGGCTCTCAACCACAAGGTTGCCAGTTCAATTCCTCGAGTCCCGCAAGGGATGGTGGGCTCTGCCCCCTGCAACTAAGATTGAACAGGGCACCTTGAGCTGAGCTGCCTCCCGGATGGCTCAGTTGTTGGTTGGAGCGCAGGCTCTCAACCACAAGGTTGCCAGTTCAGTTTCTCGACTCTTGCAAGGGATGGTGGGCAGCGCCCCCTGCAACTAAAATTGAACACGGCACCTTGAGCTGAGCTGCTGCTGAGCTCCCAGATGGCTCAGTTGGTTGGAGGTGTCCTCTGAACCACAAGGTTGCTGGTTTGACTCCCGCAAGGGATGGTGGGCTGCGCCCCCTGCAACTAGCAATGGCAACTGGACCTGGAGCTGAGCTGCGCCCTCCACAACTAAGACTGAAAGAACAACAACTTGAAGCTGAACAGAACCCTCCACAACTAAGATTGAAAGGACAACAACTTGACTTGGAGAAAAGTCCTGGAAGTGCACACTGTTCCCCAATAAAGTCCTGTTCCCCCTCCCCAATAATCTTTAAAAAAAAAAAAAAAAAAGCATACAGTAAAATAATATATATATATAAAAAAAGCTAATCGACAAAAGCTCACATCAACCAATGAAGGCAAATTTTCTTCAACGTCTTCCCTATAGGAGACAATAATAAACGAGTTTAAATACATATATATAGATATAGATAGATGCATGTACATCTATCTATCTATCATCTATCATCTATCTATCTATCTACACATACACGTATCTGTGTGTACATATATGGAGCCAGTAAAGGAAACTGGGAGGGAGGAGGAAACCGGGAGTGTGGTGACCTGGAAGCCCAGAGAGACAGGAAGAAGGCGTGATCAACTGCATCAAATCGTGCTGGGCAGCTAAACAAGGTGAAGAAGGAATTGACCACTGGATTTAGCAATTAACAAACTTTTAGCAACAATACATTTTAATTTGTGTATAAAAAGCCAGGCAAAACTACTGATGGAGTATTACAAACCACAAAATTATAATTGTTGAAAATAATTTCTTGATATTACATAGCAACAAAGACATTAGGTCATATTCCACGTTTGTACAAACTCCCCTGAAGCATAACGCATTTCTGTAATCACTGTTATATAAGGAAATTTATTTTAAAATCTCGGTAGATTGTGGACATTAAAAAAAACACATTTTAAATGAGATCAGATAGGATTTTCTGAAGTTGTCCCAAATTTTTTGCAGAGTAACTTTTTGTCCAATGTCAAGTATTTATGAGGCCCCGATAATCTGTCTTAAAATAATATTTTATAAAAATAATTTAGGATCCTTAAAAAGAGAAATTGCTTTTGAAATGTTCGTTATTCCCCCTTTCTTAGTTTCCATTGCATTGTCGTCATATTATCTCAAGACACATTGGTAAGAGGCTGACATGGAAGGGCTTTGAAGCGAGAAGAAAAGTCTTCCCAACCTTGAACTTAAGGTAATTTTAAGTGTCAAATCTGCAGGCATCCAGGGGGTTGTTCAGGAACAAATCTTCACCTGTTGCCTGTTATACATTTTAATGCACTGGACACTAAGACTAAAGGGGAAAAAAGGGTTTAACAAGATTCTGACTTTTGATTAAAACTCTTTTCAGAGCTTTCCACAAAAACATTTTATAACCCAGAGAGTTAAGTAAGGGGTTTGTTGTTGTGTTACTGTTTTTTGTTTTTGGAAGAATGAGGCAGGCTTTGAAAACCATTCTTCCAAAAACCTAAAGCTTTCCTGACTGCTTCCGGGTTTTGATATATTTCTGTGGTTAATAGGGCATCACAATAAGGGGCATCAAAGACAAGGTAAGTTTGCACCTAGAAAATAATTCTGTTTTTGTATTGAAAATTGAATTTGCCTTTATAGATATAATAGATTTTCATTTCAAATAGCAAAGGAAATTCTGCAAAGAATCTTGACCATGTTCAGACCCAAGTTATGTGTAGTCAGCCACTTTCAGTGACTTCTTTGCCAGTTATCTTTGATCTACTGAGAAGTTCTTACATGGGCGTTTTAAGCACCACAAGGAATGCATGACTAACTTTTAGAGATAAGCAGTCCAGAATACAAGAGCTGTAGGATATATGTCCAAAATATCTTTTTCTGAAGAGCAGAGATTGTGGTCATTGGGATGAACAGAAACTGGGCAAACAGGGCCCCAGATACAGGACTGGCTGGGAGTGACAGGACCGCATGCTGTGTGAGGAGGGCGGGTGCCTGAAGTCCAGGGAGATAGATAGTGGCCTGGAGGTGCCAGGTGCCTGTCATCCTCCAAGAGACCGTCAGGATTAAATTCACCTTGTCGCTCACCTTTTTTCGTGGATCAATGCCTTACTTTCTTGTCCTTGACCCAGCCTTGAACTTAACTTTCTCTCTCTCCCCAAATCATTTCACTGGGTCTTCAGGAACTCCTAGTCCACAGATTAAGCGAACTCTCACTGTGGGGACAGAGCCCCAGAAAGTAGTTTACAGGCTCTCAGCCTCACGTGGAAAGGTGCTGGCTCGGGTGGTGGATGGCCATCAGCTGTGGTTGATCGGCCATCAACTGTAGCCAGATAGCCAATTGACCGCTAATATAACTGCTGCGGTTACGGAGGAGAGCCAAGGAGAGTGGAGGAGAGTCGTAGGTCGGTTGGCAGAGAAACGGACAGCAGGGCACACGTCCAGTGAACCCAGCCTCCAGTGAGACCATAGCGGTATGACTCCCCTACCTATGGCTCCGTGGGTGTTCCTTTTTGGCCTCACCATATCCTGCGTTCTTATGTGGGGAGTGGGACCAGAGACCCCGCAGGCCTCCACGCACGACAAATGGCACAGCGAGCAGGGTTCTCCCGCACGACACTCACTGTGTCAAGCTATGACTGGGAACTCACCTCCACGTCTTGCCTTAACCAAAGCCTGGCTCTTCCTGGGAGCTACCCTCCTCTGTGGGCATTTCCAGTAGTGCCTATTCTTACACCCACCTATAGAAGAAGACATTTTATCAGCCCATAAATGGAACCTCCTGAAGTCCGGTAGATATTCAAAGGTCACCTCTTCTCTTTCTGATCCTCTTTGCCTGCATAGTCTGAAACTGCTCAGCACTATCTTTGCGGCTCTGCCCACCTGGCAGAGGGTGTGTTCTCTATTTTTTTCTTGACTGCCAAGAGGCATGAAGTTCTTAGTGGGTGGGTACATTTACTTGGTGAAGTTCATAGTCATGTTCAATGGCAAATTTAATAATAAAACTTCACATTTTGACTTCCACATCACCCTTCATTTATGACAACATAAAAAAGTTATTTATATTAAATGTTCTGAATATGTAGAAGAAAGCAACCAATTTAAAAATGTTTTATGTGAATCAACTACCTTATGGATTTTGTTTGTTTGCTTCTATATTATTCACCTGGAGCTGCTTAATTATTTTCTAAAGTACTATTCAGTGAAGCCAAATATATTTATTGGTGGATTTAGGCTGCCTTTCCAAGCTTTGCTCCCTAAATCAGACTTTTGACCCACCTTAAGTTGCCACACTACCATGTTTATGTGACAGTTACTCAAAGAAGCGTTCTCAAGTCCTTAGAGGGATTCTGATGAATGCTTTCTCAGAAACCTTGTAAAAATATTTTGCTTCCTTATGCAGCTAAGACATGTATTATTGTGTCTAATATTTTTGAGAACTTTACTTGAATAGAGGCTGCCTATTCTCACATTTCCATAGAGAAGAGCTGTGGGGCAGTCAACATTCTGCTAGCCCCGTATTCCAGATCATTCCTTTTCCATTTTTATATAACAATCCTTCTTTCTTTGGGGTTCATACAAACCAACTATCTTCATTGCTGACATCTTGAGGTTACTCCCCTCATTCATTGAAGAATTTGGCTCCTGTCTCATAGTTTTCTCACCCCAACACCTGCCATCATCCTAGACGCTCCATCCAACATCAAAGCCTCAAAGTTCTTTGACAGCTGTGACTCGATCAGCTCATCTCTACAGTTTATTTTAGCAAATTACTTGTCACTTGAAATGGTCCCACATTTATCACAGTTGTAGGAGGGAAGGAAAGTGCAGCAGACTGAAACTTTGGTGGGTCCCAGTGAACCATTACAGGATTTATGCCCTTGTGTATCTCCTCGCCTTGAATCTGAGTTGGCTGTGTGACCTGCATGAACAGATGCTGTATCAGGCCCAGTCCTACAGCTTAAGAAATCCTGAAAGCATCTCCTTTTGCAATCTTGGAGAAGCCATATGCCATGCTCTAAGTAGCTCAAACTGCAAGTACAGCTTCACTAGTGGTACCAGCTGAATATCAGATCTGATTATGAAACTGAAGCAATGAGATATACATGTGAGAGGCATGAAGTACATTGCTCTCCTTTTCAACAAAGTCTTCACAGTTTAAAGTAACAGCTCGTCTGAGAAGTAAGAGGTAGCAGCATTGACTAGTGTGGTATAATAAGAAATATATATGGTCTCATCCCAGGCAAAACCCTTGGAATTTCCTGAGTGATTGGAATTTGTTTTGTCATTCATTAGACATCCATTTTGAGCACACCTGAGTTTATGCTAATGAGATGACAGGTGGGGCCCCTGGACAACCCCTAGATGAGACTGGTCACCAAAAAGACCAAGTGGTAAGAGGGTTGAAACATTCAGACCCACCCACTAACCTCTGGGAAGGGGACAGGAAGGGTGGCTACAGATTAAGCTCTATAAAAACTCTTCAACAAGAGCTGATGAGCTTCTGGGTTGGTAAACACATGGAGATGGCGGAAGGGAAGAGTAATGTGTCAAAAGGGCACGGAAGCTCTGTGCCCCTTCCCACATATCTTGCCCTATGCATCTCTCCCATCTGGCTGTTCTTGAGTTATGTCCTTTTATAATAAACTGGTAATTGTCAACAAAAAGTCACAATATAATGTCAATAGGAGTCCTTAATCTGGGTTGTGAAAAGAAGAGAAACTTTATTCAGATGAACAGTTTGCAAACCCAGGAAACATAGCTTCAGGTGAAACCAAAAGTGTGTTCCCCTGAGACAAAGGGGAGGCTTGTTTGTATAGAGAAAGTACCCACCCTGGTCCCTGATTGGTTCATCTTTATGTAAATGAGAAATCCACATCTGCACAGTTTGGTCCAAATAGCGCTGTCCTGATTTGTCGGCTTCTTGAGGTCTGATTGGTCATTATGGAGCTGCTCTGATTGGTCAGTAAAGATGCAAATAAGGATACAGCTATGCAGCTCAGATTGGATGGGGCAGGTCTATCAACTCATTGGTCAAACTACAATTCCAGGAATTCCTTTATAAGGTTTGGCTCAGCCAGCAGAAACACAGGGCAAGAGGCTTGGCAGCTCAGTTGGCAGCTTTTCTGTGAAATGCAATGTGGATGAGAGGCCTTTATAAACAATGGCTGCTTGACTCTGATTATGAATTTGGACGCAGTTAACCATGAGGAGTCCTTCTTGGCAGATGTATTCTGTTTGGGGATTCAGATAATCTTTGAGTTCTGTGGTCTGCTCTAGTAAATTAATCAAACCCAAAGAGAAGGTTGTGAGAACCCTTCATCTAGAGCTGGTTGGTCACAACAGGTAATAACCTGGATTTCTGATTGGTATCTGAAGTGGGGGCAGTCTTGTGGGACCAAGTCCTTAACCTGTGGGATCTGATGCTATCTCCAGGTAGACAGTGTCAGAATTGACTTAAATTTGTGGAACACCTGGTCAATGTCCGCTAAGAATTGGATTTTGCTTGGAGTTAGAAAACAAAACAAAACAAACGTTTAATTTAATATGAGAGACTCGATAGGAATGGGGATTGAAGGTTTTCCCAATCTTTTTATATGCTCCAACTCCAATTATAGGGTCCCCGCCTTTCTTGATCAGTGCCCTTTCTCGCACACCAGACAGATAGAAAGGCCTTATAATTTAGTAAGTTTGTGGATCAAACTTTGCATTTATTTTCCATCTATCTCAATCCTGTGGTTTCAGGAAAGTAGATACGTTAGCAAAATAGCAGAAAGTCTGTGACATAAGTCAAAACTTTAGGAATTTGAGTAGTCGTCTTACTTTAAGCTTTCCAGAACCATTAGAAAAGCTACCCCAAAGGTTATTTTGTACAACCTTCATAGTGGTCTATGGCAATGGCCATTTAGTTGCCAATACAAGCACTTTATTTCACATCAGTCACCACAGGTGGTAATGTAATTAACTCTTTGGAGACTATGTGCCATGCATTACCAGGTCCCTTCAGCTCCAATCAAACTATATAACTATGCATATAGCTCTTCTATCTCCATTGCCCTGAGGGTCTGTTTCCTGCAACCATGTCTTTCCAATATTTGTCTCATTGTCCTCAGTTGCAAATTTCAGAAACTGTCAGTTCTAAGAAGAAAAAGAATATATTGAAAATATGTCAGGTGGTTCACCACATCTCTAGGAAGCTAGAGAACCAGCTAAAAAGACTGGAGCAAGCCATCCCAGGCAGCTGCACCCATGACCACATCTGCCACCACTGATCACTGGGTACTTCAGCTTCTATCACCACCAAACTTCAATTGTGTGGTCCAAGATGGTTCCTCCAACTCCCTTTATCACATATGCATTTAGATCGGTAGAAAGGAATACAAGGAAATAGAAGGATGACTGCTTTTCTTTAAACCAAGTTGTGGAAATGGAATACGTTACTTCCACTCATATCCCATTTAGCAGAATGTCACATGGCCACACCCAGCTGTAAAAAATGCTGAGATAAGTGATTTCTTCTGGGAAGCCGTGTATCCAGCTAAAATTTTGAGGTCTTATTATTCCAGAAAGAGGTGGTGACTAGCTAGCAAGGAACAACTTTCTCTACCACAAGTATCCTTTCTGGAACCAAAATTATTCAAGGAAGTATTATAGCCAAATGAATTTTGAATCAGAATAAAATCTCAAGATGGGGAAGACATAAAACATAAGAAATAAAATCTACTATTCAATAAAATGTGTGTAAGTCAAAATAATGCTAGTTATATAGTAGTTAAGAACTATATTGCAATGGTTAAGAACAGACTCTTTAAATAGAAAAACAACATACCTGATTATTCTTTACTTGGGTTCATCATAAAATATGGAAAAATTTTAAACTTGTACAGAAGTATAAAGGTCTCATTTCAGAATATAGGTGAGAAATGTAATTGTTGAATTTTAGTATTAACAGGGAAATGCAAAAAAAAAGTGCTTATAAAAATTTAAAAGAAGCTATTAGGTAATTCTTTGTGGAATTCAATATTGCCAGAAAGAGTAATGAGAACAATGAAAACAGGCAATTCAGCAAAATAAAGGAAAGGGGCAGGAAGGAAAACTAAGATACTGATACAGGAGAGTTAGCAGGTCCCTACGTAGACAGGGAGGTCCCTGGTGGAATAAACAAAGACAGCCATATCCTAAAACTTCAGGTTTTGAAATCACTCCTTTGCTCCAGGACATAATGTAACAAGGCCTTGAGGTTAATCATAAAATTTATTTTGGCCTGACAAATGGAGCAGATCTGACAGATAAAGAGTGGGTTACTTTGCTGATTCCTCCAGGATGGGCAAGCAGAACAAACCTGGTAGACGAATTTCATTAGAAGGCGCCAGTTCCCTTCTTCAAACAGCTCCCCTTCCCCAAGCAGGCAAGGGAAGGTATAAAAGTAAGAACTTTTGCCTCAGTCAGGGGGCACCCCCCATTCGGGACCCCCTCCCGCTCGGGAGCTGCAACCTCTTCTCCTGCCTCTAATAAACGATCCTGTTTTTAAAACTTTTTGCCTCTCCCTGGTCCGTGTTTCCATTCTTTGGTTTCACGAGACACGATCCCGGCCCACACCCAGAAACTGTCGACAGATCCAACATCACCTACATGAATACCAAGGGAGATCGTAAGAGACAACCATCTTCCTCCTTGCATATTCTTCAGAGTATAACACATATTTACTTATTTGAGATTACTGCCCATGTTTCCTTGAGCAAAAGTGCTCTTTTCTGTATTGTTTGAAAAGAACATTATTTCCAAGTTTAGAGTCTAGTTAGGGATAGGAGATTCTCTGATCATTTCATGGAAATCTTAAAAACTAATATCACTTAGAGGAGAAGTAATCTTCTTAGGGTATATTGTTAACTGGTTTCACAGACCTTGGAGGAAATCTAAAAGGTTAAACTGGCAATTGTTATTCTTCCTGAATTCTCTTCAGGAAGAATTCTCTTCAGGGGTGGGATGGGGGTGGGAGAAAACGTGGGGGAGGGCGTTAAAAAGCTGCTTAAAAATAATCCACATCTTGGTTCATGGTTTGCAATGTAAGTAAGATTTTGGTGATACATATAAAGAACTGATGTGTTTTTATTGTGAAACTGGAAGGGAAGATGCCTGAATTCTTTTCTAGCCCATCCTCCACTCAGTGTGCAATCTTGACAAGTTTACTAATTTTTTGGACATTAATTTTTATTATTTATAGTCATGGAGCTATAGAAAATATTACATTTGGACCATATCATTTTACATAGTAGAATCTTATCACTAACAGAAATTAAAAAAAACAAAACCCAGCATGTATTGTTTATCTTTATTACAAAAAAATAATGCACATACAAGAATTGACAATTTCAAAAAACAAAAAGTATAAGTAAAAAACAGAAATTAGAATGCTTTACCTTTGAACAACCCTGTTCCCATTTTCATGTTGGTTTTACCTTCTCACATCTGTCATTTATTATTATTGTCCCTTCCTCTTTCCCTCCCTCCCTCTCTTCCTTCCTTTCTTCTTAATAGTCAATATTTGTTTAGCGTTACAAAAATGTTTATGAATATTTTTGCTTCCACTAGTTCTTTCTGGGCTCATTTAATTTAGTAAAGAACATTACTTAGCTGTTTTTTCACCAAGAACTGACCTGGTTTGTTCCAGTTTATTTTCCTTTCCTCTAGGATCTTGACTTCCTTGGCCTGGCTGCCTTGGTTGCTCTTCAATATTGTCAACGAAAAACATCCAGCCCAAGAAAGCTTATAAAAGTTTATTTGAGCCAAACTAACAATTGCCGGGAAGCAAAGTCTCCACGGATTGAGAAGAAGCTCCATGAAATGGTCGTTTGCAGCTTATTTTATACATAAAATTAAAGGAGAAAGATTACATGAAATCCACTGGTGGTAGATTAAGGGGGTGGGAGAAAGCAAAGTGGGGAAATCTCTGGGATTGAACAAAAGTAAATTGGAGAGACAGGTACTTCTTTTACATAGGTGGGTGCAGGATAGTTAACAGTTCGCTTTTTACAGCCCATAGAGATGGTAATCAGGGGGCAAGCATAATAATGAGGGATTTTGCAGTTTCCAGCTCTGGTCCGGAAAAAGGGATTACTGACATTCCAAAGATGTGATCTTAGGTGCAAAAAGACAACAGACAGGCCCACTTAACGGCACAGATTAACTTTATGACAGAAGCTAAAGATGTGACTTCCCTCCATGGCCCACTTAGTTATGAAAGTTTTTATGCTCACGCCATGCTATGTGGTTATTTTCAGTCTCCTGAGCTTGTCAGTTTTAATATGTGGTCCCTTTTCCGTCCACAATATGCTCAAATAACTGATTGGGGGTGGTATTTTATCTAGGTTTATAATTGCTCTTGGTGTGTGTTAATTTGAAAAGTGCTTCTCTTAGAAAGCTTAACTTTAGACTTGAAAAGTAAAAGTCAAAAGCCTATACAGCATTTCATGTTAAAAGAATCATACCTTTTCCAATTGCTATTAATATTTATTAGACTCTCTTAAAATTTTAGCATCCTCTGGTTACACCAAATAGGAAATGGCTTTCAAAGTCGTTCTTAAAGCATCTCTTCTGTCCTCTCCACTTGTGAGATAACCATATGACTGTTTATTATGTATCTATTTCTTCTTTTGCAGGGGTGTCAAAACTGTGGCCCGCGGGCCAACTGCGGTCCGCAATCCATTGTTAATTGTCTTGCAGCAAATTCCAAAAATATATTTAGTTTACTTAAATAAACCAGGTGAGGCAATCCGTACTTCACCTCGAGTGAGTGGCCCGGCTGTTTGTGTATTTTACCGCATATGGCCCTTGGTGAAAAACGTTGAAAAAAGTTTGGACCCCCCTGCTCTATTGTATTCAGCCCAACAGAAAAGTCTTTCAATAGCAACAAAACGAAAGCTCCCAAACAGATTAGTTGAGAGAGAGAAATACAGCTCTTCGTTAAGTAATTATGTTGAACCAAATTCTCACTTTTTGCCCATTGAGAATCAGGGTAGTGGTCTGCATCTGTACATTTTTGTTCTTGAAGTAAATAACTCTCCGGTCCTACTTTCTTTAGCTCTCAGATAGTGCCTTGTTGCAATAGTGACTTTTTAAAATGCAATTGCTACATCTCTGCATTTGCTGTTTTTATGATCAGGCATCAATATGGTTATCTGCGGTTCATTGATTAAATGCCTGTCTTGTTCCAGGCACTGAACACGCAGTGGTAAACAAACAGACACAGTTGTTCTGGTCTGTGATAAAAATGACACACCTCAGGGGGATGGAGCAGGGAAACTTAACCACTCTTTCTCCTGAATTCTGCCAGGCTGCTGCACTGTCTTAATTCGCAGTGGGGCCGTCTTCTCCCTTACTGACGCTTTTGACACTGTGTGGTTTGTAGAGCCGAGTGCTTCCACACTGCATGCTGTTATTCTGGTTCTGCTGCCGGTGATGTTGTTTTCTTTCCTGCTGCACATCTCTTCTCCATGGTAACTTCTCGAAGCTGCCAAAATGATGTAACTTTTTTTCTCTTCCTTTCTGTTCAGCCACTCCTGCGTGGTTGCCAAGGGTAACCAGCTAAGTAATTATTAAGTGGAATATTAATTTATTCTCTGTCTGGATAGAGGTAAAGTACATGACTTTAAAGACATCTATTTCAAACTAGCTTCAGGCTCTTGCATTTACATTAGGCTTTTCATCAGACTCACTGGTGTTCTTGAGTTGAAGTTACTGGAAGTCTAAGGATCAGATAAATAGGGTAATGTCTATGAGAAAAAAGTCCAGACAGTGTTGTTGGGGAAACTGGGGTGAGCGCATGCATTATGGCACATTTGAGATGGTTCTAATTAAGAAAACAAAACAAAACTGTACTGTTAATGAGTAAGGGACATGCCTAAAGATATTTTGAACTAATTTTTAGTAGTGCCTGCTCCCCGTTCCCAGGTGGTAAAGAACTAGTGGGACAGAAAGGCCCCTCCACACAAAGTCACTGAACATCCTCCTTCCCATTTTCCCCCTTCAATGAGCTGGTCAGTCTACTCACAGCTTCTCAAATTCTCACTACCTTTAGTTCTGCAACTTTGATTTGCTCTGTCCGATTGTGACAGTTATTAACTAGTTTCTGCTCCAAATCCACCATTTTATTCTCTGCTTTGTGTTGCTGGACCTTGCAAACGAGTTTTTGCTTTGCCAGCCGCCCCAAGTTAGGCTTTGACAATAGGGGATGCTAGAGGGAAACCAGAAGACTGGAGGAAAGAGAGACTTGCTCCTTCCTGGTTACTGTCATTCTCGACACAGCAATGATTCTTCACCTTGACAGTGACAGGTCATTGCTACAGCAGCATTTGGTTTCTGTTTGCAGTTTTTCCAGCCTTACTGCTTACTCAGAGGCATGAGAACAGCTGAGCAATGTCTTTCCTCAAAGGACTAAGTTCCAGCTCCATATGGCTCTTCCTCCAAGCCTCTACATTTTCTAAAAAAAATTATTGATTTATTTATTAAATTTATTGGGGTGACACTGGCTAGTAAAATTATAAGTTTCAAGTGTACATTTCTATAATACATCATTTATAAATTGCATTGAGTGTTCACCACCCAGAATCAGTTCTCCTTCCATCACCATAGATTTGACTCTTTTCCCTCTTCCACCAATCCCCCCACACATCCTCTGGTAACCACTACACTGTTGTCTGTGTCTATGAGTTTTCGTTTCTTTGTTTGTCTTGTTCCTTTGTTGCTTTCAGTTTTATATCTCATATATGAGTAAAGTCATACAGCTTTTGACTTTTTCTGTCTGACTTATTTTGCTTAGCTTGATAACCTCAAGATCCATCCACGTTGTTGCAAATGGCAGTATTTCATCTTTTCTTATGGCAGAGTAATATTCCATTGTGTATATGTACCACATCTTTATCCAATCATCTATCAAAGGACACTTTGGTTGTTTCCATGTCTTGACCACCATGAATAATGCTGCAATGAAATTAGGGATATATATATATATATCTTTACGGATAAATGTCTTCAGACTTTTTGGGTAGATACCCAGAAGAAGGATTGCTGGTAATTCTATTCTTAACTTTTTGAGGAACCTCCATACTGTTTTCCATAGTGGCTGTACTAATTTACATTCCCACCAGCTGTGTACAAGGGTTCTTTTTTCTCCACAGCCTCTTCAACACTTATTATTACTTGTCTTGTTGATCATAGCCATTCTAACGGGTGTGAGGTGGTATCTCATTTTCCTAATAGCTAGTGAAGTTGAGCATTTTTTCATATATCTGTTGGCCATTTGTATGTCTTCTTGGGAGAAGTGTCTGTTCAGGTCCTCTGCCCATTTTTTAATTGGATTGTGTATTTGTTATTGCTGTTGTTGTTGAGTTGTATGAGTTCTTTTTATATTTTGGATATTAGCCCCTTATTGGAGGTGTTGTTTGCAAATATGTTCTACCATTCAGTTGGTTGCCTCTTTGTTTTGTTAATGGTTTCTTTTGTTGTGCAGAAGCTTTTTAGTTTGATATAGTCCCATCCATTGATTTTTGCTTTTACTTCCCTTGCCTTTGAGGTCAAATTCATAAAATCTCCTTTGAACCAAGGTCCACAAGTTTAGCTGGTCTTGCAAGGAAGAACTTCAGAGAGCCCCGAAGTATCACAGCTTGCCACTCGCAGGTGACTCTGTTCGATAGTGTCTCACTCAGAGCCTCGCAGAGGGTCTTAGCTGGAGCGCCCACTCAGACTACTCACCACATTGCTCTGGAGTTCTGCTTTTATCCTCTTTTCCTTGGACTTGTTTACTTCTTAGGTGATAGCCAGAAGTTGTTTTGGTGTATGTGTTTATCACTCAGTTTTGTTATGCTCAGTTTCACACAAAAATATGTTTTTTACTTCACTCTTATCAGTCGCAAACATGTGTGGCCATTGTCATCTCCCTAGTGGTAAACAATTTGTTTTGCAAACCTCAATCCACATATATAATATATTCTATATGCTCTATACAATTACTTAGGTTAAATTCTCTCTGTTGAAATGATTTGCATAGTTTCTCTTTTGAACTGAACCCTGACTGATGCACGTGTGACATTTTATTTCTTCCATAAGAAGTCCCATAGGTTTGCGGCACACTAAAATTATATAGAGGGTGGCCAACATTCATTTCAGTGGACCCATAGCTCCTGGAAGCTCAGGTAAGAAGCATATGCTGTAGCATAAAGGCTTTCCTATTCAGACAGGAACAGGGTGGTGTTCTAAGACATGGACATTTCTATTAATAAATTGGTCCCAATGCATTAAACTGATGACAGCATGGGGAATAAGGTTTGTTACCACTTATTGAGCTTTCTTTTTGGTTCTCGAAGATAATTGAGTGTTCCCAACAGATGAGGGTTGGGACCTTTGCTGAAAACATCTGCAGCCTGACTCTCATGGTACCTTATATTTAACACTTGTCATAATGGTTATTAAATAATTATTTGAGTGTTTTAAAAATGTTTATTTACCTAATTGGACTGCTTCTTAAGGGCAGGAACTATGTCTATTTTGTTTCTTTCCATATTTCCAATTCATAACACAGGGCCTGGCAGAAAGGTGCTCAGAAAATATTTGTCAAATGAGAAAAGGGGAAAAACAGAGTTTAAAGTCTAAAGACTCAAAGGCATATAACAACAACAATTGGCTTTTTAGGTATACATTGTTGCATTAATTTCTAGTTGTTCATGCCAGAGGTTACAATTTACATCATTGACTTTTCACAGTTGATTTGGATTTAATGTATCATGTCACATACAATGTATACATCTTCATTTGTATAGGTTCATTTAACTCTCTTATCTGCTAGCCTCTACGCTCTACTTATCATATGTATTACATCTACATATATTATAAACAACAAAAATAATGCTATAATTTTTGCTTAAAAATTCATGCTTATTTTAAATACATTGTCATATATATTTATTAGATATGGTAAACATCTAATGATCATAAATATCCTGATGATCTTAATTTATTTCTGAACATCTGGGCTTCCCTTTGGTGTCACTTCCCTCTAGTGTGATGAAACTCCTTTTAGCATTTTTTTGTAGTGCACTTCTGGTAGATATGAAATCTTCTACTTTACTTTTACTTGAAAACTTATTTTGTTTTCTTTTATTTTATAGGATAATTTTGCTGTTAACAGCATGCTGAGTTGACGGTTTCATTCTTTAAGCACTTGAAAAATATTTCTCCCATAGCTTTTGATGAAAAGTCCAAAGTTATTGTTAATTTTTCCTCTTGCATATAAAGTATTGTTTTCTTCTGGCTGCTTTCACAATTATCTCTTTATTTTTGGCTTCAGCAGTGTATTAGTTATTTATTTCTGTGTAAACAATTATTTTAAAATGTAGCAGCTAAAACAATACACATTATCTTACAATTTTTGTGGGTTAAGAATTCAGAATCTGGGAGGGAGGGAAGAAAAAAGAGAGAGAGAGAGAGAGAGAGAGAGAGAGAGAGAGAGAGAGAGAGAGAGAGAAGAGAACTGCCTAGAGAAAAGTCACAATTTTTGTCATCTAATCATGAAAGTTACAGCTCATAACTTTTATGTATTCTGTTCCTCAGAAACAAGTCACAAGAGTCAGCCTGAACGCAAGGCGAGGGGATCACACAAGGACATGAATACCAGGAGTTTGGGGGCACTGGAAGTCAAATCAGAAACTGTCCATCACAAACAATGTAACTACAATATGTCTAGAGATAGTTTTCTTTTTATTTATCCTGATTGGGGTTTGCTAAGCTTCTTGGATATGTAAATCTATGTATTTCATCAACAATGGGAAGTTTTGTTGCCATCATTTCCTCACGTATTTTTTCTGATTCATTCTTTCTCTTCTCTCTTTTTGGGATTCCAATTTCTTGTATGTCAGCTCTTTTGATATTGTCTCTTAGATTCCTAAGGCTCTGTTAATCTTTTCAAATTGCTATCTTTTTATTTTTCAGATTGGACAATTTCTATTGCTCTAACTTGAAATTAGCTGACTTTTCTTGCTCTCAACTTTGTTCTGCTATTAAGTCCAGCTGGTGAAATTTTTTTATGTCAGATATTGTATTTTTCAGTTCCAAAATTCCCATTTAAAATATGCAACAATGTTGTAACCATTATTATTATTCTTTCAAATCTTTTTAAAGGATTTTTGTTAAAAATATAGCTAACATACAATATTATATTAGTTTTGGTGTACACAATATTTATTCAACATTTATATACCTAAAGAAGTGATCACCATGATAAGTCTAGTAACCATCTGACACCGTACGACACTGTCACAATATGATTGAGTATATTCCTTATGTTGTGTATTACATCCCCACGACTTATTTGTTTTCTACCTGGAAATTTGGACCACTTATTGCCCTTCACCTCCCTCCCTTTTTAATTTTCCAGTTACAGTTGATATTCAATATTATTCTATGTTAATTTCAGGTGTACAGCATATGGTTAGACTTTTATATAATTTAACAAGTGATCCCCCTGACTATTCTAGTACCCACCTGGCACTATGCATAGTTATTACCATATTATTGACTATATTCCCTATGCTTTACATTATACACCCCATGACTATTTTGTAACTACCAATTTGTACTTCTTTTTTTTTTTCCAGATTTTATTGGGGAAGGAGAACAGGACTTTATTGGGGAACAGGACTTTATTGGGGAACAGTGTGTACTTCCAGGACTTTTTTCCAAGTCAAGTTTTTGTCCTTTCAATCTTAGTTGTGGAGGGTGCCGTTCAGCTCCAGGTCCAGTTGCTGTTGTTAGTTGCAGGGGGCACAGCCCACCATCCCTTGCGGGAGTTGAACCGGCAACCTTGTGGTTGAGAGGACACTGGCCCATGTGGGAATCGAACCGGCAGCCTTCGGAGTTAGGAGCATGGAGCTCTAACCTCCTGAACCACTGGGCTGGCCCCCCAATTTGTACTTCTTAATTCCCTCACCTTTTTCACCCTGCCCCCCAAACCCCTCCCATCTATGAACCCGATAAATCTAGTACCCATCTGATACCATACATAGTCATTACAATATTATTGTGTATAATCCTTACGCTGTACCCTACATCCCCATGACTACCTTGTAACAACCAATTTGTACTTCTTAATCCCTCCCCCTGTTTCACCCACCCCTTCAACCCCCTTCCCATCTGGCAACCATCAAAATGTTCTCAGTATCTAGGTTTCTGTTTTGTTGTTTATTTTGTTCTTTAGATTCCACATATAAGTGAAATCACATTGCATCTGCCTTTCACTGTGTGACATACTCCACGCAGCACAATACCCTCCAGGTCCATCCATGCTGCCACAGATGACAAGAACCCACTCCCTTTCCTGGCTGAACAATATTCCACTGTATATATGTACCACCTCCTTTTTATCTATTCTATCTGTGGACGCCCAGGCTGCCTCCACACCTTGGCCATTGTAAACAATGCTGCAAAGAACATATGGAGGCATATGTCCCCTCAAAGTAGCATTTTGGGTTTTTTTGGGTAAATACCAGGAAGTGTAATTACTGGGTCCTTCTTTGTCTCTTGTTATAGCCTATGTTTTAAAGTCTATTTTGTCTGGTATAAGTATTGCTAACCCAGCTTTTTTTGTTTGTTTGTTTCCATTTCCATTGCATCCCTTTACTTTCAGTCTGTCTGTGTCTTTCAATATGAAGTGAGTCTCTTATAGACAGTATATGTAAGGGTTTTGTTTTCGTATCCATTCAGCCACCCTCTATCTTTGATTAGAGCATTTAATCCACTTACATTGAAAGTAATTGTTGATAGATATGTGGTTATTGCCATTTTATTATTCAGATTTTTTATTTTTATTTTTCCATCTTAGAGAAGTTCCTCTAACATTCCTTGTAATACTGATTTGGTGGTGATGAACTCCTTTAGCTTTTTCTTGTCTGGAAAACTCTTTATCTGTCCTTTGATTTTTAAATGATAGCCATGCTGGGTATAGTACCCTTGGTTGTAGGCTCTTGTTTTGAATATTTATTGCTAATCTCTTCTGGCTTGCAAAATTTCTGTTGAGAATTCAGCTGACAGTTATTGGAGCCCCCTTGTAGGTAACTAACTGCTTTTCTCTTGCTGCTGTTAAGATGATATCTTTGTCTTTAACTTTTGCCATTTTAATTATGATGTGGCTTGGTGTGGGCCTGGTTGGGTTCATCTTTTTGGGGACTCTCTATGCTTCCTGGACTTGTATATCTATTTCCTTCACCAGGTTAGGGAAGTTTTCAGTCATTATTTCTTCAAGTATATTCTCAATCCCTTGCTTTTTCTTTTCTCCTTTTGGTACCTCTATGATGTAAATGTTGTTACATTTGATGTTGTCCCAGAGGTCTCGTAAACTATCCTCATTTTTTTGGATTTTTTTTTCCTTTTACTCTTTCAATTGGGTATTTTTTGCTACCTTGTCTCCCAAATCACTAATTCAGTCCTCTGCTGGTGATTCCTTCTAGTGCATTCTTCATTTCAGTTATTGCATTCTTCATTTCTGACTGGTTCTTTTTATGGGTTCTATGTCCTTTTTTATGCTTGCTCTCTCTTTGTTGAAGTCCTCACTAAGCTCCTTGAGCATCCTTATAACCATTGTTTTGAACTCTATCTGGCAGATTGCTTGTCTCCATTTGTTTAGTTCTTTTTCTAGAGTTTTCTCCTGTTCTTTCATTTGGGGCACATTTCTTTATTTCCTCATTCTGGCTGCCTCTCTGTGTTTGTTTCTATGTATTAGGTAGATCTGCTATGTCTCCCAGTCTTGCCAGGTGGCCTTGTGTAGTAGGTAACCTGTGGGGCTCCATGGCACCCAGTCTCCCTGGTCACCTGCTCTGGATACTCCAGGAGTGTCCCTTGTGCGGGTTGTATGTGCCCCCCTGTTATAGTTGAGACTTCATTGCTGTTGGAATGTCAGGGGGTGGTATTAACCCTCAGGCTGACTGGCTGTGGGGTTTGGTCATGTCCACAGCTTATAGGCTACAGTGTGGGGGGCTTACCCCATGTAGCAGGATTTGCCCCAGTGGGCTCTGGTGCCTGTTGAGACTGCCCCTTTGGGTGTGCCACTCGTGGGGCTAATTGGGTGGTGTTCTGCTGTAGTCTGAAGCCAACCTTCAAGTATGTTTGTTCTGGACCTCTTGGGAGGGGCCCCAGGTCACCACTGCCTGTGACTGTCTGGGAGCTGCCTGGTGGGAGCTACAAAGTGATCCACAGTTGTTCGTTGCCTGTGCTAAACCTGGAAGCACATGGGAGAGGTCATGCTGTGAACTAGTGCTAGGCCTGGGGTAGCTCCACAAAAAGCCAGGACACCCTGAGTTGTGCCGGCTTCCATGAGGTTCAGTCACTGATAAAACCTCCTGCTGTCCACAATTTGGGTGAGGCAGGATCTCAGTGAATCAGCAGGGTAGAACTGTGGAGCTCACCAGGCCAATCAGATTCAGACTTGGCCTGTGGGGGTGGGCTGAACACAGGCGAGATGGCACCTGCCTGCTGGCTGTATGACAGGAGGACCCCACGCAAGGAAAATAGGGACCATCCCTCCAGTCCTCACCCTGAAGTTACACAACTTCAGTCTCTCCCTATATGTCTCCAATGGCACTAGTCACCATCCCTCCGCCGGAGCCCAGGGTGAGTTCTTGTGTGGGCCTTTTAAGGGGATGTTTGTGTCACCTGCAGCCTTCCGTCCTACCTGGACAGTTGTAATCCCCACTGTTTTTCACAGCCAGAAGTTGTGGGGGCACCTCTTCCTGGCACCAAGTACTCTTGGCTGGGGAGCCTGGTGTGGAGCTGGGGTCCCTCGCTCCTTTGTGGGGAACCTCTGTGACCGATATATCTCTCCCAATTTTCAACTGCCACACATGGGTGTGGGACCAACCCATTTAGCATGTCTGCCCCTCCTACCAGTCTTGACATGGCTTCTTCTTTATATCCTTAGTTAGAAAACTTCTGTTCAGATAGACTTCAGGTGGTTTTCCATGTTGATGGTTCTATAATTTAGTTGTAATTTTGATGTGTTCACAGGCTGAGGCAAGCACAGCATTTATCTACTCCACCATCTTGGATCTCTCCTTCCAATCTTTTGGTATAGTAGTAGCCTCAAAAAGTGAAAGTGGTCAGACCACTCAGAACCTTGGAAAAGATAGTTGCATATAAGGTGTTCATCAAATGTTTTCTTTTCTTTATTTTTACTTAGTTTTTAATTTATTTTTTAAATTTATTGGGGTGACAATTGTTAGTAAAATTACGTAGATTTCAGGTGTACAATTCTGTATTACATCATCTATAAATCCCATTGTGTGTTCACCACCCAGAGTCAGTTCTCCTTCCATCACCATATATTTGATCCATCAAATGTTTTCTAATGTGAATTTTTGTAATAAAGTCAGTGAAAGCAACATCAAACCATAGAAAGTCTAGGAAGGGACCAAGAAACACCAGGTATCTTTACTGAGTAGTTTTGGGAAGTCAGCACACTGGTTAGTCTGATTGGTTAGAGTACAGATTGTAAGGTGGCTCCCATGAGCTCTGTCACCTGGTGGTCACACCATCATGTAAGCCCCTCCACTTGAGTGTGGATGGGACTTGTGACTTGCTTCTAACCAATAGACTGTGACAAAGATGATGGGATGCCACTCTTGTGATTATGTTACGTAAGACTCTGTCTTGCTAGCAGACTCACTTTACAGGCTCTTGATGGCTTAATGAAATGAATGGTGATATTGGGGAAACCTACGTGGCAAGGAACTATAGGTGGCCTTGAGGCTCCAGCCAGAGCTCTCAGCCTTACAACCACTAAGAATGAATTCTATCAACAGCCCGAATGAGCTTAGGAGATTTCCCCCCAGCTGAGCCTCCAGATGAGAATATAGCCCAGCTAATGCCTTGACTGCGGCCTTGTAGAGGACCCAGCTAAGCTCTTCCTAGACTTCTGACTCACAGAAGTGGTGAAATAATAAATGTGAGTTGTTCTAAGACACTAAATTTGTGATAATCTGTTATGCAGCAATAGAAAATGAACATAATCTGCATTGTTACTGAATTTTGTTCCCTTTGATTTTGTTGACAGTGATTTTCCTAACTGATGTTCAGACTTAATATGCTGCTTGAGTTTTAGGAAATGAAATATTTTGAAAGCAGCAATTTTGTAGTATAATCTCAGGAACAATAAGACTCTGGGGAACCCACAAGGAAAGCATTTTATTATGATCTGGTGCCAGCAATTCTACTCTTGGGAATTTGTCCATGGAAATAAAAGCCCCATTCAGTAAGCAAGGATGAATGTGTGTGTGTGTGTGTGTGTGTGTGTGTGTGTGTACATATAAACATTTATATATTTTAATTGCATCGTTATAGTGACAAAAGAACTGTAAACAAATTTTTAATAGCTCTTGCCAAATTGCTCTCCAAAAAGGCTGTTAAAGTTCATGTTTTCACCAGCAATGGATAAATGTCCTTTTCCCTGTGTTCTTGTAATGGGTGACACCTATCCATTTATATTAGTCTGTTAGGGCTGCCATAACAAAGTACCAGAGACTGGGTGGCTTAAACAACTGAAATGTATTTCCTCACAGTTCTGGAGGCTAGAAGTCTGAGATCAAGGTGTCAGCAGTGTTGGTTTCTTCTGAGGCCTCTCTCCATGGCTTGTAGACGGCCACCTTCTCCCTGTGTCTTCACATGGCTGTCCCACTATGTGTTTGTGTCCAAATCTCCCCTTCATATAAGAATACCAGTTATAGCAGATAAGGGGCCACCCCAATAACCTCATTTTAACTGAATTATCTCTTTGATAAATACCATATCTCCAAATACAGTCACATTCTGAAGTACTGAGGGTTATATGACTTCAACATATGAATTTTGTGGGGGAAACAGTTCAGTCCATATTACCATTCTTATGGCTCAGCTTAAATACCACTTCCTCAGGGAGGCTTTTCCTAACCCTGAAAGAGGTTGGCATTCCTCTGTCATATGAGTATATACATATATATATATGTCATATACACACATATATACACAAACACCCACATACACAGATGCTCCTTGACTTTGATGGGGTTACATCTTGATAAACCCATTATAAGTAAAAAATACTGTAAATTGAAAATGCATTTAATGCTCCTAACCTACTGAACAGCAGAGCTTAGCCTAGCCTACCTCAAACATGCTCAGAATACTTATATTAGCCTACAGTTGGGCAGTTATCTTGAGTTTCATCTCAAGAATCGTTGCCTACCTCTTCTCACCAGAAGCAGGTGACATAGATGGGTGTTTTGTAGACATGATGGGATGTGAGACACACACATACATACATACATACATACATACATACATATATATATATATCCCGTGTTTCCCCGAAAATAAGACCTAGCCGGATCATCAGCTCTGATGTGTCTTTTGGAACAAAAATAAATATATGACCCAGCCTTATATTATGTTACACAAGAGCGGGTCTTACATAATAGTAAAATAAGACCGGGTCTTATATTAATTTTTATATATATATACATGACCTGGCAACACGGTCTACTGTAGAATATCGGTTGCTGACCCTCTGATCGTGTGGCTGACTGGAAGCGGTGTCTCACTGCTGCTGCCCAGCGTCAAGGGAGAGTATCTCACTGCATATCACTAGCCCAGGAAAATATCAAAAGTCAAAATTTGAAGCATGGTTTCTACTGAATGTGTATTGCTTTCTCACCATCATAAAGTTGAAACATTGTGAGTTGAGGACCCTCTGTATATATGTGCCCTCACTGCTCATTCATTACATTTGGTGGTTGTACTATCATCCCAGTTTTGTAAAACAAACAACGATCACCTTTTACGTAGATGTTTGTGTATTTGTGTGTAATGATATGAAGATGGAGAAAGGTACAGAAAGATACAATCTAGATTGGTAACTGGCTGCATGGGGGCTGCGGGGGAGGGTACGGCAAGGAGAGTGGGAGAGATGTAGCAAGCAAGCCAGCAAGCAAACAAAAATCAGCAACAACAACCTGAAAAAATATGGTGTTCATGTATGCATGGATAATATTATGCAATTTATTATTTTAAAAAAGTCTTTTTCATTGCCTGTCTATTGCAATGTAACAAAGAATTGCAAACTGTCAGTGACACAGAGCAATGAGCGTGTATTCATCTTCTTCATCTGCGGCTTGGCTGGGCTGGGCTCCTGGGATGGGCAGGAAGGCAGGGGCAGGCTTTTCTCACGGAATGGCAGAAGCTCGAGGTAAAGAGGAGACAGGAGAGGCATCTTTAGACCTAAGCTTGAAACTGGCACATTGTCATGTGTTGGCCAAAAGGAATGACAAAGTCAAGGGACAGGGAAGTTCACTCTTGTCATGGATGTGGGGATAGGGCAGGGAGTTAGTATTTCTGATCAATAATCTGATCTACAACAGTCACATAAATAAATATTTAGAGTTGAGCATTTCTACGTGTTCATAAAGAGTTTCCTGAAAGGATGGACCCCAAAATAATGGGAGTTATGTGCACATGGTAGAGTTTGAATCCATTTTTAATTTTTGCTCTTTTTACTTTATGTGTTGTTTAAAATTTTTCACCATGCATACATTGCTTTGTATACTCTAGCAATCACAATAAATATATTTTATTGGGGAATAAAAGTAATTTTTTTTCAGATGAGGGGATGGATGATGAGGAATCTTAGCACAGAAAGCCCTCCAGGGTCAGACTAGCTTTACACACAGCCATGAATCCATACATAACTTAAGCAAATTATTTCTGACTTTGCCAACATTATTTTGGTCGTTATGCAGGACCACTGAGTTGAATCATGTAGATAGTCAGCTACAACTTGCTGTATTATCATCCCAATTAATAATTGTTTTATACTCTGTAAGAAAAGAAATGAAAGCAGTGGATACCCCAAACCTAACTGATCAGTAATCACTCAGGGAGTTTTTCAAGTTATATACATTTCAAAGCCCTACTGCTAACTCACATCTATAAGACCGGGCTTCGAAATCAGCCTTTCCCAGATAACTTTTATGATTCCCCACATTTAGAAACTGTTGGGTAAAGCCAGTTTTGTAGACTTTCCTGCATTCCTTCTCCAATGCAGATGATAAAAACAAAACAATGAAAAGAATTATTTGATTGTCTACGGGCCTTTCAGCTGTCTTGATGATCCAGACTAGCTGTTTATATTGCCCCAAGTCAGGACCACAAACAACAGACAGTTGCCATATCCTCACATTGCTTTTCTGTGTAGACTCAGATCTTATAAGTAGTCATGAAACATGGGGGCCTGATCCTAGGGATAATTTTTATATTTTCTGGGGAGACTGATTTACTTTGTAAGAGAAATTTACTAGTTCACAGAAATTCTTGACTAGGCTGACCTCCATGCAGAGGGTTTTCTAATAGAGTTGAAAAACCTCCACATATGGAGAAGCACTTTTTTTTCTATTTTTTTTAAAATTAAAGTTTATTGGGGTGACAATGGTAAAATTACATAGGTTTCAAGTGTACAGTTCTGTATTACATCATCTGTATATCACATTGTGCGCTCACCACCCAGTCAGTTCTCCTTCCATCACCATATATTTGACCACCTTTACCCTCTTCAACTATCCCCCCACACTTTTCCTTAACCTAAAATACAAGTTTTTCCTCAGACACCTGGGTAATGGCTCAGTGAATCTGGAGGCACACACCCTAGATAGAGGTATAGAATAATTTCCTGATTTTAATTTTTAAAAATTATTTGGTTCCTTTAATGCTTTGTAATTAGTAACCAGGTTTTAATGCTGCTTTACCCTCCAAATGAGCAGAGTTCAGACCCCTTGAAACAAGAGAAGATAAGCCTATTCTCTGTACTCTGCTAAGAAAACAGGAAAACAAAAACAAAAACACCCAAAAAATAAATGTCCAAAATTTGGGAGGGTGGGGAGAGTTAGGGGAGAAGAAAGGTTTAGAACTGCAGAAAGGGAACTCCATGAAACAGAAAGTGAAGCAAAATGAAGGGGGCTACATGTCCTCTGACAAGCTTGTCAGGTTTGTCTCAGTGTGGAGAGCAAAATCAAAATGACAGATAGTTAACAATCTGGTCCAGTTTTCAAAATGTCTCCATATTACAGCAAAAGGAATTTAGAATTTACAGAGATCCAAGGTGAAGTAATTTCCTCCTCATATTTGCCGTGGGTAAAATGTGCTGAAGAAAGTAAATAAACCTAAACTAAAAGTACAAGAATACATATTTCGTGTCCTTCCACCCAGCTGAAGGTGGAAGGAAAATTCCATCCCCACCCACGGCATATTAAATATCTCACTTGCTCCATTTTGGATGGAGTCTTATAACCCAGGCTATAAAACATAGACACTAAATCCTGTGGTGTACAAGGCAACCCAATTTTGGCCACAAATTTGATCAAGTTGTCCCTTGTGTTAATAATTAGCAATGCCAAGAAGAAAATGCAGAACAAATAAAAATGTGATTAGCATCACGAATGAAAACACAAGTCACCAAATTCAGACCAGAGTCTGGTTCTAGTTGAAAGGCACCGAGTCTGTTCTAGGAGAACGCCATTGTACGGTGGCTACACCTAAGGAGTTCCCTTTCTCTCCCTCATTTTTTCTATTTATTATCCTTCTCTCATAATATGCTGCTCACCATTGTGATAAAGGCGGTGATGTCTTTAAAAACCAAAACCAAAACAAAATTTCTAGTTCTTCTGTAGATTTTCTATGTAGTGCTCAAGGCAAAAACATTGCCTTCGCTTCTCAAGTGAAGAAACTTAACCAAATTAGTATCAATTTACTTTATGTTGTTTTGGAGAATATTTTTGCTGTCCAAATTTACTCAGTAGTTTTATAAAAACATCTATACATTCACTTCCAACTTGTACTGGTGAAGTGCTTTTAAAATCCTTTAAATTTATTTGAAGTGCAACTAAAATGTACTACTCAAATTCAGTAAATGTGGGCAACGGGTTTTCAGATCGAGAGTGTTTCAATTTTGTTCCAGTGTCAGCCTACACTACCACAATTCAATTAATCCTGGAAATAAAAAGTTGAGTCTAGTGAAATAAATTTTTTGTGTTCTATTTGGCCCTCACTAAGAGGAAAGTTTTTTCTTCTAAGTAAAGGAAGAGCAGATTGGGAAGTACCATATTAGTGATGCTTATGAGTTAAAAAGATGTTAATACAGCCTATCATCTGAGAGTTTGAAATGGGAGGGAAGGAAGCAGGATGGTTTAGGCGAGAAGTTTCCTTTTTTAAAAAATAATAATTTAACAATATGTTAAACAATATTCTTATTTCAATTTTCAAGACAGTGACCCAGAAAGAGATTTAAGAAAGAGAAAGGAAAGGTTCAATCAAAGAACTGTTCTGGAATTTTTGACAACTGTTTAAAAGTTCTGAGTCAGATTGCGGCATTCGTCCCATCACTCTTCCTAAACTCAAGTCCTCAAATGCATCTTGTTTCTCAAACAAATGAATGAATAA
Source organism: Rhinolophus sinicus (assembly GCF_057876585.1). Classification (NCBI taxonomy): domain Eukaryota; kingdom Metazoa; phylum Chordata; class Mammalia; order Chiroptera; family Rhinolophidae; genus Rhinolophus; species Rhinolophus sinicus. The sequence continues at coordinate 18,126,666 of NC_142511.1, forward strand.
ATGAAGTTTATTTTGCTTTAAGAGAAGTCCAAGAGGTTTAGTTGTTTTTCACATCTTTTAAAAAATTTTTATTAAATGTACTGGGGGGACACTGGTTGGTAAAATTATATAGGTTTCAAGTGTACATTTCTGTGATACATCATTTACACATTACATTGAGTATTCAACACCCAGAGACAGTCCTCCTTCCATCACCATAGATTTGACCCATTTTCCTCTCTTCTACCACTCTCCTTCTCCCCTTACCCTCTGGTAACCACTACACTGTTGTCTGTGTCTATGAGTTTTTGTTTCTGTTTGTCTTGTTCCTTTGTTGCTTTCAGTTTTATATCTCACTTATGAATAAAATTATACGGTTCTTGACTTTTTCTGTCTGACTTATTTTGCTTAGCATGATGATCTCAAGAGCCATCCATGTCGTTGCAAATGGCAGTATTTCATCTTTTCTTATGCAGAGTAATATTCCATTGTGTATATGTACCACATCTTTATCCAATCATCTATCGAAGGACACTTTGGTTGTTTTCATGTCTTGACCACCATGAATAATGACATGCTGCAATGAACATAGGGGTATATATATCTTTACATATAATGTCTTCAGAGTTTTTGGGTAGATACCCAGAAGAGCAATTGCTGGGTTGTATGGTAATTATATTCTTAACTTTTTGAGGAATCTCCATACTGTTTTCCATAGCGGCTGCACAATTTACATTACCAACAGCAGTGTACAAGGGTTCCTTTTTCTCCACAGCTTTTCCAACTTACTATTACTTGTCTTGTTAATCATAGCCATTCTAACAGGTGTGAGGTGGTAGCTTATTGTGGTTTTGATTTGCATTTTCCTAATAGCTAGGGAAGTTGAGCGTTTTTTCATATATCTGTTGGCCATTTGTATGTCTTCTTGGGAGAAGTGTCTGTTCAGGTCCTCTGCCCATTTTTTAATTGGATTGTGTTTTTGTTGTTGTTGAGTCATATGAGTTCTTTATATATTTTGGATATTAGCCCCTTATTGGAGATGTTGTTTGTAAATATCTTCTCCCACTTAATTGGTTGCCTCTTTGTTTTGTTAATGGTTTCTTTTGCTGTGCAGAAGTTTTTTAGTTCGATATAGTCCCATTCATCGATTTTTGCTTTTACTTTCCTTGCCTTTGAGGTCAAATTTATAAAATCTTCTTTGAACCCAAGGTCCATAAGTTTAGTACCTATGCTTTTCTCTGTGCAATTTATGGTTTCAGGTCTTATGTTTAGGTCTTTGATCCATTTTGAGTTAATTTTGATATATGGTAGCATATTACAGTCTAGCTTCATTCTTTCACAAATGGCTTTCCTATATTTCCAGCACCATTTATTGAAGAGATTTTCTTTTCTCCATTGTATGTTTTTGGCTCCTTTGTTCAAAATTATCTGCCCTTATATGTTTATTTCTGAGTTCTCAGTTCTATTCCATTGGTCTGTGTGTCTGTTTTTCTGCCAATACTATGCTGTTTTGATTATTGTTGCTCAGTAGTATAAGATGAAGTCAGGGAGTGTGATACCTCCAAGCCTTGGTCTTTTTCTTAGGATTGCTTTGGCTATTCGGGGTCTTTTGTGATTCCATGCAAATCTGTTATCTTTTGTTCTATTTCTTGAAAAAATGCCACTGGGATTTTGATGGGGATTGCATTAAATCTGTATATTGCTTTGGGTAATGTGGTCATTTTAATTATGTTGATTCTTCCAATCCACAAACATGGAATATCTTTCCATTTGTTTGTGTCTTCAATTTCTTTTAATAATGTCTTATAGTTTTCAATGTATAGGTCCATCACATCCTTTGTTAAGTTTATTCCTAGGTATTTTATTCTTTTTGTGGCAATTGCAAAAGGAATTGTTTTTCTCGTTTCTTTTTCTGAATTTTCATTGTTAGTATATAGTAATGCAATGGATTTCTGTACATTGATTTTGTATTCTGCAACTTTACTGTATTTGTTTACTGTTTCTAATAGTTTTTTGGTGGAGTCTTCAGGGTTTTTTATATAACGAATCATCTCAGCTGCAAAAAGTGACAATTTAACTTCTTCATTCCCAATTTGATGCTTTTTGTTTATTTCTCTTGTCTGATTGCTCTGGTTAGGACTTCCAATACTATATTAAATAACACTGGTGACAGGGGGCATCCCTGTCTTATTCCTGATCTTAGAGGAAAAGCTTTCAGCTTTTCACCATTAAGTATAATATTAACTGAGGGTTTGCCATATATGGCCTTTAGTATGTTGAGGTACTTTTCTTCTATACCCATTTAATCATAAATGGATATTGTATCTTGTCAAATGCTTTTTCTGCATATATTGATATAATCATATGATTTTTATCCTTTATTTTGTTTTTGTGGTGTATCACATTGATCAGTTTGTGTATGTTGAACCATCCTTGTGTCCATGGAATGAACTCCACTCGATCGTGATGAGTGGTGCAGTGGAAGTGTGCTGGGCCTTTAGCATTTTTACATGCTAAGGACTTAACCAAAACTCCATTAAAAGTAGCAGAGCAATTTAGATTGTTTCCACTGCTCTAAGAAGACCAATGATTGTGTTAGGGACTGAAAATTTGTGTCCCTACGAAATACCCAAAGTGATGGGATTTAGAGGTGGGGTCTTTGGGAGGAGTCATTAGGTTTAGATGAGGTCAGGAGGTCCTCCTGATGGGATTCCTGTATTTATCATAAGAAAAAGAAACCCTGGAATTCTCTTTTCCTCCACCATAAGAGGACACAGAAAAAAAGAGAGCCATCTACAAGCCAGGAAGAGAGTAATCACCAAGAACTGTATTTGCCTGAACCTTGATCTTGGACTTCCCAGCCTCCAGAACTGGGGGAAAATGTCTATTGTAAGTCTGCCAGTCTATGGTATTTTCTTATAACAGCCCGAGCTGACTGATACAGAGAGGTTCAAAGGAGTGTAGTCATGGGATATACAGAGCCATCCTAAAGTAAGCAATGGGGCATGTAGTCAAAGCTTCACAGACAGAAAGGTAGAATGGGTACCAGTTAATCAGCTGGTCTTGCGAGAGCCAGACTTAACAGCAACGCATAGGACTTCTACTTCTAACCATTACTGGAGTAATTGGTCTGGGATTTTTCTCTCCTACTACCTACAATAAGGAAACCAGACAAAATATATGTTTGTGAGCTTTTTGTTTATTTTTGACTCTGTTTTTTTGTGAGTCAAAAATAATATATGTTTGTGAGATTTTTGTTTATTTTGACTCTGCTCTGCTAAGTAGATGTGGTTTTCGTTGTGTTTTTCCCTATTGGGGTTTGTTGGGGTTTTTGAATCTGCAAGTTAATATTTTCCATCAAATTTGGGAAATTTTCAGCCATTATTCATCAAATATTTTTCCTGTCCCATCCTCTCTCTTCTCTTATTGTGGGACTCCAATTACATTGTCCCACAGATTTTTTTCTGATTGTCCTCCATGTTAGATAATTTCTTTTGATCTCTTCAGAGTTCACGGATTCTTCTGCTTTCTCAAATGTGATATTGAGTCCATCAAGTGAACTTTCCATTCTAGCATTCTATTTTTCAATCTTGATTTTCTATTTGTTCTTTTAAAAATTTTTTTCCCCACATGTTTATTGAGATTATCTGTTCACACACTGAAAACACATTTTCCTTGAATTCTTTAAACACATTTTAATTCTTTATAATTGCTGCTTTGAAATCTTTGGCTTCTACATGCAATTTCTAGGTCTACTCGGAGTCACTGTCTGTTGACTTCCTTTCTTCCTGAGTGGGTCATGCTGTTCTGTTTCTTTGTATGGCTAATAATACTCGATTGAAAACTGAATATTATAGATAATATATTGTAGCAACACTGGATGCTCTTCTGTTCTTCTAAGGATTGTTGGCTTTTTGTTTTGATAGGCAGTTCACTTGACTGGACCGAAGCCATTACCTTCTGATTGGTATCCCCATAAACTCATAATTTAGTGGTCAGCCAGGGATATGGGCAGATTTATAAACACATTCTGACACTCTTGTGCTTCTAGGATTGTGTTCCTAAATTTCTACCCCGTTTCCCCAAAAATAAGACCTAGCCAGACAATCAGATCTAATGTGTCTTTTGGAGCAAAAATTAATATAAGACCCAGTCTTATATTATATTATATTATATTATATTATATTATATTATATTATATTATATTATATTACATTACATTACATTACATTACATTACATTATATTATATTATATTATATTATATTATATTGACCCGGTCTTATATTATAGTAAATAAGACCGGGTCTTACATTCATTTTTGCTTCAAAAGATGCATCAGAGCTAATTGTTCAGCTAGGTCTTACTTTTGGGGAAACACGGTAGCTATTCTTTCAGCCTTGAACTCTGTCCTCTGTCACACTGAATGACTTAGGCTTCAGTTTTCTGCTTCTGGAGATACGGAGTTTGAGGGAATATTTTAAGGCAAAACCACGACAAACTCACAATTCTTACCCATTTCAGCTGTGGATCTTCAAATGTTAATTCTCCTCTGGTTTCTTTTGAATGCCTTTAAATACCTACTAAAAAAAAATTTTTTTTTTTGGTCCACATTTTATAATTGTTACCTGTGGAAGGATTTGCTTGAACATTTTACCCAATAAATATGGAAAACCAGACTCACTGTTATTTTTGAAAGGTATTTTTGCTGCATTTAGAATTTTGTGCTGACAGCTTTTGTCTTGTTTCTTTTCATCATTTTAAGAGATATTCATTGTGTTCTGGCCTCATTGTTTCTAATGAGAATTTAGCTGATTCAGTGATTCTCATCATTGTTCCCTTGGATATAATTTATCTCTTTTTTTCCAGCTTGGTGTGTGTGTGTGTGTGTGTGTGTGTGTGTGTGTGTGTGTGTGTGTGTTGTCTCTGTCCAGCTTGGGGTTCACTAAGCTTCTTAGATAAATGTGTCTAAATATATGTTTTTCACAAAATTTGGGAAATTTTTAGCCATTATTTCTTCAAAAGTATTTTCTGCTTCATTCACTCTCTTTTCTCCTTCTGGAATTCCAATTATACACATTGGACTACTTAATTTCTTTTAAAAAGCACATTATTTAAAGAAAAATAGTAACATTGCTAAGTGGGATTTTACCATGTAGCAATAAAATATATCATAAAATGGCACAAAATATGGAGGGATAGGAATGGAATTTAACTGTGTAGTCTCTTTTTTATACGTGTACAATACTAACCCTAATTAAGCTGTAGTAAATTAAAGGTACATAGTGTGATCCCTAGAGCAACCATTGAAAGTAATTCAAAGATGTGTAGCTAAGAACCCAAAACAAAAACCAATAGAAGAGTCAAAATGTAATATTAAAAATATTTAATTAAAAAAGAAAAAGAAAAGAGAGGAAGAGAGGAAATAATAGATGGGCACATAGAAAACTAAAAGCAAGATGGTAAACTCAATCTGAACCATATGAATAGTCACATTCACTGTAAATGGGTTAAATACTCTAATCAAAAGGAAAAGATTGTCACAATGGATCAATAAAAAAGAAAGACCCACCTGTCTACAAGAGATGCACTTTAAACATAAGCACACAGTTAAACCCAAAGTAAAAAGACATGAAAAGTTATACTACACAAACAATGAGCATAAGAGAGCAGTTGTGATTATATTAATATCAAACCAAGTAGACTTCAAGGCAAGGAATATCACCAGAGATAGATAGGAAACTTTTGTAATGATAAGAGGATCAATTCATCATGAAGATACAAAAAAATCCTAAGTATCTATAAACCTAATAACAGGACTTCAAAATATGTAAAGAAAAACTGATAGAACTGAAGGGAGAAATAGACAAATCCACAATTTTTAACATCCTCTTTCAGTAACTAGTATAACAAGTAGATAAAACAAGTAGACAAATATCAATAAATACATGGGAGATAGGTCAATCAACTTGACTTGATTGAAATTTAATGAACATTTCACCCAACAAGTGAAGAATATGAATTTTCTCAAAGTGAGTATGAATGGTTGCCAAGTTAGCCCATATTCTGGATCATAAAATGTTCTCAATAAATTTCAAAAGGTTGAAATCTTACATAGTATATTCTGAGAACATAATGGAATTAAATGAGAAATTAATTACAAGTAAACTACTTAAAGCAATTCCAGATATTTGGAAATTAAACAAAATTTCTCCATAACCAAAGAAAAAAATCATAGAGGAAGTTAGAAAATATTTCAAACTGAATGACTATTTAAACAATAACACTTCAAAAGCTGTGAGAAAATGTTTGGAGTCATTTTTTTTTTTTAAATGCTTATGTTGGAAAATGACAAAGTTCTCAAATCAATGATCTCAGTTTCCACCATAAGCTAGAAAAAGAGGAGCAAATTAAAGCCAAAAAAAGTACAAGAAACTATTAATAAAGAACAGAAATCAATAACATAGAAAATATTCAAGCAATGGAGAATAATTAACAGTTAAAAGTTGGTTTTTGAAAGAAGTGAGAAAATTGACTAAGAAAGAAGGAGAGAAAACACAAATTACTAAAATTGGGAATGAAAGAGGGGGGATATCACCATGTAGACCCTACAGATGTTAATGAACTATCTGGGGTGATGGAATTATTTTCTATCATAATTGATATTTTGCTGCATTTGTTAAAACTCATTGAATTGTACACTTAAGATCTATGCATTTCACTGTAAATAAATTTTACCTTAATTTGAAAAATGAAATTGAATGTATCATGTTCTCAGTTGGCTTCTTTCTTTCCTTTTGTGTGTGCTTTCGTGCCAACAAGTATTTGGGTAAGACTTGAATTTATTCAACCCATTCTGTAACTTGCAAATGCAATCTTTGACCTATTCATTTTGTAGTTACTGTAATTCTATGTTCTTATTTCCTTTTTTCTTAGATTATAAACTCCTTAAGAAGAGGACTGCCTCCTCAGTAGGCCGTGTTCTGAGGAACTTATACAGTACCATGAAATTTGTGGGTGTTTGACAAAGATCTGGATTATTTCTTGACTCATATTTTGATCATAGCAGAGCTAAACCAAGATAGGATCAAATAGCTGGCATTTAAGAGGGAGAATTAGAGCATGTCTGTGAGTGTTTGTGTGTCTTTGTGCATATATAGCTCTGTTCCAAAACAGATGACAGACAATTTGGGTTTACTTCACATTAGCTATTATTATTATTTTTTGTCATTGGGCATGATTAAGACTTCCTGTGTTTAATGGGACTAGCAAGTCACCTCAAGAATGTTACTTTGCTGTAAAAACATCTTTAATAAAGTTAAAGATAACTGTGATTCACTTTTGTGTCAGAAACTTCACTAACGGAAACGACATCACATAAGATGCACAGGAAAAAGTTCCTAATGTCCATTAAATAGTTAAATGTGTGTGCAAATGTGTACACCACTCCCATGGTCAACATTAACTGAAAGAAAAGAAAATGGGAGGGAAATATCAAATATGCGTTGGAATCTTGGACCTAAGAAAGTGGCTCAGGTTAACTTCTAAGGGTACTGCTTTTGGGTAGGATAAGAAGAATTAGGAGGGCAGATGGGAGAAAGAGAAAGAAGTGGAGGACAAGTTGGGGTGAGGAGAACTTGTTTTCAAGGCAGCAGAAGCTTGAGTTCATTAATTCTGGGTCCATATGCTACTTTCTTTCATTCTCAACATTCATTGTACGTTGATTTTTATCCCAGGTGCTCTGCAAGGCTCCATGAGTATGGAGACAGTCCCTGCCCTTTGGGACTCACACAGATACTGCGGGTAACATGTACAAAGTGCTTCACATTGCTGGATATTTGGGAAACTTCCTGTCTTATTGTGTTTGTTTCACTTTGTGAATCCTAGTACTCTGTTGGTCTCTCCAGTTAGTTTCCAAACTCTTATGAAGAAACAGATGATGTCTTACAATGTCATCGTTTGTTTTATACAGCACGTAACACACTGTAGGCAGCATAGCTTTCCTGTCATCAGACCCCAGCACAGGGGGCTTTGCCTTGGGCCCTGTGCCTCAGAAGGCTCCATTTATCATACACACAACTGTTATAGAAATGTATTAAGGAATTTATACAAGTGTGTGCCACTTGTGAGGTGACCTCAGCCGTGGCACAGCATGACCTGCAATCGTAAGCAACCCCTCTTGAAATTAATAGCATTCATCTCTTCACCCCTTGCTCCGTGTCCTCAAAATAAAAGTGACCATCTGGGTGGTGAAGGTTGTAGGTTGTGCCACTGCCAACGTCAGAAACAAGCATTATTTCTGAAGGAAAGATTTGAGCAGCAAAAATGCTTAGGTAAGTGAAAAAACTAAATTAATTGTCAAGTCATTCCTCTCAGGTAATCTGAATACAACACATTTTTGCATAATGAGGGATTGGATGCCAATACTGCCTAACATCCATTTTCTTGCTTTCTTACGACAATTAACCATGACATTTGGGAAACATTTCTTAATATTAAAGGATTCATATTACTCTTAAACTGATATATGAGTATATGTAGGTCTAAATATAACGTGTGAAGTGTGATACTAATTTTTTACATCAAAGCTTGGATATAGATATTGATTTAAGAGATGGTAAAAATTATTATATGATAATGATTTCTATGATACAATTAAAATATTTGGTAATATTTAGCAACATTTGTAACATTTAGCATCATATATGGCTTTATTAGTGTTTGAACATGATACATAAAATTCATGAGTTGTTTCTGAATCTAAGTAGTGCTTTAGAGATTTTATTTCAGTTGCTGTTGTCTCAGAAAAGTTTCTCCAAATTGAAATGAGTACAGAAACAAACAAGACTTGTATAGGAACTTCTGTGGTTCAAGAAAGGTCATCTAATTTGGAATTTGTAGAAGCAGATTATGTGGAAATCTTGATTATGACCACATGATTAGTGATTTTGCTAGCCTGAAAGCTAGAAAAGTAAATTTCATGAAATAAATGTAATTAATGAATTATACATGCTTTTGTTTTGTTGCTTGTCAGTTATCACTGGCTCATCAAAAGAACACCCAGACATGTGAGTAGTAATTAAATTCAATTGTCTTTGATATTTAGCTGACTTTGGACCATACAAAAAACATAGATTTATACATTTAAAATTTTTTGTTGTTATGAAAAGTCATTTGTCTAGGTAAGAGGATAGAACATATTTTGTTTGAAAGTTTATTACTGTGGTTTATAACTTCCAAATATTTTCTCTATTGGTATGTGAGTCTCCATTTTTCCTCTTGCCCCAGGCTGTGCAAATGTTAGGGGAAGTTCCATGAAGTAGTATATGATGAATACATTTTTGTTTATTGGTTGATATAAGATCTTTATGGGAAATAAACATTTCTTTATGGTTAATAAACATTTCTTCATGGTTAGCATGGTTTTCATTTAAAGAAAACAAATAGTACTTTGATTTGCCGAAAATCTTTTTCCAGCAGTTTTAAACAAAAGTTTCTGGTGGTTTTTATTGTCTTCTGAACAATTTCCATGTTTTTAAACAGCATTTGAAAATGTGTCAATTAGCTTCCCTTTAACTTTCTGAAAAGCTCCGCCATGAAGTCATGAGGTGCGCGGACCAAGGTGGGCGTCACGTGTGAAGACCATCCAGCAGGGCTCCACCAGCGCGGAGAGTCAGGGCCCCAGTGGCAGAAGGAGGCCGCGATGTGTTGCTATTGAGTCCAGCTGAATAATACCGAGGGCATTCAAGTGGGGAGGTGCTCGGAGTGGAGTCTCGGAGCCCAAGCTGGGTGAAAAGGGCGCCTCTGTGTGGGGCAGCCTGGCATGAGATTTCAGAGCCTGAGCAGAATACAGGGGGCCCCTATGCAGGGGAGACATGGCAGCAATAATGGGCGAAGGATTACAAACTGGGGGACTGATCAAAAAAAAAAAAAAAAAGTAAAGACATCAAGAAAAATGGGAGTCAGGATTTTCGCTGTTTAACACTGTGGTGTTGGATTGGAATTGGTTGTATCTGTGAACTCATGGATTTTAATAAATATAGTAAGTTAAATTAATAAAATAAATAAATATAGAACTAAATATAGATGTGAATGTGTGTGATGGCCTTGCCGTAGCACTGGCTCCCACCCCCCTTCCCCAACAACAATGAATACACTTTTCATGCAGGTTTCTAAATGTCCTTTTCTACTAAAAAGAATCAGGGCTTTCTGGAGATGACCCATTCCAAGGCTCAGTCAAAACTTTTGGGATATTTTATTGAGCCAGAGAGTAAGAGTTTTTCTGGGAATGGCAGGGCCATGTCAAAAGGACACAAAAGCCAGCTCAAAGGAGATCCCATTGATGAATTTGAACACCAAAAAGCTGATCATACACCTATTGGTATATAATGGAAAGTCATGAATCCATGATAATATAAATCTATAAGTGGAAGGTCTGATGAAGACTGGTATGCTTACATTGTTTCAAAGTACCTGTATACACAATATCTGTTAATTACAAAGAGAAGAGTAAGTTTTCATGGAGACATCTGGCAGACACCACCTCAATCAAATGATTGAGGCTGGCCTTCTCAGTAAAGGAATAAATCAAAATCCTGCACCACCTTATAGAATGCAATGAGATCACAGCATTGTTTCTGTAATATTCCTGCCAAAGATGCAGCACCTGAATTTAATCATGAGAAAGCATCAAACCGCTCCACATCGAGAGACAGTCTATAAAATAACTGGCCTGTAATCTTTAAATATGTCAAAGCCATGAAAGTCAAGAAAAGACTGAAGAGCTGTTCTAGGCTGAAGGGGAGACGAGACAGGACAATGAAATGTGACTGCGAACTGAATCGATAGCGGACATTAATGGGACAGTTGGGGTCTGAGGATTAAACTGTAGTGTAGTGTCAGTGTTAACTTTCTGTGTGATGGTTGTATTATGGATCTGTACGAGGATGTCCTTGTTTGTAGGAAATACACACTAAAGTACTTGGGGGGTACGGGGACATCGGGATGGCAACTTATTCTCAAATGGTTCAGGAAGAAAAGGTCTTTGAATTCTACCTGCAACTTTTCTGTAAGTATGAGATTGTTCCAAGATAAAACATTTATACTAAATGTAAAAAAATTAAACATAATCCTTCAAATCTGAAAATAAATAGAAAATGACAAATCAGTTTGTTTTTTTTCAGGCTCATGATTTATTAAGAAATTATAATTAAAAAAATTATTATAATTTAAAGAAAAATTTTACTAAATTTATTGGGGTGACATTGGTTAGTAAAATTATATAGGTTTCAAGTGTACGTTTCTATAATACATCATCTATGTATTGCATTGTGTGTTCACTATCCAGTTCTCCTTCCATCACCTTATATTTGATCCTTTTTTCCGTCTTCTACCACCCACCCTCCCCCTTTTTACCCCCTGGTAACTACTAAAATGTTGTTTGTGTCTATGAGTTTTTGTTTGTCAGTTTTATCCAAATAACCTAAAAACACTTTAAAAGCTCAGTTTAAGTAAGACAGTCCAGGTTGTTCTGATGAAATGGCAGATAAGAAGCAAGAAACTTTGTGCCTTATAAGTGATATATGAACACAAATACCATAGAACAAGGGGGAAAAACCTATGAGTATATCCCCTCCGAATGCTGAGTACTCAGTACTGGTGGTAGACTACTGAGTGTAGAGTATATTTCTATGTTATTGAAGTAGAAAATAGCATGTTTTTCTACCTGCTTAGACAGAGCATCACAAATGGCTGCACTGTTGATTGAGTGATTCATCCTGGCTCTGCCATTTTAGCTTTAAGACCTAGACAAGTCACTTAATCTCTCTGGGCTTCAATTTCCTCATATGTATGTAAAACAAGCATAATTACAATGGGTGAAGTTTAATTTAGTTACTATATGTACGCGTACAGTGCTTAGAACACTGCCTGGTACAAAACAAATGCTACATAAAAGCGTTAGCTATTGTTGTTGCTAACTCATTCAGTAACAGTACAATTTGTATTCTTCAATACTAATGATGGTGACACCATGGTGCATCTCCCTACCAGGAATTGAGAGAAACTTTCCCTTCTGAGGAAATTTCTTATACCACTGTCATGCAGGGACTCTGGTCCCGCTCCCCACATAGGAACGCAGGATATGGTGAGGCCAAAAAGGAACACCTACGGAGCCATAGATAGAGGAGTCATACCACTATATTCTCGCTGGCGGCTGGGTTGGAGACACAGGAAGCGGGAGCCACACAATGCACAATCCGCCCCGCTTCTCTGCCAACCAACCAACCCCTTGCTAATTGGTTACAGCTGATGGCCATCTAATAACTGAGCCAGCACCTTTCCATGGGAGGCCGAGAGCCCGGAAACTGCTCTCTGGGACTCTGTCCCCACAAACACCCTCCAGCCTGTGTCTCTCTGGACCCTCCTGTGGGGACAGAGCCCCAGAAAGTAGTTTACAGGCTCTCGGCCTCATGTGGAAAGGTGCTGGCTCGGGTGGTGGATGGCCATCAGCTGTGGCCGGTTAGCCGATTGGCCGCTAGTATAACTGCTGCGGCTACGGAGGAGAGCCGAGGATTGCCGAGGATTGCCGAGGAGCCGAGGAGAGCGGAAGAGAGTAGAGGAACAGAGTCGAGGAGAGTGGAGGAGAGTCGTCGGTTGGTTGGCGGAAAGGCGGATGGCAGGTCGCGTGTCCGGTGGGCCCAGCCTCCAGTGAGACTATAGTGGTATGACTCCCCTACCTATGGCTCTGTGGGTGTTCCTTTTTGGCCTCACCATATCCTGGGTTCTTGTGTGGGGAGTGAGAGCAGAGACCCCGCAGGCCGCCCCGCCCGAAAAATGATGCAGCGAGCAGGGTCTCCCGCATGACACTCCTTAATGGCAGAATGTCAGTACCCACCCACCTGAGCCCAACTTTTCATTCTGACCCTAGAATCCCGCTGGCTGAGCTGGGAGCCCTTGGCCTACACATCTAGAAAGTATCTTATATTTCCTGCAAATTGTTCATTGTTTTCCTTCATGCGACTTTGCCTTTAGGAGTTTGCCTCTTCTTCACCTCCTTTTAGGCTAATTAAATTGTCTGGGACTACCGACCTAGCGCCACTTGCTCTGTGTCCCACAGAGCTTGTCTGATCACCTCGTTCCATTCTGAAGTCAACATATTGTCTTTAATGAATTGGAAACCAAAATACTTTTGCATTTTTATTTGATGTTTTCTATTAGGTTGGTGCAAAACTAATTGCGGTTTTTGCAATTATTTATTTTTAACCCTTTAAACCGCAATTACTTTTGTACCAACTTAATCTTTCCAATAACCATTCAATGCTTAGGCCCCAAATGTCTCTGATTATAAGCACATTGAACAACGACAGAGGAGGGCTTATGTAATTTCCTTAGGACCATGTGCAAAATTCTAAGTTTTAGTTCTTGTTATCAATCAATAGTTAGACTTCAGTTCTTGTTTGTTTGCATCTGTTTATGGAACTCATTTAGGCAACTCTTTTATGGTCTGTGAGTCATTTATTTATGCGTTTTATTGCCATGTTACTGTGAAGAACAGATGGCAGTAAATACATTTTGACTTGATTTAAGGACTTGAATTTCCTTTGCATTTATGGATCGCCATTTTTAATGCTGCCATCTTTTTTAAAGCTGCTTGCTTGCAAACGTCTGTGAGTATACAGTAAAAACCCATGTGTCCTTTATTTCATTCAGCACAAATGCCTCAATGTATACACCAGTGGATAGAATATGAACTTCAGAGCCAGTCACAGAGGCATTTAACACTTGGCTCTTCAAGAAAGTAATTCATAATAACCGTAGGAGTTTGGGCAAATTTCTTCATCAAAGAATGGGGATATTGATTGTTGACTCCCCTAAAGACCACCAGAAAAAAAAACCTCACATCTATTGATCAAACAAATCTATGTGTATTGAATTTGCTGTAATAAGGGTGAATACCATCATGACAGAGGCTTCGTAATATCTCAGAAGGGAGAAGTCAGGGGAGGATATTTGTAGGATTTAGGGCTAGGCTGAATAATTTCTAAAGTGGAGAACTGGTTGAGATTGGGCAGAAATTGTGACATAATAGCTTTGGATTGGTGGGCCCAGTGAGGCAAGCATGCAGTTAATTTTGGAATTAACCTATTTTAGTTGGTTCATAGTCTTATTTCCAGGCGCAAGCAGTTTGGCCATTTTTGCTTCTTTTTAGTATCGGCTAACACAGGAACAGGATGGTATGTATGTCGAGTTCCAGGACTGTTTAACATAAGTTCAGGAAATTTGTTAGTTTCAGTTCTCAGGGATCAAATTATGTCATGGTATTGTTGTGAGTAATAAACAGAATACTGTATATAAATGAGACTGGTACTAAGTGTTCATTAAAATGTTAGTTTCTTTTCTCTCCCATTCCAACTGCGCCCCAACCCTTACCCCTCTGTTTGTTCACATGGAGAACACATCTTTATATTAATAGCATCTAAACCATATGTAGTAGTACTAAAAACTTTTGTTGAATGAGTAAATGAAAATCAAAAGACAAAATTTAAAACATCAAAATCAAAGTACTTTGCAGAGTTTTGATACCAGATTAAGCCCATGAAACGATTTCTTCCAAGCATAATTAATTTATTGCCTTGCTAAATGCAATTTTTCATTAACTTTTTAAAGTTCTAGAAATTTGAAAACCTACAGGAAAGCACTTAGGTTTTGATCCCAAATATTTAAGTAAATTATTCAATTTTGGGAAAAAAATTATCCACATATTTTCATGGGAAAAAAAGTTATCCAAATTAGTTGAGTCATTATCTAAAGATTTTCTGAAGATGCCACAGCATCAGAATAAAGTGGGAAATCTGAAGATCAGGTTCCTTTTATCAATTTTTTCCTCCTTGAACTGGTAGTCTTTGTTTTTAACCACTTTCATTAGAAGTCAGTTTCAGTAACTGCTCATTCAGTTTGCACCACTTTTATTGATAAAGGCTCTTACATCCCATAATGCTCTATTTTCCCACAGCGCTTCCCTGCTTTACCTCTCTCTCTCTCTCTCTCTCTCTCTCTCTCTCTCGCACACAGAGGATTCCACACATCAGATGGTAATGACATTAGATCAGCAGTTCCTTGATCATTAGAACCTCTCAGAACTTTTAAATGTACACGTATCAGAACCAGGAGAGTCTGATTCAGTTAAGCCTAAGCCAAACATTTAGAAATCTGTTCTTTTTAAATGCTCCTCACGAGATCCTGGTGATAGACCAGGTTTGGGAAGCACCCTCTGAAGAAGGTGCCTCAAACGTGCTCACGACCCAGAACTCGCGTGGTTTCAGAGGAGCTCTGCGTCCTCTGGGAGTCATTCCTACACATCAGGTGCAACTGGTTGGATGTTTTTCTTTTCTGCTGCCATTACAGTTTCAGTGGAGGCAAGCAGGGCACATCTGGTTACAGACATGCTTCATTAGCTGGCAGGTTAACAAAATGTTACTTTTTTTTTTTTTGGTAGGGACAGCAGGAGGGGAAGATGAACAGGAAAAGGAAATCAAGTGCAGTAAAATTCTATTCTTCTTTTAAGAACTGGAATCCCCTTTATTCATTCATATGCACTAGGTATAAGGAGTTGAGGTGTCCACTGAGACTGATTATGGAAACTTCACCAAGAAATGTCTGATTTTCTATAGAATTTGAAGCCCCATACTGATCTATTTTAGTTTCAAGGCAGGTGCCAATTCCTATGGCTACTGCAGGCATCTCTCCTCCTTTCATGTGGCCTTGGACTAATAATAGCTACCATTTATTGGCAGCTGCTCTGTTCAGAAAACAAGTTCAACACTTTCTCTGCTTTATTTGTTATCCTTGTGTTACAGAAGAAACTGAGACTTGGAGATATTAAATAACTTATATCCGAGGTTAGACACCATGTAAATAAGACTCAGGGTTTGTTTTTTTTTGTTTGTTTTGTTTTTGTTAGCTCTAAAACCTGTGTCCTGAAGGCATTACAGACTATGATTAGGACTGTGGCCTTGGAGCCCTCCTGCCTGGGTCCAACCCCAGCTGTGTAACTTTGGGCAATTTGTTGAACCCCTCTGTGCCTGAGTTCCCTCATTGGAAAATGGGGTTCTTAACCCAGTTAATAAATGAGCAGAAGATCTCTATAGATGGCAAATAAGTGTGTAAAAAAATGCTCAATACTATATGTCATTAGGGAATTACAAATCAAAACAACAATGAAATACCACTACATACCTATTAAAATAATGAAAATCCAAAACACTGACAGCACCAAACACTGGCGAGAATGCAGAGCAACAGGAACTGTCATTCATTGGTGGTAGAAGTGCAAAATGGTACCGATACTTTGAAAGACAGTCTGGCAGTTTCTTACAAAACTACACATACTCTTACTATATGATCTAACAGTTTTACTCTTTGATGTTTACTTAAATGTGTTGAAAACATGGCCACACAAAAATCTGCACATGGATGTTTATAACAGCTCTTTTCATAATTGCTCAAACTTGGAAGCAACCAAGATATCCCTCAATAGTTGAATGGATAAACAAACTGGCACATCCATACAATGGAATATTATTCATCTATATAAAGAAATGATCTGTCAAGCCATGAAGGGCATGGAAGAAACTTAAATGCATCTACTGAGTGAAAGAAGCCATAATGAAAAGACTACACATTGTATGATTTCAACCGTATGTCATTCTGGAAAAGCAAAACTGTGAAGAAAGTAAAAATAGCAGTGGTTGCCAGAGGTTCAGGAATAAGGGAGGGATGAGGAATAGGTGGAGCACAGGGGAATTTTATGGTAGTGAAACTATTCTGTGTGATACTGTAATGATGGATACATGTCATTACACATTTGTTTAAACCCAGGTAACTGTACAACACAAGGAGTCAACCCTAATGGAAACTATGGACTTTCGTTTCAGTATAATAATGTATCAATATTGGCTCATTGATTGTAGCAAAAGTACTACATTAATGCAGTATGTTAATAATAGGGAAAACTGTGTGTACGGTGGGGATGGAGCTGGTGGGGCTGGATACCGTGGGGGGGTTGGGGGTGGGGGTTAAGGGTGGAGGGGAGGCAAAGGAGGGTGTGGGGACAGAGCCAGGAGTGTAGTTTCCAGGCTCTCAGCCTCATGTGGAAAGGTGCTGCCTCAGGTAGTAAATGGCCGTCAACTGTGATCGGGTGGCCATCAGCTGTGGCTAAGGTTGCCCGTCAGCTGTAACCAGTGAGCCATTGGCCGCTAATATAACTGCTGTGGCTACGCTAGCAGAAAACGGGGTGCTAGCAAGAAGATGGTGGCTGAGCTGGCAAGAGTGGATTGCAGTTAGCACGGCAGATTGCCACTAGCAAGTGGGGTTGGTTGGTTGGCAGAAATGTGGGTGGCAGGTTGCAGATCGTGTGGCTCCTGCTTCCTGTGTCTCCAACCCAGACGCCAGTGAGACTATAGTGGTATGACTCCCCTATCTATGGCTCCATAGGTGTTACTTTTTGGCTTCATCATATCCTGTGTTCTTATGTGGGGAGTGGGACTAGAGACCCTGCATGAAACCCTGCATGACACAGGGCGCAGTGAGCAGGATACGGTGCCAGCCGAAGCTCTCCGAAGGGAGCTGGAGTAGTTTGTGGGTATGAACACTCAGTCTCTGGAAGACCAGGAGGAGCAGCTTCCAGAGAGCTGGACCCCCGTGGAGGGGTGGGAAGATGTGGACGGTTCTCTGACCAGCACAGGCTGGAGAAAGCAAGGTCATTGCGGCCCTGTGGGCTGGGAAGTTCTTGCTGAGGCAGCCCGGAGGCAGGACTTGTAGTCCCAGGAGGAAACGCTTGCTGAGTCCTCCGTGGGAGATGAGGATGAGGTTAAGGTTGTCCCTCACCCCCAGGACAGCCCTGGCGAATGACTATGGACTATGGGGAATTGCCTTCCATCCCTAATTTAATAGACAGCTTGATTGTTTGTTTGGGAACATACCACCATGTAGTGGAACTGGGGGATATTTGCTTTTGTGTCTTGACTGGCTACCATTGAGAATATGTAAGCAGCTTGATTGTGAGTCGCTGTTGTTCCAGCAGAGTACCCTGAGAGGCCCAGAGAGAATGGCAGTGCCCTGAGAACCCTGGCTGAGTCCAGGAAGTCTGGCTGTGCCCAGAGGGAGTGGCAGTGCCCTGAGAGCCCTGGCTGAGTCCAGGAAGTCTGGCTGTGCCTAGAGAGAGTGGCAGTTCCCTGAGAGGCCCTGGCTGTGCCCGGGGAGACTGGTGGTACCCTAAGAAGCCCAGGAAGTCTGGCTGTGCCCAGAAGGAGTGGTGATTCCCTGAGAAACCCTGGCTGTGCCCAGAGAGCCTGGCTGTGTCCAGGGTATTGCATTCACCTCCAGGCTCCTCGCACAGGGCCCCTCGTGGAAGACGCTTGTCACGTAGATTGTGAGGCGAGACCCTGTGGGGGTCGACTGTGGGGACAGAGCCAGGAGTGCAGTTTCCAGGCTCTCGGCCTCATGTGGAAAGGTGCTGGCTCAGGTAGTAAATGGTCATCAATTGTGATTGGATGGCCATCAGCTGTGGCTAATTGGCTGTCAGCTGTAACCAGTGAGCCACTGGCCACTAATATAACTGCCGTGGCTATGCTAGCAGCAAATGGGGGCTAGCAAGAAGATGGTGTCTGGCAAGCACGGATTACAGTTAGCACGGCGGATAGCAACTAGCAAGTGAGGTTTGTTGGCAGAGAGAGAGGTGGACAGCAGGTAGTGGATCGTGTGGCTCTTGCTTCCTGTGTCTCCAACCCAGCCGCCAGTAAGACTATAGTGGTGTGACTACCCTATCTATGGCTCCGTGGATGTTCCTTTTTGGCCTCACCATATCCTGCGTTCTTATGGGGGGAGGGGGACCAGAGACCCCGCAGGCCGCCCCGCTTGACAGAGGGCATATAAGAATTTTCTGTACCTTCCATACAATTTTTCTGTGAATCTCATATTGCTCTAAAAAATAAAGTCTGTTAAGTAAAAAAGAAAGCTTACTTTTAAAAAAAGAGGGTTATTGTGAGTATTCAATTATTATTATTATTATTGTTATTAATTACCTCGATTGCTTCATTGGAGGTGATCCAGACATTTATCTGGAAGCAGCCTGAACTTTTGGTGGAAAATTTAGTGTAACCTTGGGCAAATAACATAAACTCTCTGTACCTCCATTTCCCCCTCAGTAAAATGGGATAATAATTGTACCTGCTTCTTAGGTGGTGAAGATTTAATGAATTGATGCACGTAACAGGTTAGGAGCAGTGCCTGGCTATAATTATGTAGCCACTCTTCCTACTGTTTCTATGCTATTTCCTAACCCTTAGTAGTGCACGGAACTCTGCTCGAACCCACCACCACCTAATTTTTTGTTTGTTTGTTTTGCTTGCTCCCATTTCAGCCAAAGAGGCCTTGCATGGGGCACAGCACATTCAGATGCTGAATATCCGCTGAGCAAACAAGTGGACAGAGCTATAAAACTGAAACCAGGACACCTTACCTGCAAGGAGCCATTTAGCGTTCAGTGTTGTGACAGCACTTAAGGTACGTAGGTCTCACACGCAGTATGAATGAGTAAGTAGTAGCACACTAGCTGTCCTGGGCGTCCTTCTGCTTTACTACCTAATGTGTCTTGGGCTCTTCTTGGGTTATTGGAGCATTTGGACCCTTTTCCTACATTATCTAACTCCCACCTCTCCTCAGATTTACCTGCACTTCACTGCAATGATTTTCAGCCAGTTGATCACCTCAGTCAGTGATCATAGTTCTATGGTTGACTTTGAATTTGGAAGGTATCTTTGCTGGTATACTAACCTCCCTTCATCAAAAAGTTTATAGCTTAACTTCACCGTTTGATATGAATTCTAGATTTCGAATACCTTTTAATCTTTTAGGGGCAGAATTACAAATATTCCACCAAAGTTAATTCCTTTTTCTAAAATGGTGTGTGTGTGTGTGTGTGTGTGTGTGTGTGTGTGTGTATGTATGAAAGATATATACTGTTTTGTGTTTCCTTATGAATTCTACAGATATTTAACTAAAATATAAAGACACTGAATATTCTCAAAACAGTCACTTTTTATGAGTGCATAAAAGATTGAAGTGTTTAGGTGTAACTCTTCTAGAGAAAGGTGGAACCAACAAAGACAGTTTTAACAACAACATTTTTAGATATGATAATTGTGAGTAATATTAATGTGTGAAAATTGGGATCAAGTTAACCCAAACTAGAAAAACTAGGGAAAATTCATGTACAAGCTATGATACCATTAGAGATTACTCTAAAAATAGGCTGAAAACACGTATAAAAATTGTTTACAAATAAACTCTAAATCACAGTTGTTCACTGGTCCTCTTGATTTGTGGATCCTTGGAGTTCTCAAACATGAATCGTAATCTTTCCAAGTGGCCTCGAGGATGCATTTGGTTTATCAATGTTGATGGTGTGGCAAATCCTCAAAGGATGTGACCCTCTCTCTCTGGATAGTTTATCAATGTTAGTGAATGCTCGACCCTGTTATTGAGTCAATTGACTGGGCTTATTGATTATTCCAGCTTCAAAAGGAACCAATAGGCTTATAAGACAATGTTATTAACATGCTTTTGGTTTCTTAGAAGAGAGACATTTCACAAAAATGAAATGGGTATACCTTTAATAATGTAATTCTTTTTGGAGATATTAGACATTTACTCTATCCCAGTACGTTGCACATAATAGGCTCTGTGTTGCTATGATAAGGGAAGGAGGACTCTGCAAAGCCAGGTATGATGTCCTTCTCTGCATGAAACTTGTCTTTCTGCCTGATTTACCTGCTCCCACTCCACTTCCCACAAAGGTATACATACCCACCCCATAGCTTTCTTAATTTTTCATTACTATCAGGTTGCTGCCAATTGGTCTCACTGCACCCCAGGCTTAACCCATTCCAATATATCCTCTATGTTGTAGCTGAAATGATCTTTCTGAAATACAAATCTAATCTTATGACTTCTTTAAATCCTTCAGTGGCTTCTGTTGCTCTTTGATAGAATAAACCTTTAACAGGGCGAACAAGGTGTGACAGGTTCACTCCACTAAACCTCTCCAAACATATCTATCTCTACCTTCGTTTTGGGTGTTTCTTTCCCCAGTCTGGATAATTTCCTTATACACACATGCCCATCAGTACTTTTCTGAAAACTCAAGGGGACCGTCCTCAGGCACTAGCCATATTTCACGTGCTGATGTTCTAGGTTGTAAGCAACTTACGTGCAAATAGTTTGATCTGCCTAGGGACCCTTTTGGGTCTTCTTTCAAGATTTTTCAGGCAGGACCACAGCAGCATTTAGTCTAGCGTCAGTTATGCTCCACTGCTGAGGCAAGACTTTTCTGAGCACTCTATGCATTGCATCATGATTAGGAGGTTTTCCAGTCTGGATTATAGGCAAAGCACCATTCTGGTCCTACCAGTGGTGGAGACTCCAATAGGAGATTTTTTTTTTTGTCTCCCTTGCTCTTTAGTACCGAGCTGTCTCTAAATCAGCTGGATCTGTCAGAATGTCCCAGTGTAAGTTGATCCTCAAAACATGTTTGTGGTTGATAAGAAAGATGGTCCTTCCATGAACCATTTATGGGAAATGTCGATACTCCCCAGGAAGCAATTCACACATCATTTCCCATTTTCCTCTGCACTAGTGCTAATGTGATTTTTCAAATGCTGACAATATGTGAGAAGCTAATTTTAGGCTTTCCCCTCTTTGTGAGAAACTAGAAATATGAAACAATGAATAGATGATTGGAACAATGGTCTGACCTTTCTCCCATTACTTTGTCAATCACAGCATAGCTCTCTGCCCTGGGTTTAATGAGTTGGTTTTCAATGTCCCCATGGAAAATAATTTTCCCCGTTCACAGACTCAGATGCTCTGTAATTTGCAACTCTTCTCCCATTGCCTTCCCAACCCCGACTGAGCATTTGATCACCTTTTTTCATGTCATTTCCTAACCTCTAGGCACGGCTATCTTGCCACACCAACCACCTCAGTGGCTCTCTATCACCTCTAAGACCAAGTAGAAAACGCTTCATTCTTGGTTTATGTAACCCACATGTCAGCTGTAGATATATTAAGAATGAAATAAACCCTTAAATCCTAGGAAATCCAAGTTCCTCTCCAAGATTTCTGTGTCTCTGAGTCTTTTCCAAGAGCACTCCCGCTTCCGGGCTCAGGTTTTAGTGGGCAGTGCCCCTGCAGCAGCTCAGATAGGTAATTCTGCTTCTTTTTAAGTTCTACAAACACTTAGTGAGTCCCCTAGAATTTGGCCATTAAATTAGCTGGCACAGAGCTAATTTTGGAAAGGTTTACATTGCATTAATGCAAATGACTTCAAATTGAACAACAGGCATTCTTTTTTGAAATGCCTTTTAGCTACCATGAATTTTTTATTTTTTATTTTTTTATTAAAGAATTTATTGGGGAAGGGGAACAGGACTTTCCAAGTCAAGTTGTTGTCCTTTCAATCTTAGCTGTGGAGGGCACAGCTCAGCTCCAGGTCCAGTTGCCATTTTCTAGTTGCAGGGGGCACAGCCACCATCCCTTGTGGGAGTCGCAACCGGCAACCCTGTGGTTGACAGCCCATGCTCCAACCAACTGAGCCATCCGGGAGCTCAGCGGCAGCTCAGCTTAAGGTGCCATGTTCAATCTTAGCTTCAGGGGGCGGAGCCCACCATCCCTTGTGGGACTCGAGGAGTTGAACCAACAACCCTGTGGTTGAGAGCCCACCGGCCCATGTGGGAATCAAACGGGCAGCCTTCGGATTTAGGTGCATGGAGCTTTAACCGCCTGAGCCACCGGGCCGTCCCCGCTACCATGAATTTTTACGGGCCCTTCATCCCATGTAGACTTCAACTGCACATCATATCCCCGAGTATCCTCTTACCCTCCCTTTTTAGGAGCTAAAACACATTTCCTTTTTCGCTTTAGCCACCTCCTAAATTGTTTACCTTAGTCGCTGCTGACACCCAGGCTCTTGTGGGCTATCCCCAAGCAGCAGTCCAAGTATTGGCTCAAAAAATACAGTTATCTCCCTAAGAAGAATTCTGGTGCCAACTGTTAAGACGATACATTTTTTAACTTCCGTTACATCACAAAGCTCTTTGCCCCCTAATTTTTGCTTACCCTTCCAGCCTCATCTCCCCACTATTCCACGTTCCTTTTTCTGCTATCATCACACTATGCTCCTCGTCATTCTCATATTTTAAAAACATGTCGCTACTTCTGCTGGAAGCTCCTTCCATCCTCCCATAAAAGAAAAAATATTTTTAAAAGAGAAATCAAATCATGCCTCTTGTACAAATATAAAATAAAAACACATCAAAGATTTTGCTTCACTCATTAATTAATGAAGGAACTAGTAAGACGCAGCAACTGGTTCAAAGGAGAATTCAAAGAGTAAAACATACAGAGGTCATGTCATATAGGCCATCAGGAATAAAGTGAATTTGCTTCAAAAATGCAAAGTTGGCTTATTCTACATTGGGGAGGGAAAATCCATCGAACCTCCATCGGAAAAAAATTCATTTGTGTATCTCTGGGCAAGAATAATTTGCATTGCTGTAAGTTGCATTACAAGTTACAGTTGTAAATAGCTCAAAGACCATGAGAGACACAAAGGCCCCACAAATCAGATATCTTGAAAGGATGTGCTAGACACTGCCTAGCGCTTTCATTGAAGACATCCAGTCGTCTTTTTGGTCCACTTCCAAGGCTTTCAGAATTTTTCTTTATACTTTCTTCTTCTCCTTCTGCCATCTTCTGCTCCTCTCTGTTTCCCCATTTGGTTTACCTTTTTTGATGCTCAGTGTTTAACTTTTCCCTTTGTAGATTCTCCCAGCCCGTCTGTTTAATAACCTATCAGCAATTTGTTCAGCATCACGTGAAACAGTGGTTTTCAAGATAATTTCTTTCTTTCTCCTTTTGAATAAAATCTGGGAAACATTTTCTTGTGCTTAGGCTTCTGGTGCCTCTGCTATTTCTTTCAGCTGGGCTTGGAGGCTTGATCTGACTTTAACTAGCTGTACAGTTTCTTACTATATTTTTTCCATACCTTAGACTTCAGTTTCTTCTTTATAATGTTTTGGAAAGTTGAATACAGTTTAAGTAGTATTCTCTTTAACAAAGAAGCTAAGAGCAAATGGGATCTTGAAAAAGTCTATATCCTCTGTCATTTGATACATTTATATGTATATAGAGTCTCTAAGTGGTGGTCCCATACTTTATATATTCATTTACCAGACCTAAGAATAAGGTTTTGGTTGAATGCCTCATTTTCCCGAATTCTCAGAATATGAAGGTCATTAGTCTCTGGCATTTGGCTCACAGGTTGACACAACTCTGGTATTTATCTTTTGTCATTTATGTGTTTATGTCCATCTGAATGTGAACTATTTGGAGACTGTAGGTGCTTTTTCCCCCCTTGTGTTCCTCTCCACTTTCTTCCTTACTGGGATGACTTATAATAGTACTTTTAGAACTGTGTTGTAATAGTTAATCGTTATTTTATGGAAATAAATTGGATTAAGTCTCTTGATCATTCATTCATTCTATGTAGTTCTTACCAAAAGATAATTTACGATGTGACTTGCTCGATAGCCATAGAGGGGGCCTATTAATGCTGAGCCAGTATTTCCAGCATAGGATGGCCATGGTGAGTAAACAAAGTGGCATTTGAAGAGTGGAGGTGAGTAGATCCCATACTGGTAAAGAGAGAAATCTTGTGATAACAAGAATATCATGTAAACAGACCAAAATTATCCAAATAGGTTCACAATGATTCCCCAGGGATTTCAAAGCAAAAGTAGGAATTACTGTGCAGTTGGATTTTCAGTTCTGAATCTTGGCCCACGTTAAGCACAGAGAGGAATATCTCATGCTGCTTTCCTGGGAGTCCTGGGTGCAGCTGGAGAACAATTTGGGAGCTATGAAAACTCACTCACTAGGCTATGGGTGGCAGGGATCCCTGGCCTGGGGAGGGAGAAGAAGGCAGTGTCTGAGGCAGGCCCTGCAATGGGTGGAAAGCCAGGTTCGGATGGATAGATCTAGCTGTAAGCATGCTGTCATGTAGCAGGCACTCTTAAGGTTTCTGCGTCCTGCTTCTCTTAGGAGGCGGTTGCTGTAACTTCCTGGGAAGACTGGGGGGTTAGCTTCAAAGATAAACTCCTAAAATTCATGGGTTGTTTTTTCTTGCTCTTCTTATGCAGTGTCCCTCCCCTCATAAGTCCCTTAATTGCAGGTCGTTTAGTTGCATAAACTATTTTTAGAACAGAAGAGGGAATACAGTGTATGACCGAAAACAAATAAACAAGTAAACAAGGGTGTGGCAGACATTACTCTCCTGCTTTACACTTACTAACTTATTTAAACCTCATCACAGCCAAATAAAGCAGGTAATAATATATTATCGCCACTTTACAGATGTGTAGATTATATAAAATTACACATATATTTTGCCTTGCAAAGAAGTAATCTATTAAAAAAGAGCCTCATGTTTTACATAGTTTACAGTCATAGTTAGTCCCAAATCTTGGTGGGTTTAGGGGGAGGTAAGGAGGGGAATCTCTGATGCTGCTTAATTGAGTTGACTTCTGCCCTCTAGTCTAAAGCATTCCCACCCCCTGCTCCTCTTTTAATTCCTGAGGGAATGAATTCCATGTGTGAAGGTTGGCAGTGTCCCTCTTCAGCCAGCGATACCTGGAAATGTTGTTTTAGCATTTGATACTGCTATTGAAATTGCACTGAATCTTCCAACTTACCGGCGATCATGCTAAACATCTTGTTTTTCATTTGTTGGCCTATCCCTGATCTTCACCAGCAATATAGCCACAGTAGCTGCTTCTCTGACGGCTTTTGGGCCTTATATTTGATGAAGATCTTTGGCTGATATAGGGTGATAATAGGACTCTTCGAAAATATTTTTTGGGTTATTTGAAACTGCATACAATAGGGTAATGAACCCTAACTCTGTTTATATGCTAACTAACGATGTTTATTGTACCCCAAAAGAGTGTCAGAAGCTACCACTGTTCCTTTAAGAATAATAATAGTAGCTAACACTTATATAGTGCTTGCGCTGTGCCAGGCACTGTTCTGATTGATTTGTTTCCTCTCTCCTGTCCTTTTCTTCTAATTCAAGCCTCATATAGATGCAGTAAGTAGTGGGAATTGTGTCACATGCTTACACTTGGTTGCAAGGGAGGCTGGCAAGGCAGGCCCCAGTCTTTGCCTTGGGAGTTGGGACGCATAATAAAGGAAATGAACCCAATATAGGAATGTGTTTAAAAGATGCTGGGAAACCATAAATATGAATAATGCCACTACAGAGACATAAAAGGAAAATCAAGAATGTGGCATCTCAGAAGCCAAGGAAAAAACGCGTTTCAAATGCCACCAAGAGGCCCAGTACTATGGAAAGGGAAAAATGTTCGTTGGCTTTAGTGATATGGAAATCAATAGTGACCTCGGTGAGACCTTTCAGTAGCGTGATGGGAGAGGAAGCAGATAGACGGTATTGAGGAAAGATGTGAGGAGGAAGTGGAAATGGTGAATTGAGGCAATTCTTTAGAAATCAGCAGTGAGGAAGGTGATATAGGATATCACTTTATACCCTAGGATAGCAACTGATACAGTAGGAAGTTTTCTTCTTTAGTCCTAATGTGCAGGATTCAATAAGGAGGAGATGCTGCAGATAAAGGATAGAAAAGGTATAATCAATAATGGTACAATAGTTATTTAAATTCACTAACATGTTTTCACCAGTTTCTCTGTTCCCCATTGCATCTTGTACTCCATTCCTCTCTTCTACATTCATTTTCTTTCCACTGTTGTATATTCTTAAATAGTATTTTTCAGCAAATGTCTATGTTTTCGCTTTTCTGTGTTTTGAAATGCCTTTATTTTATCCTCCTTTTAAAATAATAGCTCAGATAAATACGAAAAAGATTCAAACATACAAAAAAGTTGAAAGAATTGTACACCAACCACCTAGATCCTACAATTGTTAACACTATGCTGTGTTTATCATACCTCTATTTATCTATTTGGCCACCTAATTTTTTTATGCATTTCAAAATAAGTTGTAGACATCCATATACTTCCCCTCTAAATACTTAGCCTGAATATCATTAACTATGTGTCCACTATGTGTTTGGAGTGCCTTTTTTGAAATAAAATGTACACTATGTATAAAACTCAAACATACCATTTCATGAGTTTTGATAAATGCATAGACTTGCAAAACCTACACTTGCATCAAGATATAGAATGTGGTCATCACTCCAGAAAATTCTGTCATGCCTCTTCCCAGGCAATCCCCAGTCTGCCTCATGAGAGACAAACATTCTGATTTCTTTTTCACTATAACTTTGACTGCTTGGTCTAGAACTCTGTGTGAATGGGATCATACACCATGTACTTTTTTTGTCTAAAGCATTTTTACTCAGCATGTTTTTGAGAGTCATCCCTGTTTGCATTTATTTGTAGTTTGCTTCATTTTATTACTGAATAGTATTCTGTTGTATGAGTCTCATTTACGGTGTTGAGCTATTATTGGTATAATTTGTAATTATGTCTGTATGCTCACTATAGGGGGAATTTTGATCAGTCAGACCTTAAGGTGTACTGGTTTGTATAAGTTTTTCCTATAGGGGCAGTTTCGTATTGGTTTCTGACAGGACTATGTGAGATTTCTACATAAATATCTTGACACGGGTTTCCCACACTGTGAGGGTTGTTGGGATAATTCCATCCCATATATGTGGAATGTTATAATAAAACAAGACTGTTGTAAATGGCTTTTAATTATTTTCCACGAGGGCAGATGTGGTAAGAGATCTGGTTCTCTTCTAATAAGAAAAAGTGAGAAAGAGGGAAAATAGCTTTAGGCATTTAGAGGGATACACGAAAGGTCAGGCAGTTAGGTTCACGAACTTGCCGTGTGCTAGTCACAGCTGAGTGTAACACCCACATCAATGCATCCTTCCCCCCCCCCTCCAGTCAATTAGATTCATAGACTATGATTCTCATTGAGGCAGATTCTCTTTCTTCTCCCAGCACTTGTGGGAAGATATTTAGAATACAGAACAGATCTGTCAAATAGATATGGCCTGCCCAACTCTCTTTGTATAAGTCTATTTGAAAAGAAATTTTGTTAACAGAAATTACATATAATAAATATGTCAGTCATTGGGTTATAGAACCTGAAATTTCCTGTGCTGCAAATTCCCCATCTTTTAGATATTTCATGCATGGTGGCTAAGTAGGTTCAGTTTCTAGGTTCAGTTTCTCCTAATGATGCTAAGTATGTGCTAACAATGGAGCATTCCTGCTTGCCCATTCTGGCTCCCACCTAGGCCTTCCAGAACTCATAGGCAGTTCTCCTCTGTGTGAGGGTTTCTTGGGTTTCTGAAATCTGTCATCTATACCTGATAGAATCTTAATAAAAGAAAAAAATGGAATCCCTGTCTTCGATGATGCCACTTGTTCCCTCTGGCATGTCATATTGTCTTCTTCATTTGATAGTTTTGTATTTTTTTTTATTTTAAGATTTTATTGGGGAAGGGGAACAGGACTTTTATTGGGGAACAGTGTGTACTTCCAGGACTTTTTTCCAAGTCAAGTGGTTGTCCTTTCAATCTTAGTTGTGGAGGGCATAGCAGGGGGCACAGCCCACCATCCCTTGCGGGAGTTGAACTGGCAACCTTGTGGTTGAGAGCCCACGCTCCAACCAAATGAGCCATCTGGGAGCTCAGCGGCAGCTCAGCTCAAGGTGCCGTGTTCAATCTTACTTTCAGGGGGCAGAGCCCACCATCCCTTGCGGGACTCGAGGAATTGAACTGGCAACCTTGTGGTTGAGAGCCCACTGGCCCATGTGGGAATCGAACCGGCAGCCTTCGGAGTTAGGAGCATGGAGCTCTAATCGCCTGAGCCACCGGGACGGCCCTTTGTGGTTTTTTTTTTGCATAGAGATTTTTCAGTCATCTTCTGGACTCTTCCCAGCCAGACTGCTGATCTCTGTCTCCATGCTTTCTTTGTAGCGTTATGCCTCCATCACCATCAATTCTTTTTGCAAACTCACTAATTATAGCATGGCTTAATTACATTTATGAGAACAAAGATTGGTAAAGTTTATCTTTGTTTCAAAGAGCTTGCCATCTATTTGTGTGATAAATGTGTGTTACAATTGAAGGGTAAACAAAATACTGAGGGAGTACAGGAGGAGAACCACTGAGAAGGAAGGCAAGCTGGAAACATCCGAGTAAAATTTGAAGGCAAGCTAGAAACATCAGAGTAAAATCAGACTGTATCTTTCTTGATAGAAGTTATAGGCAGTTGTAGGGCCTTTCTGCAGAGTGAGACAGAGGCAGTTTAATTGGAACTCTGGTCATGGTTATTTAGAATTATCCCTTTAAATGAAAAGTAGCTTTGTCCATTATTAATATGTAAAAAGAAACCAAAACAAAACAAAAACAAATGCAGGGGCTCTCAACTGGTTTGCCAAAGCACATTGGGGTATTGTGAATCCTTCATGAATGTTTTACCAAATTTTGACAAATTTGTAAGATTAAAGTTGGATCTAACTGAGATTCCTATACCACACTGATAGATCTCGGACAGAACTGTAAGCTGAGCAGGTCCTGGAACTGAGTGTAGAGTAGGAAACAGAAGGTGGCAAGTAAGAGGTAAGAAGCACAGTGTGCTGTCAAACCAGCCCCAAGAAAGATGGTGTGTTTACTGAACACCTGCAGCCTTGGTCTGTGAATATCAAAGAGAATGTGGACAGGGCAGACCACAACTCTATGCCCATGATCAGATAGTGTTGAGGGTTGGCCAAGAGAATGGGGCAATGACTGGACATGCTTTCATAGACACTGTGAGATGCTGTCACACTGAGTAGTGATGGTGGTTAAAGATTGCTGACTTTTTAGTGTCGTTTCGGGTCTTTTAATTTCTTCAAGTGTGCCACTAAAAATTACAGTATTCAAAATGGTACACACACACACACACACACACACACACACACACACACAGTGTGGGCTGAGAACCACTGTAGTAGTACATTTAAAATTAAAATGGAAGAATCTCCTTGTTCCTTTTCCTTATCAGATAACCTACCAAGGCTTTAACACCTCTCACCTCAAATGAATATCATCTGTTTTCTTTTTATCTGAGACACAGAACATGATAGCTCATTAAAATCTGAGAAATTTTATTAAGTCTGTATGACAGCTTTCCCCCCATTCTTTTCTTTATCTTCCTCTCACAAGCAGGATTATGAGGTGGCTTGATGAGCTTTAATACTGTCATGAAAAATCTCCCCTTGGGCATTTTTTTTTACAGTAGATAATAACCCTAAAGAGACTTATTTAAATGAACTTATTTAAATGAAATGGGCAGGTACCACAGAATCATCTCGGCACCAAATACATTTCAGAGTAAGCTCTATTTAACCACCGTTTGTTACCTCATTTGTAATAGAACAAAGAACCACTAGACGGAGCTAGGGTTTAAGAAATCATAGGTCTAATTTGGGTGACAGCCGTGCTGGTTACAATGTTATGGAAGACGCGTATCATTACTTTAATTTCAAAACCTATGCAAGCTGTGCCTAACTCTGCTAAAACAATCAGTTTACTTTGTACCTATGCAAGATGACACAAAAGGTGATGTTTGTAATGGCCAATTTATTTAGGTACTCTAATGATGTTTGACCTTGGTATAACATTTTACAATTTAGAGTACATTTTACATTTTAGGGTACATAATTACATTTGATCTTCACAGCAACTCAGTGATTGCTGGGCAAGAACCAGTTCTATTTTTGATATTGATAAATGGAGACAGGGTATCTGCTGTACAATAATAGGATATGTCAGGATGGTTAACTCGGACAACTGAGGTTGCAGTCTCAGTTGTTTTCCTGTTACATTTTTGTGTTGACTGTTGACCCAGCCAGGAACTAACTAGAAAACTATCAACTTATTTCTTGTGTCGGGCACAGACTTATTCTCTGGCCACACTCACTGGGGACATATAGTAAACAGACAGGCAAAGAATATGTGTAGGTGGAAATCTTCCAAAATAAATCAACGAAGGTTGTCTGAGCTCCTTCCCAGGAACCTTCTCTGTATGTGATTCTTTATTATAACAGGGGGCAGGTGTGAAGACCAGCACCTCATCCTGTGCAGTGTGTACTGTCCTTCAAGCCAAGGCTTCGATTATTAGTTAATGTTAAATGTTGGGGAAGCTGCCACTCCACACCCTTACCCCAAGCATTTGCACTCAGAGAGGAGTCCACCGTTTTGATGTTTGTCAGACAGTTTGTTCCTGTTTCCTAACCTTACACACTGATCATAATAGGTTGTGCTTCAGCTAAAAAAGTGTTTTCATATATATATATATATATCAGGGGTGCCAAACATGTACATGTTTTAAGAGATGTTATCTATGTATTACTTTTCAAAGTTGAATTACAGTAGC
Source organism: Rhinolophus sinicus (assembly GCF_057876585.1). NCBI lineage: Eukaryota > Metazoa > Chordata > Mammalia > Chiroptera > Rhinolophidae > Rhinolophus > Rhinolophus sinicus. The sequence continues at coordinate 18,158,174 of NC_142511.1, forward strand.
AATAAGTAGTACGACATTTGCATAAAAGATGATGTTAATCAAATGAATGCTAGCATCACTTATTGCATTACAATTTCAATACAGTTTTTTCCTTTCTTAAAATGTGTATACATTTTTTTGGCTATGTATGTGTATATTCTTGTCTTTTTGCTAAAATATTCACTGTATAGAGTGGAAATCAGGTCAGTCAGTCAACAAATTTATCAAATGTCCCGAGCTTGCATCTGGCTTTTGGTTACCTTTAAAAACAACACAAGGCAGCTCTTCTGGAGCTCAATCCGTTAGTCAGTCTGCAAGTCTGACCTCTTACAATTTCATTAATTACTCGTAAAACACTGGCTTCAGAATCAAAGTGGGGCAACTTTCACAAACGAGGCTAAGAGACCAGAGGGGAAGGCAGGAAGGTGTCCCAAGAGCTTCAGAGGTCCCAGGGGCTCCAGCCTGAAACAGAACAGAGAGTCACGTCATCATACCACCCCAAGACTCATGGTGTCTTTGTTGGGCGTGAATCCACCAAGAAACCTGCTCCACTCAGCCCAAAGCACACCCTGAACGCATTTCCCCGCTGTGCCCAGAGGGTGGCGCTGCTAATTCAGCCTTGGCCCACCGCCTCTCGCTGCCTCCGGGCCGCCACCGGACCCCGGGCTGGTCTCCCGCAGGCGGGCTTGGGGCACGCGCCCGGTAGGGGGCGCAGCTGGCCCAGGCGCCGCTGCTCCCTCCGCCCACCCGCAGGCAGCTGCGGCGAGGCGAGCCCCAGCAAGTGCACTGCGAGGCGGGCCGCAGGGAGGTAGGCGCGAAGAGAGCGCGAGGGTGGGAACCGGAGGGAGCCGCCGCCCCTGCCATCCCGGGTCCCCGTGAGGCGCATGGGGCGCTTCGAGCTAGGATCGCGCGCGGGCTCCGCGCCCCTTTTCCTGCTGCCGTGAGAAGCCGCGCGGGGACGCTCCCCAGACCCCGAGCTGCCGGGAGGATGACCATGGCCGGGGGCAGGAGGGGACTGGTGGCTCCGCAAAACACGTTTCTGGAGAATATCGTCCGGCGGTCCAATGGTAAGAGGTGCATTCGAGTTTTAGTTACCCAGGCTTTGTAACGGTGCCTTTATTGCGGTCGCCTCCCGCCGCTCGGCGCCAGCAGATGCAGCAGAAACCAGAGCTCTGCTGGGAGCCGCGGCGCGGGCGCCCGGGCTGCCTCCCGGAGGATGGGAAAGGTGGGCAGGGCGGGGCGGGGACTGATGAGCCCCCATTCCAAGGAGAGAGCTCTCCTGGAGGTGCCTGTGGGTTTTTCTCCCACCTTCTCGGTCTCCCCAGAGAGCTTGACAGGTGATGAGCAAAGTACTGGAAAAAGTGATGGGAGGCTGGACGCAGCACGGCAGGAGCAGGAGCGGCAGCGCATTCCCCCCAGTACTGCCCCCACCCCTCCGCGAAGGCTCCCAGGGCGCTCCGGCGGCTGCTCCCGAGGCGCTGCCTCACCACAGGGGTGCCAGCAGTAGAGACCTGCAACTTTGGTCCCGGTCCCCAGGGATGGCAGGATGCAGCTGCCTCTCTCTACCTCCCATCTCGGCGGCGTAAGTCCGAGGTGTAGGGACGTGGGGACTAAGGGTCGTGCTGCAGGCTGCCGGGTTCCACCTCTTCACCCCCCCCCCCCCTTAGAGGTTAAGGCTCATGAAGGGAAGAATTTCCTGGACACAGGTGGGAAGTAGAGGGCACAGGTGCAGAGCTGGCTAAGTGGTCACGGGCAGGAACCTGTCATAGTTCCTCTGTTCCAAACCCACCACAATGTTTTATGCCCACCTATCTTGCTCACCTATAAATTCCCATACTCTCCAAGCCTGTAAATCTCTCCATTATCCAGTAAACCAATGCTCCCCGCCCCTCTCTTTCCTCGTGGCATTAAGATGGACAGTAGCACGAAGCTGTGGGTGGCCAGAGTCCTACCTTGTTTCCCGAAAATAAGACCTAGCCGGACAATCAGCTCTAATGTGTCTTTTGAAGCAAAAAAATAATATAAGACCCGGTCTTATTTTTACCATAGGACCGGGTCTTACATAATATAAGACCGGGTATAATATAATATATAATATAATATAATATAATACAATACCGGGTCTTATATAATGTAATATAAGACCGGGTCTCATACTAATTTTTGCTCCAAAAGACGCATTAGAGCTGATTGTCTGGCTAGGTCTTATTTTTTGGGAAACGGTAGTAGCAGGGCTGGAAAGGGAAACATTTCAAACGCCTTTAGGACCCAGTGCGGAGCACCCGGCTAAACCGCTTGCAGAGCAAATAGGAGCCCGGCAGTTGGAAGGAAGGTGCAGTGCACACTCGTTCATCAAACGATTAAAATGAAAGGGGACCAAGCCTAGAGGTGCTCTTTCCAGGCTCCTGGACCTCTCTTCTTTCAGAGACAGATGACGTTCATTAAGAGGACGTGAAGAGCTAACTCAGGAAAATGGGTTTTAAAAATGTGTAAATATCTTGGTTTCAGAGGCTTAAGGAGCTTGTGTTAAAACTATAGGTTTCTATTTGGATTTAGTTAGGGATTCAAGGGAAGGGCATGAAAAGTGACTTATGCTACTAAGAAATACTCTGTCATTAAAAAGTGATTTAAGTTTATCTTATAATAAAAAACTAGGACAGCAAATCATGTATTATTTAAATTCTTTCTTAGAAATGGTCATTTTTCATGTGCCTCTTAAGAGTAAGTATTGAAGAGTTTCTGGTTAGTCACCTTTCCCTTCAAGGTCTTCCTCTTTTAAACTAAAGTGGCTTTTAGAGCAAGGTCACAGCCTTTACCTAGGGATGCAAGGGAATGATAATTATTACATGATCAGCCACAATGAAGGCTTCTACCATAAAAAAGCTGGCAGTGTTCATAGATTTTAAAATAAAATCTATTTAAGAGTTAATGTGCTATGATTGCTATTGTTATTGGCCTGTTACGGGAAATGGAGGCAATTTTGCAGATTTGGGGATCCCATTGCCAGTGACATCAACTTTCTCAAATATCAATGACAATTCTGTTTTTGTTTTTTTTTTGTGAAGAGGCTATATTCTTTAAGTAAGAGGGAAATCTTGTATCTAATGTATACCATATTATGTTTTTGAGTGGAGAGAGCAGTAAAAGACTCTTACATGTAATAGCCACAAGGTTCCCTGGGCTTGTAGGAGGAACTTAAGAATCTTGGCGCTAAAACCACAATAAAATAAATAAATAAGTAAATAACCCCCCAAAACTCTGAAGCTGATACCAACAGTTAAAAACATCGTGCAGCTGAGAAGGCAGAATACCTTCTGGTTTAGTTGATTTTCTTCCAGCCACCTTTGTAGGCAGACATAGAATGTCAATAGAATAAGTAGCTGGGGATATTTTTAGTACTGGCACTTTAATTTCAGGACCAGTTCCAACAGCTTGACTTCAATTAACCAACCAACCAAACAGCAGCAACAACAACAACAAACACATCGTGTTGGGAAAAGTGGATGAACTTTTAAAATTATGTATCATTTCAGAAGAAAAGATTCTGATCTTGAAATGTGGGATTTGAGTTTTTAGTGATCTTTTTCATAATATTTCCTGAACACAAAAAGAAAAAAAAAAGTGGACTCTTGGAAATAACACAATATCTACATGCATTATATTATTTTACTGTGATGGAAAAAGTCTATTTAAAAATATTGATTGTCTCCTCCTAAAATCCACCAGCCTTTTTTTGGACATCACCGTATTTAAATAGCATTTTACCTTTAAATAGCGATACATTTTGATCACTTTATTAGGTATTTTCTACCAGTGGTCCTATGCAGTATTTTTGTTCCTCTTTTAAAGATCAGAAAACTGAGTCCTGGGAATATTAAATGACTCATTCAAAGTGACAGGCATACAGTGCCTGAGGCAGGTGTTCTTTAGAAGGTGTCATTCATCCTTCTTGTAACATCATTGTTTTTCCAGCCATTCTGAGTTAGCCAGTGGAACTGTTTTCATCATCTCTAAAAAAACTACTCTCATTATAGGCTAATTATAATAGAACTGACTTTGTTTAGGGGCGTGGAATATCTTGGTGTCTGGAATAACCTCGGACTGTAGATAAGACAGAGCTTAGATGATATCTAGTCTGTTCTCCTTCCCCACCGTTGTATAGACGAAGAAATTGAAGCATGGACCTATTCTCAAATATTTAAGGGCAAAACTGATGAAGCCCTGAGCCTCTTGACCCCCATGTCACGTTACTCATGGTCCACCATGCAACGACCTTCCTTGTATTACCATTATTTTCTCTAGAGAAGCATAATTTCCCAGTGGAAATTAAATAAAATGTTAGAACAACAAGAACAACATGCATTTTGGCTAACAGCCACGCTACCACATCCAAACAGAATAACAGGGCAAAGGAGAAGCTAATTTTGTTTCAAGGAAGGGCAGTATTTTCATCTTTGTCAATGGTTTGGCTGAAGGCACAGGCAGGATAAAACGGGCACTGTAACATTCACGTGCCCATTATACAATATGAAGTCTCTTTTCATAAAATATCACCTTGCGTGCTCATAAACCCGCAAAGGAGGTGCAGTTGTTTCCGTTTTAGAGTTTTGGGAACCAAGAATCGGGTTAAATAATTTATCTACAGTTAGTAAGAGGCAGACTTTGTACAAGGCAGTTAAGGGCCACTCGGGGATTAGTCAGCGCTTGTGACTGGCTCCTTCATTCTACAAAGATTTATTGAGGGCACTTATTGAACGCTGGGGATATAGTGGAAAATAAGACACCCCCCTTAGCTTGAGTAAGTTACATTCTGGTGAATCTAGGTCCAGGGATCTTGTTTCCACAGTGTTTCCTGGCTGTAACTTTTACTTAGAGCTGACAGTGTATTTAAAAAAGCACTTTTAAGGTGTTTACTGCTCTTGATGGGACTACAATCTAGTATAACTTTCTTTGATACACTCTGAATACCATTTGAAGTAGGACTTTGATCATTATCTCTGCTTTGGGTAGTTGTAAGTAGGCAGTAGGAATCGTTAACGGGCCAGATTTGATTTGATTTTGCTTATGGTCTACTGGGGATCATTTCAAATTCTTCTACTGACTTTGTAGCCACACAGGCAAAGCCACTCTTTCTCTCACAGATTCATGGTTGGAAAGTGTTGTTCCAGAATTTTTTGATGTTGCTTAAATCTGCAGGCACTTACTTTCAGAATGCTTGCTGAAGCAAATAGGAGATCTGGTTCAGGAAGGCTGGCAGATCTTAGTGCCAGGAAACTACAAAAGTATTACCCTAAATGGCCCCATTCGAGGCAGAACATATGTTTTAGTGTTCAGAAACCTATATCAAACAATTGTAGATGCCAGTAAGAATCCATGCACATTAGCAGGAGTGAAACTCAGCACAGTTTGGTCCAGATGTAAGTACATGTATAACTTGCAGATTGCCAAATCAGCTGTGTTTTTGTAGAGTGTTAAGTTGGTTTCGGTTGTTGATACAATTAGTTAGCAAACAGGATGAGAGCCATAGGTAATGTTGTGTCTCCTTGTAGATGTGTTGAGCCACGGTAATATTTGTAAAACAGAAAAGCTAGTTAAAATCCCTTCTTGTTCTGAAAGGGGAATGGATGAGAATCTGGATTGTGACCAGCTCAACAGAGTTTGTTTTTTCTTGTAATATGTTCTAAGATAACCTTCAGCCCAGGCTCAGCTGTCTTTCTCTGAAAGTGTCAAAAAGTTTAATCTGTTGGACTGAGAGGATGAGGCCTTGTTATTTAACATAAGACAATAAAGTTTCCAAACTCCATGATTTTTGTGGAATCCATCTATGTTAGTAATCTATTATTAAAGAATAGATACATTTGAGGAACATTGTGGGTAAATCGAATCTCTGGCTTCCTTCTTTCTGAGACCAGCTCTTCATTTACGACGGGGCTTCGCTTCATTTGGTTCCTTCAGCGTTACCTTGAAGCCCCTCATTCTTCCCCTCCCCTTTCATTTTTGTTAGTTAATGGCTTGTAAACAAATGCTTAAGATATACTTTATTTATTGAAATGAACCCTTTTTGTTTTTGTTTTGTTTCTGTCTTTAGGTGACCGCACTTGTAACTGGTGAGAAAGAGAATCACAGAATATTAGGTCTGAAGGGACATTCTTTATAATCCCTTTTCCAGTGTTTGCATCCTCTCCAGAATATCCCTTCCGATAGTTATCTAGCCCATTCTAGAATCGCTTCTGTGATGGGACACTCACTTTCTTACAAGGAATTTTATTTTCAAGCAACTATATTTGTGAACTAGGTTTACCCTCTCCTCTCCTCCCCTCCCCTCCCCTCCTTTCCCCTCCTTTCATACTTTTCTCTTTCCTCCTCCCTCTCCTCCCCTTCTTTTTTTATTGTTATGTTGTTTGGTTTCACCAACATCTGCCCACTTACAGCTACCACTCATTTAAGATCTGCCCCTTGGAACTAAAGTGACCTAGTCCACTCCTTTTTTTCCATATGAAAACCTTCTTTATTTTAATAATTCGATAAGTTGTCTTGATTCTTCTACCCTTTCTAAAACCTTTAAAAATTGTTGAATACCACAATGCAAAAGTACATAAGATAATTTTGTACAGCTTCACACATTTGTATAAATACTATGCTGTCACCACCTATGGCAAGAAATTGAATTTTGCCAGCTCTCTAGGAACTCCCTGGGGCCCTTCCTGGTCCCATCTTCCTTGCTTTCCAAAGGGAGACAGTTCCTGATTTTATGGTGATGACTTCTTGTATTTCCTCATAATTTTACCATCTTGTTTTGCATTCCTGAACACTCCCATTTATTTTTGTCTTTTTTTGAACTTTAGATACATGGGATCGTGCAGCCTGTATTCTTTTGTCAGTTGGAGTTGTCTGCGTGTATTGTTGGTTCATTTTCACTGCTGTATAGGCCTCGATGGTATGTCCATAAGACACACGTCATTTACGCATTTTGTTGTTGATGGACATGTGTTGGCTTACAAATTGGCCCCCGTACATGGAAGGGAGGGAGAAACCAAAGACAGAGACAGACCACTCCAGATTGGTAGGTGGCGGGTTTACAAAACAAGGGAGCTTAGCTTATATACGAGGCTTGTCTTGGGTGGCTACAAGATGGGTAGGTCTCTGCACTGCGCACCAGAATCTTAAAAGTTTATATAGAGGCCTTAACTTGGTTCATTCACATATCAGTCCAGATGGTCTCAACAAGGCTGTGTCAAGGCTGTTACTCTCTCAAGGCTGTGTCCTTGAAACAGCTCCCACTGTAGGAACGGTGGGCAGAATGTACATTCCAAGGATGGGGGTGGGGCTGATGAGCCTCTGATTGCCTGTGTCCAGCTCAAGGGTCAACTGGCAGGTCACATCCTCTCCATGACCTCCTCCCACATCATGTGAATTATTTCAAGTCCTTTGTTTTTGTTTTCTTTTTGTTATGAATGCTACTACAAACATCCTTGCATGTGTCTTTTGGGATGTGTGGGCACACATTGGGTATATGCCTAGGATGCATGTGTTTAACTGTGGTAGAGGCTGCCAAACAATTTTCCAAAGGGTTTGTATTACCTTACACTCCCAGCAGCAGTGCTGCAGGAGAGTTCTCATCACTCCACATCCCTGCCAACACTCGGTATTTTGTCCTCTTTTTTTTTGAATTATGACATTGCCCAAACAATCTAGCAACTAATGAAATAGGGTCATTAGAGTTATGTTAGTAATGAGCACATGATCCAAATGAAATGAGAACAAAACTTGCTCTTGTCCTTTGGGAGGCATCATATCCACTGTGTGTTGGAATGTTCTCACAGTGTGAACTCATTCACACATGATGATAAACGATGTGAAAGGCTTGCACAGTTAGAATTGTGTACAAAGGGCACATGCAAAGTGTGTGTGTGTGTGTGTGTGTGTGTGTTTAAGAGACTCATTTTCTTAAATGGAGAAGCAATAAACCCTGGGGATAGAGATTATGTAAGAATTAGAGCTGGAAGTGGGAAGGAACTAGGAAGTGAATGATTTATGTTTATTTTAGTGAATAAAAAATAAACCAAAATGACTAAAGGAAAGGCACAAATTTCGTGGAGGAATAAAAAGTCAAGACAAATTGAAGTGCAAAACAAAGGCTCGCTTGTAGTTCAGTTTCATAAACATGGTGGACCTGTTCTGTGCCTACTGTGCTAGAGACAGGGAGTACTAAAGTGAGTGAGACTTTGTGATGTTGGATCTCATGGAGGAACCCATGCTGAAGACCAACATGTGTTGTAAACCTCTCCAAAGAGTTAAAAGATGTTATACCAACTCAACACATGCTACACATTTCCCCCTTTTAAACACCTCACCCAAAATTATTCTTAGACTTTATAGCTTTTTCTTCTTTTTGTGAGGTTGGATGTGGGGAGACCAAATCCCTTAAGTCAATTTAAAGAAGGCTGCAGAATGTGTGAAGCTTTGTTTTGGTGTGACAGAAGTTTCCTTTTAAAAAATCTCATTCCTGGGGCAGCCGGATGGCTCAGTTGGTTAGAGTGCGAGCTCTGAGCAGCAGGGTTGTGGGTTCAGTTCCCGCATGGGATGGTGGGCTGCGCTCCCTGCAACTAAAGATTGAAAACTGCGACTGGACTTGGAGCTGAGCCGCACCCTCCACAACTAGATTGAAGGACAACGACTTGGAACTGATGGGCCCTGGAGAAACACACTGTTCCCCAATATTCCCTAATTAAAAAAAAAAATCTCATTCCTCGGGGATATCTCATTGCCCTGTCTTCTTTGGCCTGCTGTCTTGGGTGGCTCACCCATTGTTTTGAGTTTGCAGCATATCCTAGATGCTGGAGTTTGTTTGATGCTCTGGTTGTTCTCTATACAAGTGCAGTCTTGTTGAACAGATTACCGTTTGGCCAACTCATCACTGTCTCTGCTCTAATAGTCCTTAACTCCTGTTAATGACAAAATTACTTAAAACTCAAAATTACTTAAAACTCTTCTGATTGGGTATAATAGAGTTATGCCAATAATCAGAATTAATTTGCTTACTCATCCTAAGATTGTTCATTATGTAAATGAAAAAGACAACTCTTTTGATTAGTTCCATGTTGCATACCACTGATGTTCTGAAATTAACTGAGTCGATCCTGTAACTATTAATGTAATTAATAATGGAGTGCCTCAAAACCATTGTTTCTCATAGCTTTTGAAAAGCTCTGCAATGACATAAGGTGCTTTTGTAAAGGAGAGGAATGGCCTGTCATTACCTCCTTCCCTTAAAGCAATAGCACGGCCATCCTCCATGGGCATTCTCAGAGTGCTGGAGTCAGCATTTGCAAGATGATACATACTGGCAAGTTTTACCACGATTTATCTCCTGCTTAATTTTGGTTGATTAAGAGAATGAATTTGGAAAGCATATCTTAAACTAGAACTTCACCACCATGGCAAAGAAAATAAAGTTAATTTGAATGACAAAACTATATTTATTTCATCTAACTGAATTTTTAAGTTTTTGTTTTCTTTACATCTGTTTTCTCTCAGTACTATAGGGATCAAACGGATTAGAGTTCTGTGTTGCTATCATTAAGGTTGTGCTTTGAGCCTGTACGTGACCCAACGTGCTATGTGTCTCCGTTTGCCTCCTTAGAGCCATTCCCTTTTCTTTTCCAACCTGCTTTGTGTCCTGGGAGGCTGACCCATAAGGAGTACGTCAGTAGACTCCCTTGCTTTCTGGCTCCCCTGGCTCCTGGGGGCATATCAGCATGAGATGGGAGGGAGGTCGCAGTATTTATTCTCCCCGTTTCTTCCCTGCAAGGTCATTGTAGCCTATTTTCCCTTGGTTAAAGGTTACATGTCCACCTTGCTCTCTTTGGGTTTGGGTAGGGTTGGGCAGCTTAAAGTTTCCAACTGTTCCCAACCCTGGGGTACTGCACGGTCCCTGAGGTTTCTTCCTCAGTGGCGTGCTGGGGCAGGTTGGGCTGGCTGGTGCTACTTCTCAAGGGCTGATCATACAAATCTCTTCCCTATTCCTGGTTCGGTAGGTTGAAATCTGCCATGGTGGGAGTATTTACGCCTCAGAAATTGGCAAATGCTATAAGTCAGGGCTCTCGCCCAGTTGGTTTACCAGCACATCACTGCCAATACCTCACCCATGCCTTTGTCAATAACACTCCTCTAATTATCCTTCTAAGTCTGCCATTATTGTCTTGCCCAGACTCTGCTGATAGAACCAGTTGCTGGTTCTCTGGATGAAGCACTTTCTCAACTTTAGTCCAGACCAGTTTCAATCATGGAGGTGACCTTGATGAGGGGGTGTGCATTCGGGCACTTCGTTCAACAGAGCAAAAAACACCTGCATTCTGCCCGATAAAGGCAGCATATGTGCCTACCCTTGCTTTAAACTCAGCGAGTTTATCACCTACAGGCTTGATGAGATACTATCACATTTCTGTTCCATCTTTTTTCACTTTCATAATCAAATCGATTAAGACTGGAAGTAAATTGGGAGTTGATCAGAGACATTAGAAGCCAGCTAATACTAGTTCTAAGCACCAATTATAATTATTGCTTATGATCATGACCTTGGACAAATTAAATAGACTTTCTCACCTGTATGCCTGGCAGTGTGCCAAAGATTTTACTCGCATCATCAACTTCAGTCTTCACTATGATTCTATTCTGTTGGACACTTTTATTATTCCCATTGTACAAGTATAGAAACTGAGGTTTAGAGAGATTAAGTAAATTTCCTTCGGTTAATTTCTAGTAATAGATTTTTTAGGATTTTGTTAGGAATGCAAATTCTCCGGCCCTACCTAGTGAATCAGAGACCCTGGGCATGGGGTCCAGTTACCTGTGTTTTACTTGCCCGCCAGGCAGTTCTGATGGACACTACGGTTTGGAGACAAATGCTTTCAAGACAATCCCATGCATTTCTTTACTTGAGAGGTAAATGCTTGCCAGCCAGAGTGTGTGGATGGAGTGTGTGTATGTCATGTCAGAGACCGAGTGGACTTTTTCTTATAGACTTTCAATTAGTTTACAGGTTTTTGCTCACGTTCCATTTCTACCTCAGGTAGCACCTCGCGTTTCAATGTCCAGTCTCTCCAGAGACCTGCTTCTCCAGATCCCTCTGAAATTTTAAAATCGTGGCTTCCTCTGCCATGATTCTTCTGTCTACTTTTCATCTTCCAGAAACGTGCCTGCTGGTAACTCCCTTCTCTTTGTTGTTGTGAGTCTGTTCCCTTTAATTTTTCAGGCATCATTGTTGTTGTTGTGAGTCTGTTCCCTTTAATTTTTCAAGCATCATTCAAGAACGAGGAGACAAATGTGTGTGCTCGAGCCACCTTTTTGAAATGATAGCTGATACTTTTTAAAGGCAGAGGAGGTCCTAAATTCTAGTCATTCTCCTTCTGACAGATGACATTCCACGTTATACTTTTCACACATACCCAGGACATCCAGGGGCTGTGCCCTGGCTGACGTCACTGAGTGTGCCACGTCTCGCTGTGACTCTTGTCAAATGACAACACTAAAACAAATTTGGTACAAGTTTGATGACCTTCCTTTGAGGGAAAACAACCCATGGATTGGGGGCTTCTGGTGCCTCATAAGCAGTGCAGCCCTCTCCTCGAGGTATTTTGAGCAAGAGCGAGTTTTGTGGGGTGGTAGAAGCAGCACCACAGAAACGGGATTGGCGAGAAGGTCAGGGATTTCCTGATAAGGCTAGTATTTAGCAGGTCTTGTTTTCTAGGGGGAGGTAAGCTAGCTCGCGCTGAGTTCAGGGATTGTGATTGGTGTTAGGTTTCCTTGACAGTGAGGTGGTTCCCGTAAGTACAGACAGACTTAGGTTTAGGGTTGTGATGTGGGCTGAGCCACTGGGACAGCCTCTGTTTTGGGGGCCTCCATGTACGAATTAACTTTATCATTCTGTCCCCCAACCTCCGAATCCCTACCTCTCACTTGTCTGTAGTAATGCCTGCTCTTTGAATTTCCTTGTTTTCTTCTCTCTGTATCTCCCTCTGGCTCAGGTCTCAGTCTCCTTACCCTGTCTTGCACTCTCTCCAACGGTTGGTCCTGTGCTCGCTTGGTCTCCCACTTACCCTCTGGGTCTGACCATCATCTGACTTTCTTGCTCGTGGGTGCCCATTCTTCAGCTCTGGCTGCTGCTCTTGTACTCTCTGTTGGTTGTCCCCTCTCCTTATTCTCCATGTTCCTCCCCTCTCTCCTCTCCTTACCCCATCTATCTGTCTTTCTGCCTGTCTCTGCCTATTGCAGAGGTAAATGATTCCTGCCACTGATTGTCTGTTATCTGTCTCCGTTGCTGTCTGACTTTTGTCTGTATCTCCGTCTGTCTGTGTCTCTGTCTGCTATCTGTGTTTGTCACTATCTGTCTATCATCTCTCTCCATCTGTCCCTGTTTGCTGTCTGTCTTTACCTCCATCGAACCAATTCTGCCCCTGTTTGTCTGTCTCTGTCCATTTCTCACCTCACAGGCCTCAATAGCTGCTGTTCTGTGTACCCGTCCCGATTTGTCTCTCAAGACTACTTTTCCCCATTTACTCACCAGCATGTACGTGGTCAACTCTACAGATGTCTCAGCTTTAGTGTCTTAGTTTTTGTTCTGGAGAGCGAAGCTTATTGGCCCATCCCTGATTATGGGTTGTTTGGCCAGTTGTCCACTCCTGGTCTAGTTTGCTGTGACTGGAGCCTGGGGTGAGAGCGGGATACGGAGTTACATGCTATGTAGAGTGGGACAGACAAAGCTAGGTGGGGAAGTTGGGCATAGCTTTCAAATGGACAGATATGTCCCCTGCACTCCTTCCATGTCTGGGATCAAGTAGATACTTAAATGTTTGTTGTATTAAACTGAGTTGCTCTGAGACTCCGGTGCTATAGCCTAGCCTTACTGAGCTGTTTACCAAAAAAGTTTTAAAATAACAGAGGAGACACATGTAAAACGAACTTAAAACATCTTTTTCTAGTATCATTTAATATTTTGATATTACTTGATTTGAGTCACCTTATTTTTTTTTCTGAGTTCTGGGAATGAATTTTTTTATCAAGTGATTACACAAATAAATGTTTCTTAGAAGTAATTCAACATATCACTGACCTCTTATTTATTAAGTAAACTGTCATCGACTAGTAAAAAAGTCTTTATATTTCTAACACAATTTCAAGTATATTCTTATTCTCTTCTATACTGCTTGTGAAATGGATTCCTCTGTTTTTATTGTTTTAAAATCCTTTAATTTGATGCCGAATGAAGATGGAGGTCATGTTTTGGAAACCATGTGCTTAGGGGTAACTACCCAGTAAATGCAGTGTTTGAGTTTGCTTTTGAAATTGAAATCTCTCTCCCTATTGTAATTTACTGACTTAATCAAAAATCTATTTATGTAGGATATTAAAATCAAATAACAAAGCAAGTAACTATGGACTCTCTAGGGAGTTCAGTACGTATTGTGCAAAGATTGGGCGCTTGACAATTTAGAAGAGTAATTTTCATGGGATTTTACTGTTGAAGAACACAGTAGAGCCACCAAGTGGCTTTTGCTGATATTAAGATTTTAGATGTTTTATTAAGGTGCATTATACTGACTTCACTTCTTGTTTCTAATCCCATCCTCTACCAGTCTCACCAGTATTACCAAATCTTGATCTGTTTTTTTTTTTTTTTTTTTAGTTAATTTCTGGTACGGATTTTATTTAGGTTCAGGCAAATCAAACTATTGTTTCCTTGTGTTTGTCTAGTGCATATAAGACAAACCTCATGTTCTTATTGTTGCTCTCAATCATTAGTTTTCTATTGTTTTCAAAGAAAGGAAAAAATATTTTTACTCAAACTTGCTTTTTGTAAGAACACTGATATCCTTAGTAATCTATAGCATTATAGAATGTCATGAGGACGTGTTCTCTTCTAAGTAAAATAAATTACTAGAACTACATTGTAAAATACTTACTGTAGCCCTCTGAATAACCAGTGTTAGCAGGGAACAATAAATTTGCATGAATTGCTTTCTGAATGTAGCTTTGATCTGTGTAATGGCCCAAACTGAGTCACTTTTCTAAGTCATTGCTTTCGTTAGTTTCTCCTTTGTTATTTGTGGTAATTATGATGAAAAGCAGTTTTCTAATCATTTCTTTTTAGAATATCTCCATTTTATTTTATGGGCAAATGGTAGGTTTGGAATTATTTTCACACATCTGACTACTGCAGTGTAGTTTGGCCCATGACCCACCAGCTGAAGAAACTGCACATGGTGGGGGAAGGGAATCTTTCCAATTTTTAGAGAAATGTTTGGTTTATTCTATAAGGAGGAAAATTGTGTGTGGGATGAGGAAGATTGAATTTAGGAAACCTTACATTTAATTGCTTGCACTCGTGCTGGTAAAGACTCTAGTGGGTAAAAAGTGGCATCAGAGGGAGGAAGTAGAATCTGGCTAATTTGCATCAAAGACCTGGAGAAACGGGGAACTTTCAGATGAGAGCCAATGAATAAATCATGGCAAGGGCAGCCAGGTCGAACCCACACATCTTATGAACAATGTAGGAGAGACTCGATCAGTTCAGAACATGTGAATTTGGAGGCAGGCTTGGTGCTTCAGAATAAACCACTGGCTGATTAGAAGTTACACATTCTACCTGCAAAAGCTATATATACCGGGGGTGCCAAAAAAACTGTGCAAGTGGACACTTTGGTCAACGTTGCTCAAGCAGTAGTTCACCATAATCAGAAGTGTCTGGACGCTGACGGTAACCACTTTGAGCACCTCTTGTAATTGCAGAAGTCAAACGTGGCTTGTATTCGTCTTTTGTTATCGGTATATATTCAGTATTACAATTTTAATAGTTTTTTCCTTTCTTAAAATGTATATGCATTTTTTTGGCACCCTCTCTCTCTATATATACAGTCAAGAGCATGTATCTTACCTGGATTTTACTGATTCCAAAGACACAGTTAGGTATTTTAACTAACTATGTATATAACTGTGTAGATTACATATCATGTAATCTATTTCTACTGTAGAATCCCTTGATCATGGAGTACATTTTTATTTCACACTGCACATCACATCATCAAATAATTCCATAGAGCAAAACCCCAATATAACATGGTTCACCTGAAATATGAGTGTCACTTCCCACTTAAGTTTAGAAGGTGTTTCTGCTATTTTTAAAGTGACCTGTGCTCTACAGAGCCCAGCCTTTAGAGACATGGTATTTCAGGAGAGTGACTGGTTGATTACTCCATGTGGGTGGGCGGTTTGCAGATTGCAGAGGTGCATCTGATTTGTTATTAGGAATCCAGTTCCTTAGGGAGTCAACATTTATTGCTGCCAGAAGCGTGGAGATCGTCTAGTTTGCCCCCGCTGAGACCCATGGAGCTGAAGCAACGTACCCACACAGCTCTTTAGGGGAACACCACCACTAGAACCCACCTTGTTGTCCCCATTGGTGCTCTTTCAAATGGTTCTCTGGGATCCCTAAGGATTGCTGGGGGAGGGCAAGGGGAAAGATGTCTTTTATCCCTCATTCTTCCATTGGTTTTCATTGTTGACTAGCTTCCTTAGAGCTGCTCCAAGTAATCTCAGTGCCTTTCTCACTAGGTGGCTTCTGCTTGTACAGCTGGACTTCTCACAGGGCAGCTCAGCCTCCCAAGAGTGCTGCCACAGAAGCTTCTAGGCTTTGATGCTTAGGCCTGGGATCGACATGGCATCCATTCTCCTGAAGTTTATTGGTTGAAACAAACCACAGACCCACTCAGATTCAAGGGGAAAGGATTAAATAAGGTCATACATGCAAGGAAGCACAGTTATTGGGGGGCTACCAGTGTTGATGGTGCTTATAAACACTCAACTCTCTTTAGTGATGCCTGACTGTACCAGCTATTACAGAGTTGAGGGCCCAAGATGTGTAAGGGCCTAGGTTCTTCTACATTGTTTTTGTTTGTTTGTTTGTTTTGTTTTTTTAAAAGGCAGAGAGAAAGTGAAGAGGACTCACAAATCCCCAGCAGTGTTCTGGAAGAGATTATGTTGCCTCTTTCTCTGTAGCTATTTTGTAAATGTTCTCGCCGTTGTAATTTGGCAGTGCCAGGAGGCAGGAAAGTGGATGATGTCTCAATATTCTTTGGGATCTTGGAGCTTTGATCTTTGTTAATGTGTTGAAGCCCACTTTAGCCTCGTTCCTCCAGGTTTTTACTCAATTGAAGACTGTCTGAAGGAGTCCAGTGAGGGTCAAAATACAGTCTCTGCTTTATTACTGTTACACTGGATTGGAGAACATGGCGGTGCCGTCTGTTTTCCTCCTCAAGCCTAGACTTTGGCTTCTGGATCATGAGCTATGGACCTACTCCCAGGCCAAGAAACTGGCGCTGACACAGCACAGGGCTGGCAGGCCTGTCACAAGTGGGTTCTAAGTATCACAAGGAGACAAGTAGCTCAAACCCTCTCTTTCCCCACGACACTGGGGCGCAGGCACATCTGAGAAGCCAGGACGCAGAGTGGATTCCTTTTGCTCGTGGGATACCTACTGATGGCTGGTCAGTCTATTTAGGGAGGTATAAGTGAGGGGATAAAGAAAGGTTTCGAAAACACTCATTACAATACTTCTTTCTGGGGGTAGATAGATACTTTTCTCAGGTGTGGAAGGATAAGTGTTGACCTCATAAAAACTCTTTGTCGAAGTAGAGCTTTAGAGAGGTACTCTATCCTGCAGCTCCTTCAAACTCCTTGATACTCTAGGTTTGGCAGAGCTGCAGGATTTGTGAGCTATCGTTCTACACTCTATGAAAGATTATTATAGAATGTGATATAGTTAAGAGCATTGGCTTTGGTGTTTGTGATGGTTAGTTTTATGTGTCAACTTGACTGAGATGCCCAGATATTTGATCAAACATTATTCTGGGTGTTTCTGTGAGCATGTTTTTGGATGAGTTTAATATTTAAATTGGTGGACTGACTTAATAAAGCAGATTGTAGAGGGAGAGGGTCATCCAATCAGTTGAAGGCCTGACGAGAACAAAAGGGCTGACCCTTCCCTGAATAAGAGGGAATTCCTCCTGCCTGATTTTGAGCTGGGACGTATTTCTTTTTCCCCCTGACTTTGGATTTGAATTGAAATATTGGCTCTTTCTCGGTCTTGAGACTGCCAGCCTTTGGACTTGAACTTATATCATTAGGTCTCCTGGTTCTCAGGCCTTCAGACTCAAACTTGAACTGTACCATTGGTTCTCTTGTGTCTCCAGATGGCCAACTGCAGCTTTGGGGACTTGTCAGCCTTCATAATCACATGAGTTGATTTCTTACAATAAATCTCTTTACGTATGTATCTCCTATTGGTTGTTTCTGTGGAGAATCCTGACTAAATACAGCATTAGACAGTCCCAGCTCTACTACTAGTTGCATGACCTAAGAAAATTTCCTTCAATTTGCTAAGCCCTCTTTCAGTATCTGTAAAAATTGGTTAACACTAGTGTCTGTCTAACTCATGAGATAATGATCCAGTGACTATTAAATCATGTTGTCTTGATGATGATGGCGATGTCTTCTTTATCAGTAGAGAATGGCAGGTCCCCTAACATTTCTCAGTTTAAACTCTCCAATATCTTGTATCCAGATCAGGCCAATATTGATGCCAACTTGGGAGATTATGTTTGGTCCATGCAGTGGGTTACTTTCCTAATTAAATTTTGCTTGGCTTCAAAATAAGTTTTCATTTACAGAGTTTGGAAACAGTAAATAATCCCAGAGTAGTTTATGTTTGGATGTGGAACACACACATTGCTTCATTTGGCTAGAAAGTCTGTTTCACTTCACGAGAGCCCTCTGTTTGGTGTTCTTAACCAGCAGGGATGTAGCCAAGCACCTGGAGGAATTAAGAGGCCTTGGGTAAGCAAAGTTGCTGTCACGGAGTCCTTTCACCGAATTTTATGTACTTTCTTCAGAAGATTCCCACTTTCTGAGCCTGTCTGTTCTTACTGCAGACATACTTCTGGAGGCATGGTGGCAAATTGACTCAGACCCACCTCGGTTTACTTCTTTATTTAACAGATCACCTCTCCCTTACAAGCTACCACTTCACTGAACAGCAAGGGGAGACTAGTTAGGGGGGGACGCTGAACTTCCCGGTTAGTGGTATTTCAAGCTTTTCCAGTTCAAGTTGTCTTTTTGGGTAACTCAGTCTTTCTTGGGTTCAGATGCCAATTCTACCCATCTAATTGCTTCTGTCCAAGATGGTGTGTGGGGAGGAGCCAAGCACTTGCGTGACCTCTGGGGCCTTATTTCCCCCCTCTAGTTCCTTGGGTCGCTGGCAATGACCGCGGGTGTGTTGGTCACCCAGGTTTGCAGCTAGTGAATTTGTGTTCCATTCTTTGGATTGAATAGAACGTGCTGCTCTGTTCCAACCCAACACATAATCAATCCCCCCCACCCCCGCCCACCTCAACCTTTCTGTATGTGTGTGTAACTTGATCTAATCTAGGCTGTCACTGGCCCTGCAGTTCACCTCTGGTATTTGCCTGAATCCCCAAGTTGATCTTAGGCATGGACATTGGAGAAAACATTACCTTTGGTCACCTCACTCCACTGTGATAACCATCTGCTCATGCAACTTCAGCAGCAGCAGGCAGTTTGGAATTTCTGGATTCTTTGCACACCCCAGGAGAGCTGAGGGAGGCTCAGTAGTAGTAACGTGGGCCTGGTTTGCTGTGCAGCACTTTGAGTCCCCAGTGTGGTGTGGTGCTCTTTCCCACCCCTGAGTATCAAATGGGGATCCAGGCACAAAGTCTCCCCTTTCTCTCCTCCTCTTCTATCATTGTGTGGAAGCAGGATTGTTACAGAAATAGGTCAGTACACTAAGTTTTAAGAAGTAAGAGGTGATAGTTTGCAAGTGAGGGAAGAGACAAAACACTGCAAAGACTAACAGGAGAGCCTGAGCATTTAGGGGAGGAGCCATTACTTCTACCCCTGTCAGTATTTCCTGAGAGCATCATAATATATGATAGAAATGGTAATATTGGCTCATTAATTAAAGGTCTTATTATACTTAGTATTTTTATAGGAAGCCACGAAAATATTAGGTGTTATAAAGATTTTCATAGGAATGTGTCCATTTTAGTATTTAGTGGAATAAGAAGGAAACTATGTAATACAAAGATTAAAAGCATGGACTTTGAAGTCAGGTAGACCCAGGGACAAAGTCAATTCTAAGCTACTATAACTGACTCTGTCCTCAGAAGCTCAGTTTCTTCCTGAATAAAATGAAATCCATGAGACTTCATTCAGTAAAGTAATACCGCCTCACAAAGATTGTTGTAAAGGTCAAAAAACCCCACTTAATATATGATAAAGTACTTTGTACAGAGCCTGGCACAGAATAAATATCAATAAGTGATACCTATTCTCATTACTACTTGGAATATAGCTTATGTGGAATCCCTTAGTTCCTGGTGATATGAGGTGTGATCAAACAATATGGTGAATGTTTAAATAAAAAAAAATTATTGCAGTAAAAGACACATTGCCATTAATCCCCCTCAAAATACTTCCCCTTGCTTTGAACACACATATCCCATCATTCTTGGCACTTTCTGAAGCAGTTCTGGAAGTCCTCTTTTGTGAGTGTCTTTAGTTACATTGTCATGGCTGCCTCGATGTCCTGAATCGATTCAAAATGTTTACCTTTCATGGTCATAGTTGACTTTGGGGAAGAGCCAGAAGTTGCACGGTGCCATATCCAGTGAAAACATTAAGGACACACCGTAATGTTTTTATTTGACACAAATTGCCGTACCAGAAGTAATTTGTCACATGGAGCATTCTGTTGTGATCAGAAAATATGATGAATGCTGCAGAGAGCCAATGGAAAGGCAGGGATCTTCAATACGGGAAGTGGCGTGTCGAACCTTTGTAACAGTGTGTGACAAGTTTCAACTTGTTCGGTGCAGACAGTTGGGTGTGAGCTACAGTTGAGAGCTATGGTGTTTTAAAAGTGTGCTATAAATCATGGATCATGAACGACACATTAACATGAAACGGGCAAATGGTTTCATCCTCCATCATGACAATGTTCCATGTCACACATCACTTCTGGTATATGGCAATTTCTGTCAAATAAAAACATTACGGTGTGTCCTCATCCACCTTATTCACCGGATCTGGCACCGTGCAACTTCTGGCTCTTCCCCAAAGTCAAAATGATTCAGGACATCGAGGCAGCCACGACAGTGCAACTAAAGACACGAAAGAGGACTTCCAGAACTGGTTCAGAAAGTGGCAAGAACGATGGGATAAGTGTGTTCAAAGCGAGGGGGAGTATTTTGACGAGGACTAATGGCAATGTGTCTTTTACTGTAATAAAATTTTTAATTTAAACATTCACCATAATTTTTGATCACACCTACCTCATTCATGTGATATATAGTATTTGTATGGGTAGCCACCAACTTATCACAGGTTGTGGTTGGGAAGATAATTTTCAGGTTATTTAGTTGTAGTTTATAAATTGAAGATAATCCAGAATATGGCCTTTTCCAGCCAATCAGAGCAGGGTATGCACATGTGGGGGGCAGCAGAGGGGGGGAAGGGAGATGGCTTTCCTTTTGGAGGTAGATTACTTTCTGACTGGTACTAATATTCTTTCCTCTATTCACACAAGTCCTTGGGTTAAATGGAAATGCCTAGACCTTCTTTAACCTAGTGGGAACCTTGCTCCCTGGAAGCTATAATTTCTTGCTTGGGTTAGTAATGAGAGGACACTATGTTGGAATTTTAAATTCTATGATGAGAACTCCTCCGAGTGGATGGTCAATAGGCTGATGATTCTAATCCTAGGGCACTTTCTATTTTTCTGTTTCCTTTCTAAAGTCCCTGAAGATGCTAGTGGACTTGGTTTTTCCCAGATAAGGTTGTAGGTATGCACTCCAGGGACAGTGGGAATGGTTGAGGAATGATGAACACCTTTAAAGAATGACCGGAATGCTTTTATGAGGAATTGCAGTGATACCTGGAGCTTGAAATATATCCTGTTCTCACTTTTTAGTAAATGAAAAATTTAATCACTAACTTCATCTTCCTATTATATTCATTAAAAATTAAGAACACTTATTTTTATCAAAGTAGTATGTGTTCATGGTTAGAAAAATCAAACTGAAGAGCTTATAAATAAAAACAACTCTCCTATGCCTTGTCCCTTTGCCCATCCTGCTCACCAGAGGACACGTGTTCTAATTTTAGTTGCTTTTTCTTATGGTTTCTACCATGTCTCTAAATAACATGCATCACAACTATTTCTGGATTTATCAATTTTAGTTATTATCTGGTGGCTTCTGTTAATTTAGCTGAGTTCTTAGTTCACTTTATTTACTTTCTGCCCTTTCTCCTAAGATTATATTTCTCCCTTATTGGTTATTTTTGCAACTTAAAGTAAAACATTAATACCTTTCTTTTTTATTATGTCAGCTCTAGACATCATCTCATGATTGTTCTCTTTTCTAAGCTTATCATTTATATTTTTACAATGTCAGAATCAATGAGGTTATATTCAGACACTTATAATGAAATATTCCATACTTTGACTGTGTGTTGGTTTTACAAATTGGAAGTTAATATGGTGTTTATATTATTATGACAATGATATGACATAGTGTATTTTGGTTTCTCTTCTTTCACAAATTTTTTTGTTGTTATATAAGAATTTACCAGCATTGTTATCAAGTCAGATGTAATGCGGAAAATATAGTATATTTTTATCTTACCTGTTTCCATTATACAAAACAATGTAACAGTTAGATATTTACAACCCTCACAAAGTGATACCCCCCCAATTTACTACCCCTCTGACATCATATATCGTTGTTATAATTCCATTGACTATATTCCCTGTGCTGTACTCCACATCCTGTGATTCTCTTTCTATGTATTTAATTATAGTTGATATTCAGTATTATTCAACTTCAGCTTCAGGTGTATAGCACAGTGGTCAGGTATCTACACAGTCTAGGAAGTGGTCTCCCTAATAAGTCCAGTACCCATCTGGCATCCTACAAAATCTTTACAAAATTATTGATTATGTTCCTCAAACTCTATTTCATATCCCCGTGACAATATTGTGATTACTAATCTGTGCTTTCTAATCCCTTTACCTTCTCTCCCACCCCCACTCCCACCTAGCAACCATCAGTTTTTTTCCCTATATCTCTGAGTTTATTTCTGTTTTGTTTGTTAGTATATTCTGTTCTTTAGATTCCACATATAAGTGAGATCATATGGTATTTGTCTTTCTCCGTCTGACTCATTTCACTTAGCATAATGTTCTCTAGGTCCATCCACGTCATTGCAAGTGGTAATATTTCATTTTTCTTTACGGCTGAGCAATACTCCGTTGTACAAATGTACCACAGTGTCTTTATCCAGTCGTATATAGATGGGCATTTCGGTTGTTTCCATGTCTTGGCTGTTGTGTATAGTGCTGCAATAAACATAGGGGTTCACATATTTTTTTCAAATTGGTGTTTTGGATTTCTTTGGATAGATACCCAGGAGTGGAATTGCTGGATCATAAGGTAGTTCCATTTTCAATTTTTTGAGGTACCTCCATACTGTTTTCCATAGAGGCTGCACCAATCTGCAATCCCACCAGCAGTGCACAAGGGTTCCCTTTTCTCCACATCCTTGCCAGCACTTGTCGTTTGTTGATTTATTGATGATAGTCATTCTGACCGGAGGGAGGGGTTTGTCTCATTGTAGTTTAATTTGCATTTCTCTAATGATTAGTGATGTTTAGTATTTTTTCATATGTTTGTTGGCCATCTGTATGTCCTCGTTAGAGAAATGTCTCTTCATGTCCTCTGCCCATTTTTTTATTTGGCTTTTTTTTTTTTGGTGTTGAGTTGTATAAGTTTTTTATAAATTTTGCATATTAACCCCTTATCAGATGCATCATTGGCAAATGTCTTCTCCCATTCAGTAGGATGCCTTTTGGTTTTATTGATAGTTTCCTTTGCTGTGAAGAAACTTTTTAGTTTGATGTAATCCCACATGTTTATTTTTTCTTTTGCTTCCCTTTTCCAAGAGATATATCAGTAAAAATATTACTAAGGATAATATCTGTGAATTTACTTCCTATGTTTTCTTCTAGGAGTTTTATGGTTTCGGGTCTTACATTTAAGTCTTTAATCCATTTTGAATTTATTTTTATATATGGTGTAAAAAGGTGGTCCAGCTTCATTTTTTTTACATGTCTGTCCAGGTTTCCCAGCACCATTTATTAAATAGACTGTCTTTACACCACTGTAAATTCTTGCTTCCATTGTCATAGATTAAATGACCATATAGGCATGGATTTATTTCTGGGCTCTCTATTCTGTTCCATTGATCTATGTGTCTGTTTTAATGCCAAAACCATGCTGTTTTGATTACTATAGAGTTGTAGTATGATTTGTTGTCAGGTAGCATGATACCTCCCACTTTGTTCGTATTTCTCAAGATTGCTGTGGCTATTTGGGGTTTTTTATGATTCCATATAAATTTTAGGATTATATGTTCTAGTTCTGTGAAAAATTGGTAATTTGATAGGGATTGCATTGAATCTACATATTGCCTTAGGTAGTATGGACATTGTAAGTATATTAATTCTTCCTATCCATGAGCATGGTATATGTTTCCATTTATTTGTATCTTTTTTAATTCCTCTCGTCAATGTCTTATAATTTTCTGAGTACAGGTCTTTTCCTTCCTTGGTTAAATATATTTTTAAGTATTTTTTCCTGTTTTTGAAGCAATTGCAAATGGGATTGTTTTCTTAATTTCTCCTTCTGATAGTTTGTTATAGATGTATGCAAATGCAACTGATTTCTGAATATTAATTTTGTACCTGATACTTTATTAAATTCATTCATCAGTTCTAATAGTTTTTGGTGGAGTCTGTGGGGGTTCTCTATATATAGATTCATGTCATCTGCATATCATGACAATTTTACTTCCTCTTTTCCAATTTGGATGCCTTTTATTTCTTTTTCTTGTCTGATTGCTGTGGCTAGAACTCCCAGAACTATGTTGAATAAAAGTGGTGAAAGTGGGCAACCCTGTCTTGTTCCTGATCTTAAGGGGAATAGTTTTAGCTTTTCCTCATTGAGTGTGATGTTAGCGGTGGATTTATCATATATTGGTCTTTATTATGTTGAGATACGATCCCTCTATTCCCACTTTGCTAAGAGTTTTTATCATAAATGGATGATGGATTTTGTCAAATGCTTTTTCTACATCTATTGATATGACCATATGATTTTTATTTTTCATTTTGTTAATGTGGTGTATCATGTTAATTGATTTGCAGATATTGAACCAACCTTGTATACCAGGAATGAATCTCACTTGATAGTGTTGTATGAACTTTCTAATGTATTGCTGAATTCAGTTTGCTAATATTTTGTTGAGGATTTTGCATCTATGTTCATTAGGGATATTGGCGTATAGTTTTCTATTTGTGTAATGTGTTTGTCTGGTTTTGGGATCAGGTAGTGGCCTTGTAAAATGAGCTTGGGAGCTTTCCCTCCTTCTGGATTTTTTGGAATAGTTTGAGGAGAATAGGTGATAATTCTTTTTTGAATGGTAAAATTCACCTGTGAAGCCATCTGGTTCAGGGCTTTTGTTTGTTGGGAGCTTGTTGGTTACCAATTCAATTTCATTGGTAGAAATTGGTCTGTTCAGATTTTCTGTTTCTTCTTGATTTATCCTTGGAAGATTGTATGCTTATATAAATTTATCCATTTCTTCCAGATTGTCTAATTTGTTGGCATATAGTTGCTCGTGAATAGATTTTTTTGATGCTTCTAATTTCTTTTCCTGTCCCCCAAATTATATACCTTCATTGAATTTTTATGTTGTTTATCCCTAGATAACTCTCTTCTGCAACTTCTTTAAACCAGTTCATACTGAATGCTTTCTATTAGCTTTCTTCCCTACTTTCTACATTTAGAACCACTTTTCCCCTCGTTCCCATATTGTCATCTTTCTTGCTTTACGTCCTCATTTTTGCTGATACACATCCTGAAGTAACTCCCTAAGAAAGAACACATGGGAAATAAATTTACTAGGTCTTTACATACCTGAAAATACCATTATTTTAATTTTTAAAAAAGTCTTCTGGTCTTTTCTCATGTTATTCTTTGTGTTTTCCCAATTAGGATGCATGTTGTTCCTGCTCTTGGGTTGATCCTCTATGTTTTATTTTTTTTCTTATGTTTCTTGTCTCTTTCTCTTTCTGTACTACACTCTGAGACTTCATTTATGTTGAATTTTTAATTGTTACTCACTTTTAGTTTGCAGGAATTCTTGTTTTTTCTCTTATGGATTTTTTCCCCCTGTAATTCTATTTTTTATGGATGCAATATCTCTTGAATCTCTCTGAGTATACTAATCAGGGATTTTTAAAGAAGTTCTTTGTTTCCTGTATTTTTTCTGCTTCTTCCATAGTCATTTTTTTCTGTTGATTTTTTTTTACTCTATTTTTTGTGTGTGTGTGTAGATTTTTACCCTTTTAATTCATTTACTTTTATTTTAGTGAGGCATAGGATAGGAAAGAAAATAAATACATGTTGTCAAACTATTATCTAT
Source organism: Rhinolophus sinicus (assembly GCF_057876585.1). Classification (NCBI taxonomy): domain Eukaryota; kingdom Metazoa; phylum Chordata; class Mammalia; order Chiroptera; family Rhinolophidae; genus Rhinolophus; species Rhinolophus sinicus. The sequence goes on from NC_142511.1 coordinate 18,183,767, forward strand.
AACTGTTTATTCTTCCCTCCTAAAACATAATCTCAGTGGGGCATTAGCCATGAAAATGTTCACTTAGTTTTTTCCTCTTACTCTAGGTCTTCTGATGGAAATTAATTACAGTTTCAGGAGTCAAGAGAAATAGTTACACTGACTAGACTTCATGTGCACCTTGGGGTAATTTAGTTAATATTGTACTTCTTTTAAAGCTTAGTTGTTCAGTTCAAGAAATGTGAGTTTATTCAGGGAGAGAAGAGTAACATGAAGAGTTACTCTGTCTCTAGGACCAAGTGAAAGATCTTGAGCTTGAAGACCCTTCTCTGTTTGGTCTTCAGGCTCATCTCCTTTCCGGCTACCATTTGTGTGTCTACACCAGTCTGCCATGCATTTCACGCTGCCAGACCTTTGCTCATGCTAGGTCCTATGCCCAAGTCCTACAGCTTCTTGAGTTCACCAAAGGCCGGCATCATATTTTAATTCCTAGTAGTTGCCTCTTAGGCATTCAAAACGTTTAACTGAATCTTACTCATCCTTCTCGCCTAGAGCAAGTTCAAGTGTGACCCCTCTGAATCACAGTCCTGTACCTCCCTCAGAGTTAATCATTTTCTTACCTGTTTTTTTTTCAGTTAGTTGTTGCTCATGTCTGTTTGTCCTGATAAGTCCTTGGAGGGCATGGATCATGTCTCATCAAGCTGGATATTGCCAGGGTCTTGCATTATGCTGGGTACCTAGTGGGCACTCAAAAAGTAGAGGCATACCTCATTTTATTGTGCTTCACTTTATTGTAGCAACCCTGCGTTAAGCAAGTCTATGGTGCCAGTTTTTCAACAGAATTTGCTCACTTTGTGTCTCTCTCTCTATTGGCAATTCTCACAATATTTAACACTTTGTCATTATTATAATATTTGGATCTTTGATGTTGCTATTATGATTGTTTTGGGGTGCTATGAACTGCACCCATGTAAGATGGCAAACTTAACCAATAAATGTCGTGTGCGTTCTGACTGCTCCACCAACCATTCATCACCCCACTCTCTCTCCCTCACCTCCAGCCTCCCTATTACCTGAGACACAACAATATCAAAATTAGGCCAGTTGATAACCCTACAATGACCTCTAAGTGTTCAAGTAAAAGGAAGAGTCACATGTTGCTCGCTTTAAATAAAAAGCTAGTGAGAAAAGCATGTTGAAAGCCAAGACAGGCAGAAAGCTGGCCTCTTGTGTCAAACAGTTAGCCAAGTTGTGAAACAAATAAAAAGTTCTGGAAGGAAATTAAAAGTGTTACTGCAGTGAACACATGAATGATAAGGAAGCAAAACAGCCTTATTGCTGATATGGAGAAAGTTTTCGTGGTCTGGATAGAAGATCATACCAGCCACAAGATTCCCTTAAGCCAAAGCCTAATCTAGAGCAAGGCCCTAATTCTCTATAATTCCATGAAGGCTGAGAGAGGAGAAGAAGCTGCAGAAGAAAAGTTTGAAGCTAGCAGAGGTTGGTTCATGAGGTTTAAGAAAATAAGCCATCTCCATAACATAAAAGTGCAAGGTGAAGGAGCAAGGGCTGATGTAGGAGTGGCAGCAAGTTTTCCAGAAGATCCAGCTAAGATAATTCAAGAAGGTGGCTGCACTACATAACAGATTTTCAGTGTAGATGAAACAGCCTCTATGGAAGAAGATGCCATCTAGGACTTTCATAGCTAGAGAGGAAAAGTCAATGTCTGGCTTCAAAGCCTCAAAGGACAGGCTGACTCTCTTGGCAGGGGCTAACGCAGCTGGTGACTTTAAGTTGAAGCCAATGCTCATTTACCATCTGAAAACCCTCTGCCTGTGCTCTATAAGTGGAATAAAAAAAGCCTGGATAATAGGATATCATGGTTTACTGAATATTTTAAGCCCACTGTTGAGACCTACTGCGCAGAAAAGAAGATTCCTTTCAAAATATTACTGCTCATTGACAATGAACCTGGTCACCCAAGAACTCTGATGGAGATGTACAGTGAGATTAATGTTGTTTTCATGCTTGCTAACACAGCATCCATTCTGCAGCCCATGGATCAAGGAGTAATTTCAACTTTCAAGTCTTATTATTTAAGAAATACATTTTGTAAGGCGATAGCTGCCATAAACAGTGATTCATCTGATGGGTCTGGGCAACGTACATTGAAAACCTCCTGAAAAGGATTCACCATTCTACATGCTGTTAAGAACATTTGTGATTCATGGGAAGAAGTCAAAACATCAACATTAACAGGAGTTTGGAAGAAGCTGATTCCAATCCTCATAGATGACTTTGATGGCTTTAAAACTTCAGTGGAGGAAGTGACTGCAGATGTGGTGGAAATAGCAAGAGAACTAGAATTATAAGTGGAGCCTAAAGATGTGACTGAATTGGTGCAATCTCAAGATAAAATTTTAACAGATGAGGAGTCTCACGGATGAGGAAAGAAAATGGTTCCTTGAGATGGAATCTACTCCTGGCAAAGATGCTGTGAAGGTTGTTGAAATAACAAAGAGTTTAGAATGTTACATAAATATAGTTGATAAAGCAGCAGCAGGGTTTGAGAGGATTAACTCCCAATTTGAAAAAAGTTCCACTATGGGTACAATGCTATCAAACAGCATCACATGCTACAGAGAAATGTTCATGAAAAGAAGAATCAATTGTTGCAGTAAACTGCTTCATTATTGTCTTATTTTAAAAAATTGCCACAGCCACCCCAACCTTAAGCAACCACCACCCTGATCAGTCAGCAGCCATCAACATTGAGGCAAGATCTTCCACCATCAAAAAGATTACCATTTGCTAAGGAGGAAGTAAAATTGTCATCATATGCAGATGACATGATACTATATATAGAGAACCCTAAAGACTCCACCAAGAAACTATTAGAGCTGATAAATGAATTAGGAAAGTAGCAGGGTACAAAATTAATATTGATAAATCAGTTGCATTTGTATATACCAATAATAAAATATCAGAAGGAGAAATTAAAAAAAAATCCCATTTACAATTGCTTCAAAGACTATAAAATACCTGGGAATAAATTTAACCAAAGAAGATCTGTACTCAGAAAATTGTAAGACACTGAAGAGAGAGATTAAAGAAGATACAAATAGATGGAAACACATACCATGCTCATGGATAGAAAGAATTAATATAGTTAAAATGTCCATACTGCCTAAGGCAACATACAGATTCAACGCAATTCCTATCAAACTACCAAGGATGTTTTTCACAGAAATAGAATATATAATCCTAAAATTTATATGGAACCATAAGAGACCCCGATAACCTCGACAATCTTGAGAAATAAGAACAAAGTGGGAGGTATAATGATACCTGACATCAAATTATACTACAAGGCTACAGTAATCAAAACAGCATGGTACTGGCATAAAAACAGACACATAGATCAATGGAACAGAATAGAGAGCCCAGAGATAAATCCATGCCTATATGGTCATTTAATCTATGACAATGGAAGCAAGAATTTACAGTGGGGTAAAGACAGTCTATTCAATAAATGGTGCTGGGAAACCTGGACAGACATATGCAAAAAAATGAAGCTGGACCACTTCCTTACACCATATACAAGAATAGATTCAAAATGGATTAAATACTTAAATGTAAGATCTGAAACCATAAAATTCCTAGAAGAAAATATAGGAAGAAACTTTACAGACATTACCTGGAGTAAGATTTTTACTGATATATCCCCTTGGGCAAGGGAAGTAAGAGAAAAAATAAGCATGTGGGATTACATCAAACTAAAAAGTTTTTTCAGAGCGAAGGAAACCATCAATAAAACAAAAAGGGATCCTACTGAATGGGAGAAGATATTTGCCAATGATATATCCAATAAGGGGTTAACATCCCAAATTTATAAAAAGCTCACTTGACTCAACTCCAAAAAAACAAACAACCCAATTAAAAAATAGGCAGAGGAAATTAAGAGATATTTTTCTAAAAAGGACATACAGATGGCAAACAGACATATGAAAAAATGCTCAACCTCACTAACCATCAAAGAAATGAAAATAAAAACCACAATGAGATACCACCTCACCCCAGTCAAAATGGCTATCATCAATAAATCAACAAACAACAAGTGCTGGCACGGATGTGGAGGAAAGGGAACCCTTGTGCACTGTTGGTGGGATTGAGGTTGGTGCAGCCACTATGAAAAACAATATGGAGGTATCTCAAAAATCTGAAAATGGAACTACCTAATGATCCAGCAATTCCACTCCTAGTTATCTATCTGGAGAAATCCAAAACTCTAATCCAAAAAAATTTATGCGCCCCTATGTTTATTGCAGCACTATACACAATAGTCAAGACATGGAAAAATCGAAATGCCCATCAGTAGACGACTGGATTAAGAAACTGTGGTACATTTATACAATGGAGTATTACGCAGCCATAAAGAAGAAAGAAATCTTACCATTTGCAACAACATGGATGGACCTAGAGAACATTATGTTAAGTGAAATAAGTCAGACAGAGAAGGACAATACCATATGATCTCACTTATATGTGGAATCTAAAGGAAAGCATAAATGAATGAACTAATTAGAAACAGTCTCGGAGATATAGAGGAAAAACTGAGGGTTGTTAGATGGGAGGGGGATGGGGATAAGGGGGATGGTGAGGGGTTTAGAAAACAGTCGGTAACCACAAGATGGCCACGGGGTTTTGAAAATTAATTTGGGGAATGTAATTAATAATGTAAAGATTTTGTAGGGTATCTGATGGACACTTGTCTCGTTAGGGAGACCACCTCAGGGATGATGTAGATGCCTGATCACTGCACTGTACACCTGAAGCTAAAGCTGAACAATAATGAATGTCAACTACAATTATATATATATATATATATATATATATATATATATATATATATATACACATATATATAGTTACAAGAAGTGGAGTACAGCATTAGGAATAGAGACAGTGGAAATGTAATGGCTGTGTGCGATGTCAGAGGGATAGTGGATGGGGGAGGGGGTTGTCACTGTGTGAGGGATATAAATGAGAAATATCTAACTTACATTGTTTTGTGCACCTGAAACTAATAAAAAAATTAAAAAAAAAAGATGACCATTTACTGAAGGATCAAATGATGGTAGCATTTTTTAGAAATAAAGCGTCTTTTAATTACGATGTGTACATTATCTTTTTGGACATAATGCTATTGCACATTTAATAGCCTACATTACAGTATAAACATAACTTTTATATGCACTGGGAAACCAAAAAATTTCTGACATGTTCTATTGTGACATTTACTTTATTGGGGTGGTCTGGAACCGAACCCTCATCTCTCTGAGGAATGCCTGCACTTAGGTTTCTATGGGGGAGATGGAAGGAAGAACTGGCTGTAGATTTTCATTAAAAGTATATTTATACAATTAGCATGTTTACAGATTAACTTCATGAAAGTTGTGTTTTATTTTCCTTTTAAATAGATCAAAGCATTCTCAAGAATAGATTACTAGGTTTAGTTGTTCCTCTTTCCTTTGCCTCCTCCACTTCTCCCCACATAGATGAAGGGATGGTTACCTATACTGTGAATAAATGGTAAATGCTGTACTAGAACAAAATTAACCATCCAATTAAATGGGGACATGCTGTGTCACCATTATTTCACTTAAAGTTGCATACGTCTGTAAACAAAACCCCATACAGCTTAGAACAAAAGAGAGGTATATGCCTGTCCTCTCTCTCGTTCTCCCTCCTCCCTCCCTTTCTTTCTTTTTGGGAATGGGTGACGATTCTGTGCAGAGGAGAGAAGCAAGCTAAAATAATGTTTACATTTAAGTTCTGGCTATTATTTGCTTAATTTAAGGTCTTGAAAGAAAAGAGGGACAGTTGGTTTCCTGAGCACAGAAAGCGTTGAAGAGTTGATCTTCAGAACTGTGGGAAGTGGCGAGAACACTAAACAGCAGACTTCTCTGGCCTACTTAATCCCCGCAGTGAAGTGAGTGGTGGGCTGCTGCTCTGTGAAAGCGCTTCCCAACACAGCCTCTGGGGCTACAAAATGTCCAAATCAGCAAGAAGGGTTTGTCATTGGGAGCATCTGGCTCAGGCTCTAGGAAGCTCTGGTATTAGGAGGAGCTAGTCGCTTCCTCACCAAGAGGAGGGCTGTCTATGGCGTGTGTGTTTCAAGAGGCAATCCTGTGCCCCCTTCCTCTGCCTCTCTAACAAGGCCTTCTCTGAGGGTGGGCGAAGGCTAATCAGGGTCAACAAGACTGATCTGTAGCTTCTAGCCAAAAGACTGACAAGCCTGAGATACTGGATAGAGCCCAGGAGAAATTACTTTGGGTTGTGTCTTGCTCCATATTACCAGACTAACTTTCACTGAGATGAAAAATTTGAACTAGGACGTGTCTCATGGGAATCACTGGATTTCTGCAGGATTCGTTGGTTGGTTGGTTGGTTGGTTGGTTGGTTAAGCATGCTTCCTTTGCTAACTTCTTCTTGGGATATAGTAACCTTAGTATTTGCATTCAAAATATTCACTCTAAAGCACTGTTCTTTTGTATTCCTTGAAGGGCCATTTTCCTGTTTAAAAGACTATTATGGAGGGAAGCAAAATTACCTGGCTTACTTGACATTATTTATGTCCTCATTGAATCTCAGCTAATGTCTTGCCTCATGTGCCCTTTTCTTTTCTCTTCTTTTTCTTCTTCTTCTTCTTTTTTTTTAACAGATACTAACTTTGTGTTGGGGAATGCCCAGATAGTGGACTGGCCAATCGTGTACAGCAATGATGGATTTTGCAAGCTGTCTGGCTATCACAGGGCGGAAGTGATGCAAAAAAGCAGTACTTGCAGGTATTTATGATTGGGGCTGTTCTATTGGACAATCTATCATGGTATCTTTTGGAAAAAGAAAATGGCTGACTCAGTGTGGGAATCGCCTTTCTCTCATTCAATGTTTATTCAGGACTATTTATGGCAATATCATCTCCAGTTCACACACTGTGCTGGGAAAGTCAGACTTAAAACATGGTTCCCACAACTGACGAACTTGCAGTGAGATGGGGGAAAACCTAGGAAATCTCAGGAAAATCATTTTATCTGTAAAATGCGAACTCAGGAGTTTATGAGGTCTTAGATAAAACTGAACATGAAAGTTAGAAGATTCAATAAAGTTAAAAAAAATTTAGACGATTAAATTAATTTTAAGATTTGTGAACCATTTTATTAGAAGCATAACTACAGTGTTGGAGACAAGGGCCTTGTTCACAGGGCTTTTCATTAGAAAAACAGAACAGAAGTGATATTTTGTTGCCTTCTAGTTCTTGTTACATCCCTCTCTGACCTCTAACTCAAAGGCACAGGCAGATGGAGCTAGCAGTGTAGCTTGTGTATTTGACAGGGTTACTAACCCAGCAGCACCCTTGAGCCATGGTGCTAGAACAGCTGTTTTAAAGCATCTTTAAGGTGTTGAGTGGAAAGCCTGCAGTGCTGTGGGAAGGTCTTGGCTCAGCATTGTCTTTGCCTCCTCTCACTCCCTTCCTTCTTCAGAGTCCTCTGTCTTCAGTGTGTTTGCATGAAGCAGAATCATCCCCCCCCCCCCCTGCCAAGTCAACAAAGAAACTCATCTATGAAGGGTGGGAAAACTTGTCTGCCCCAGGCATCGTCTTTGGTTTTCAGAAGTTGCATTTTCATGGTATTAAGTCAGCCAAGTAACTAGTTTGGTGAAAAGGATGAAATGTTTTCAAATCTTATCATTTTCTTAAATTTTAGGTTTGGGGGACTGGGAAATAGAAAGCTGAAGATTCCCCACTCCCGCCCCGTTGCTCAAAAGTTTAGAAATTATGACTCTTAAGCAATGCAATAGAATTCGCTCGTATTCTTGGTGTGCTTTTTATCCTCTTAAGTGTGTTTATGTGCATCTACATCTATATCTGTATATGCACATATACAATTACAACAAATTAGGAGAGTTAGCTTTCCTTTTTAGTGTGACTTGAGCAGGCTTTCCTTAACTATCTTCTTATTGGCTACCATCAGCTACATTAAGAAAATCAGATAAATTTGCTATTTTGGCCACCTTTTCTAAGAAACTTGTTTAATCCCTGAAGTGTCCTTTCTCTAAAGCAAGCATACCTTGCGCTAGCTGTATTTCTCATAGCTCAGGAGACTCTTGCTTACTTCTTGCATTGCAGGCATCTGAAATCTAATGTCCAGGAAAAGGAAACTTATCACCTATGAGTAAACTACAGCTTGAGAAAGTACCTAAGATGAATGAGAGCTGGGTGTCATTATGGTACTTCATTTGTTTGAAGACTCTATTTTACAGCCATTTGTTTTACCTTGTGAAGGAAATTGCCAGCACATATGCCATCCCATCGCTTAAACGGAGGTCACTTACCTAGCAAATTAACTCACAGAAAGTGGAAGGAAGCTGAAAAGGCTTGTGAACAACTGGCTACATAAAATGGTCATAGAGCTTAAGTTTTTTCCTCCTAGGACTGATGCAGTCCTGATCTATCTTTCTTTTTAGAGAGAATTCAACAAGCTTGATTATCTCTTTTCCTGGTTTGTAGTTGAAGCGTGCAACCCAAAGGCAGAGCGCTGCCAGAGATAGGCAGAGGGGAAACACAGCTCTCAGTGGGTTGGGAAGGGACATAATAAAAGTGACATAGAATTCATAAAGTCAGCAGCCAGGGCACTTTTCTTATAGGGTGTTGGGAATCGCAAGCCTGCAGTGTGCCAAAGGCTGTGCCAGTACCAAGCGAAGCATGGCACTTGACCTGGTGGTTCAGGAATTGTACTCGGTCATCTCGGTGGTTCTTTTTAGCTCTGAAATTCTATGATTCTGTGAGTCAAGTCATCAAAATTCAGTTAGATTGCATTCAGTAGGTACAGCTTTAGAAGATGGGGCGGGTACACAACAGTAAGCCCATGCCTCTGCTTCTACGTTACCTAAGACTTGAGGGCTGAGTGTCGTCGCTGTCCCTCCTTGTTGTCACCGGAGGCCTGGGGTTGGCAGGGGAGATGCTCGCTGGGTCCGTGGGGAGCCTTTGTCAGAGGACTGGCTTTTCGAGCCCCATCGAGAGATGGCTTTTCTCCTCTCGCATTTGGTTCGTGTCCTGTGCCATGGCTGGCCCTGCCTCGTTGGGGATGTATCTTGTTCCTAGAGGAACAAACCTGGGTTTCCAGACCATTTTCAGTGTGGGGGCCTAAGCAGTTTCCCCTCCTCTGTTGAGAATTAGCACTAGTAGGTAGGAGCTTCTACTCTCCAGAGATTGTCTCTAGATTTTTTTTCATGCTTCTGATATCCCCCCTTAGCCTACTTTTCTCCAAACATGAGCAGTAGGGAGGTGTAGTCGTAAGCATTTGTAGGATTTTATTATCTCAATTTTTTTAAATCAATGCTCTCTCTCTCTCTCTCTCTCTCTCTCTCTCTCTCTCTCTCTCTCTTTTTGGTGGGTGGAGGAGGGTAGGAAAAAGACCTGCACAGACAGTGGCTGAATATTTTGGTTCCTTCTTTAGCTCTGTCTTAATGTTTAAAGCATCAAATTGCACCCCTTTTTTTGTGTGTGGTTGGTGAATTTTTGTGATTTTTTTTCTATTCTTTTGTTTATTTTGTTGGGACTCAGAAGAAGAAAAATCTTCGGTCCAAATTTACTCTGCATCATTCCTAAGAGTTCTTTTTGGATAAAGTTTAAATTACTTCACATGGCTTATAAGACCGTGCTCTCCTGCAGGCTCTGGCCTGTACTTACCTCTGTGTCATCTGTTGCAAAATTTCCCCTCACTGTTTGTGTTTCAGTCACACTGCACTGAACTACATTCAAGTTCCAGAATTAACCTCATTTTCACCTGTATGATTTTGCATGTGCCAATCTCTTGCCTGGAATGTTCTTTCTTCTTTTGTTTCTCTGTTAATTTCCATCTGCTCTGTAGATCTCGTTTGTCCTTACCTCTGGGAAGCCTTCTGTAACTACTCAGACAGTGCTCTGTGACTACTCTGTGTTCTGTAATTCCTTATGTGTTGGTCATACTATTTTCTGATCTACTCTTTTCTACTCTTTTATTTTTCCTTTCTCTTATTTTTGATTGAATGTTTTCAGTGTGTGTGTGTGTGTGTGTGTGTGTTTGTTCCACATAGCAGAGTGCTAGGTATAGAACGGATATTTAACCTACGCTGTTATGTTAACACATAATAAATATTTGTTAATCTAACTTGAGCTCTTTGGTTGATTTGCAGTTTTATGTATGGGGAGCTGACTGATAAAGATACAATTGAAAAGGTGCGGCAAACATTTGAGAACTATGAGATGAATTCCTTTGAAATTTTGATGTACAAGAAGAACAGTGAGTATTCAGACCGTTCTGAACCATATCTTAATGTGCTTGGCAAAGTAAAATATTTCTTCTTCCTTTGTTGCTCTTTTGGGTATTTTTCTCTCCCATCAGCTAAATGTTGTTACTTGAAGCTATTGTGTGTGTTGGGATAAATGGTATAGATTGATGAGTTAGACTGTTCCTTAGAGGGACATTTGGACTTGTCACTAACCAGTCAAGACTTGTTGATCTCTTTCCTGCCAAGAATTAGTGTTTAGTGCTGGTTTACTTATGGTGAGTTTCTGGCTTAAGACACTTGTAGACTTTATACCTCCTTGGGGGAGGGGAAGAGATGGGACAGAAACTCTGTCCGTTTTGTCTTTGTATCTGTCTTCCACAGCCCCTAGCACAGGAGGTAATGCCAGTAGATACTCAATTCAGAGTTTCTGAATAAAATTTTGTTCTCCCGGTGACTCCAGTTTTTCATCTGGAGACAGCATTTAATAGTCACAGTGCACTGTTAATTTGTATTTGTTTTGGCTACAATTACTTCTACAAAGTATGTTAATGGAGTTTTAGGTCAGTAGCCATACACAAGTATAAAACTTGCTTTTCTCTTAGGAGAATGGAGATTAGCTGCATTAGAAGTATAAGTGGGGCATCCGGCTGCAGCAGGGCTGCAGAGGTGTCGAACAGTGCTTTGCTTTTGTTTCTCAAAATGCTATTTTGTTTGTAAAGAATCCTGTTCTTTATATGTAGGATGGAATGGTAGGTCATAGGTTCAACAGAACATTGCCAGAGTGGCCCAGATGGCGTGTTTATTTTGGTGGCGTTCGGAGTCATACGTTTTGCGTTGGAAAGCAAAGGTCACCATGCTGCTTTTGTCTGGAAGGAGCTGGGACCGTTTCTTCAGTCTGGCATGGTGGAGCTGGCAACTAAGAGGACTGTTTGCTTGGTGGCCTGTGCCCAGGCTGCTGGTCTGAGAGTTTGGCTCTGGGCACCCACAAATCCAAGAGGGTTGGTTCTGTGGCTTTCATGGTAGAGAGGTTGCTTTGCTCCACCTCACTCCTTCAGCCAGTAGGACTAGCTCCTACCCTGCTATTCAGCATAAGAGGAATGAGGTGAAAGCCTATGAATGGCTCTGTGCCAGTCCTTGCACTATGGGCAGCTCAACTCAGAGCAGTGGTTCTGACCTGAAGCATGCCAGCAGTGGCCTTCCCTTCCCCCGTGCCTGAGCTAATAGCCTAAGTGAACGGTTTTGCGTACTCAACAGTGGATTTCCCCACGGCACAGAATACTAATCGGGGAGGTGTATCACCAAAATGCTTTGCATTTATATTTTGCTTCAGAGCCTTCAAGCTTCATTAGACTATGCATTTAACTTGTCTAAATTCAACTATACATGTTTGGCACAAAAGGGAGAGAGAGGGAAACATAAATTAAGTTGAGTTAGTGATTTCGCTTGCCATTCCCTTCAGTGAGCATGTGCCCCAGAATGAATATGAGATGGGACAGGAGAATCTGCTCTTCCCTCAGCTTCCTCCAGGGATGAAGGCTTCGTATTGTATCTCATCGCACTGAAGGTGACTGTGGTATTTGAAACTACCTACCATGTGGGTGGACATGCCCTCTGCAAGTGAGCCAGTTAGTTCAACTGATGTTCTACGGAGAATCAGCATTTCTTCCCACCCTGGAGACTGAGGGGGGCTTATTGAGAGACGAATGTCAGCCTGGGCTACACTTTATGGATGATGTTAAGGCGTTTTCAAGAATAATTGTGATCATACGCAATTTTTACCTTACCTTTGACTATTTTAAAATGTTGATTCTCTAAGCCTTGAGAAGTAGGCATGGCGGTGTTAATTATCTCCATAGTATAAGGATTAAGTAGTTTATTCCTCACCTGAGGTCATGCAGATCCAGGACCTGTTTCCAGTGCTTGCTCCGTGGCCATTCTTCCTAGACTGGGACAGTGTAACTGTGGGTGCAAGGCAGGCGATACCCTGTACAGGGGCAACTGGAAACCAGCTTGCAGTTTGCTTGCTGAAGCCTCCGTGTCCCCAGCCTAGAATTGCATCTGTGCTGAGGGAAGAGCTTCTGTTTCTGATTTACACAGAGATGTCTGGTGCACTGCACTGGCAGGCGCTCCGTAGAAGGCTAAGCCTGGACATAAATTGTGAAGCATGAAATTGATGCAGATAGTGTTGGTTTCTTCCTGGGAACCTTCTCACTTCCCCCGACTCCTCCACCTCTTACCCTCTCCTGAGGAATTTAGAAGCTTGAAATTATTTTTTAAGCCTGGGAATATTATAGCAGTTACACCAAATTCTACGCTTTTTTCCAACAACTTTTTATTGACCAACTGTGTCAGACACTAGGCCAGGGATGCAGTTACGGAGAGACAAACATAACCTCTACTCTTAGAGCATTCACAGGGGTGGGGGCAGCATCCCAGGACAGAGCCATAATGTTCTGATGACACCACATAGGGGGATTACTTAACCCTAATGTATGAGGTCAAGGAGGGCAGTCTTCCTAGAAGACAGGACGTCCATGCAGAAACTGGAGGGTAGGTGGGAGATGGGCAGAGAGAAGAGCACAGAGTACCTCTGGCTGATGAAACGCAGGCATGAGGTCTGTCAATTAAGTTCGCAAACTCATTGTAGAAAAAGTACTGCATACCTCATTGCTGAATATCACAATGGTCACCTTGGGAAGCTATGCACTGATGCCAGTGCCTAGTCCACCCTTCAAAGCAATTTTGGAACTCTTTTTCTGGAATGGCCATCAGAGCTGTGATCGTATTATCCTTGATGTCCTGAATATCATCAAAATATCTTCCTTTCAGTATTTCCTTTATCTTCAGGTAAAGAAAGGAGTCATTGGGGGCCAGATCAGGTGAGTCGGGAGGGTGTTCCAATACAGTTATTTGTTTACTGGCTAAAAACTCCCTCACAGACAGTGCCGTGTGAGCTGGTGCTTTGTCGTGATGCAAGAGCCATGAATTGCTGGTGAAAAGTTCACGTCATCTAACTTTTTCACGCAGCCTTTTCAGCACTTCCAAATAGTAAACTTGGTGAACTGTTTGTCCAGTTGGTATAAATTCATAATGAATAATCCCTCTGATATCAAAAAAAGGTTAGCAGCATTGTTGCAACAAGTTCATGAGCTTAATTGTCCAACCTCGTAAACAATGGTTAACCAATGAGGCGGCAAAGTTAATAACAGCCAGTAACACGGCCTCGTTAAAGAGTTTAGAATTTGTCTTAAGAGCAGCAGTTGTGGGGAAAGAGGGTGGGAGTGAGGCACATTGAGGGGTTTTAAGCAGGGTTAAGTATATAATCAGATTTTCATTTTAGAGAGATGATTGCAGTAGAGTGTGGAGATAGAAGGGAGCATAGGAGACTGCAGATGGGGGCCCGCTAGGAATCACCCCGGTGACAAGATGAGTGTGGCCTGTTGAGGGGAAGAGGCCGTTGAGATGATGAGATGTTGAGGGTGGAGGGGGGAAAGGGAGAAGGCTGAATGTAGGACTTTGTTAGTGGTGACCAGTGACAGGCTCTTCCCTCAGTTTACCCAGCTCCAGGCAGTGCCCAGGTAGTGGGAAACACAGCATTTCCTGTCAGCAACTCCTTGTTTGGCCTGAAGTGAAACTTAACCAAGATTCTAGCTCAGAGCCGGGCCTGGAGGAGGTGCTCAGCAAATGTTTGTTGAGTGACTTTGAAAGGAACTTGATAGTTACCAAGGAACAGATGAGTGAAAGAAAAGTATGTGATTCGGAGTGAGGGTTTGGGAGCTGAGGAGTGAGCAGTGTGGGGCGGAACTGAGCTGTGTTGGTCTCATAGGAGCAGATTGGACATAAATGGATGGGACGAGAGGAAGGAGGAGGCAGAGTTTGCTTCTACTTTCAAACTTTGTGGATCATTAGATTGAAATGTTCAGCATTTTAAAGCAGTATAGAGTCCTCTGGGAGAAAACTCACCCCCGTTGAGATTTTAAAATGTGAAATGCCATCATCTAAAAGAATATTTATTTTTCTCTGTCATTTTTAAATTAATGCATTTTTACTATGGAGAGTACACGAAGGTATAAAGAAGAAAAACAATCCCCCAAAGACTCAAAGTCTCAGGGGAATACTACTATACTCTTAACTTTTCGGTAGGTTCACTTTTAGTTTTTGTCTGTGTACATGTTACATAATTGGGATTTTGACATATATGCAATTTGAAATCATACAATTATGTAATCTTTTATCACAAAATTATCCCCATCATTAAAATTCCCCATAAACATAATTTAGAAAGAATTTTATTAACACTTCCTCTATTACTGGATATTTATAAGGCTCTAACTTTTCTTTATTGAAGCACAATGTTAAGATGAATATCTTTGTGTAAAGATATCTTGTTGACATTATGAAATATTTCCTAGAAGTTGAGAAGTACTGTGTCAAAGGATGTGAACTAAGGTTCCTGAGACATTTTGCCAAGTAGTGTTGTGAGCATTGAACCCATTTTCAAGTTCACTTTAAAATTGTGAGCATCTGACTCATTGTACTGCACCAGCATTGAATAGTGTAACTTTTAAATGATCAAATTGCCTACAATTAATTTTTTTCTTTGCTTAATGAGTATTTTTAATGCTAGTGAGACTGAAATATTTTTCCCATTTGCTATCCATTTAACATTACCCTTTTTTGGGTTAATTGTTCAGGTTCTTCGCCCATATATTCTATTTAATTCCAGTGATTTTGTTACTGATTTTTTATAAGCTCTTAATAAATTCTTTAGAGTCTTCCCCCCCTTCCATTATTTAGTATTTGCAAGCACAACTTTGTAAAAAGGAACTTCTATTGATAAGCATTAATGTTTGTCCTACCTTTTGGGGAGTTGGGAGTAATTAGCAGAAGACTTCAGGGTATGTTTTGGAACGAGTGTGTAGAATGTTATTACATCTCTTCAAGGACAGATTATTTGAAAGGTTTCTTTCTATCTGTTGGCCAGTCTGACCAATAAACCTGGGCCTTTCTGTGGTGCTGTATGTTTTGTATTGTTCCTGAACTCATTCTCAGTATGCTCGATAATTCTCCTACATCACTGACAGCCATCATTAATGAACTCACTCAGTAAATATTTTAGGCATTCACTCTTGTGCTAGTCAATTAGTTTTCCCATTTTTCAAACAAGACCATCAAGAAGTATCAGCCTGAGTGAAAGTAGTACACCCTTGGGGTACAGCATGACTGATGCCATGACTTGTGATGAGGCTGGTGGCCCCGTGTTTGGAAGCTCTGGATCAGCTTCTCCATCACAGAAGCCCCGGGAAAGGCATCTTACAGCATTTTGCCAAGCCAGCAAGGAGAAGCTGCTGGCCAAGTACTTATTGATTACCTACTGTAGGCCTGTGGGTTTGAGCCAAAGAGATCCAGGCATAAGAAAACGAACCTGTCTTTGGGGGGGTTACAATCTATTTGTGGAGACAAATCTAATAGGAAAAAAATAATATTTTGCCTTGTTTCCTAATAGATTGTCTTTTACTTATTCAGTGCTAGAAGCTGTAAGGTATATTGACCCTAAACACATATGTAACATAAAATATTTTTCCTTTTAGAGACTCTTTTTAAAATACCATATAAAAGTGAAAAATTTTTATCTCAATGTTTTCCTTTCTGGTTCTGACCTTTGTATAATGCTTCGGAAGCTTACCCAGAGAATAAAATATTCTTCTATTTTAGAAGAATATTCTTCTATTTTTCCTTTTCCCATTTACTATCCATTTAACATTACCCTTTTTTGTGTTAATTGTTCAGGTTCTTTGCTATGTTTTGGTACTTTTATAGCTATGTTAGAATATTTAGAACACTAAGCCATGTGGAATTTATTTTTATATATTATGTGATGTAGCAGTCTAACTTAATTGACTTTCCACAGTGCTTATTTAGTTTTCTCAGTACAATAGTCGTCCCCTTATCTGCGGGGGACACATTCCAAGACCCCCAGTGGATGCTTGAAACCTCAAATAGTACCGAACCCTGTGTGTGTGTGTGTGTGTGTGTGTGTGTGTGTGTATGTATGTGTGTGTGTGTGTGTGTATGTGTGTGTGTATGTATGTGTGTGTGTGTGTGTATGTATGTGTGTGTGTGTATGTGTGTATATATATATATATATATATATAATGTTTTCCATATATATATATATATATATATATATATATATATATATATATATATACCTTTTCACTTAAAGGAAGGACTTTATGGATTCTCTTTGGCATATCCGAATTGCCAGCATTACTACTGTTGTACTTTGGGGCTGTTATTAAGTAAAATAAGGGTTACCTGAACACAAGCACTGTGATAGAGTCAGTTTGATCACCAAGACAGCTACGAGTTTACTAATGGGCAGGGGGCATATACAGCATGAGACGCTGGACAAAGGGATGCTTCACATCCTGGGCAGGACCACGTGAGATTCCATTACCGTACTCAGAACAGTGTGAGATTTGATCATGCTACTCAGAACGGCATGCAGTTTAAAACTTATGAATTATTTATTCTTAGAATTTTCCATTTAATATTTTCAGACCACTGTTGACCGCAGGTAACTGAAACAGGAAAATGAGACCATGGATAAACCGGGGCCACTGTACTATTTGGTAAAGAACGCAGCTCCGTCCTTCTAATTTGAAATGCTCTTTTCTTTATATACTAAATTCTCACACATTCACGGGGTTGTCTCTCTTCTCTTCTTTTGTAACTTATTAGCTATGTGGGTTTCGTTAAAATGCTTTCCCAGTGGTTTCCCCCATATTTAAAATGAATATACTGTCACAGTAGCAGTTCCACCTCACAGAGTATTGTGAGAAGTAAACCAGACTATGTCAGGGCTTGGCCTCATTGTAAACATTCAATAAGTGATATCATTATTTTCATTGTTGCTTGTTTTAGGACCAGTGGCAATGGCTCTTAATTATCGTAGTAGGTAGTCCCTGTCATTATTTTTCTCTACAAACATTTCTTGGACATTCTTCTACCTTCATTTTTCTATTTGAATTGAATTTCAATCCATCAAGCTCTGAGAAAAACAAACGAGAAAAGAACAATTGAGATTCTGATTGCAATTGCATTGTTTATATATTAAATGGGAGGTCTGACTTACAAAATTGAACCTTCTCATCTACAAACAATGTAACTTTCTCCATTTATTTAGATTTTGCTTTTTGCTCTTCAATCAAATTTTAAGTACCTCGAGGCTTAAGCATTGATTTTTTTTTTTTTTTCTAGCTTTCTCCTTGTTATGGTTGAGACTGGCTCTCTTCCCTCAGAACAGGTTGAGGTACAGAGTTTCATTAAACACTTGAGATACGTTCGTTTTTTTAAGTCATCCAAACACTCCTGTGCAGTAATGTAGAGCATTTGAATCTTACAGATGAGGAATTTAAAAGGAAGGAAGAAAGGAAAGTAATGGTTTTAAAGACCTACTTACCAGACATGTATATATTTTTACTTAATCTAAAGTAGGTTTATTATTGCCGTTTTACAAATAAGGAAACTGATTTCAAGAGAAGTTAAAGTGACATGCCCAAGACACATAATAAAGGAAGAGATAAAGTTCAAACCCAGGGCTTGGGATTCCAAATCAGATGTTCTAATGGCCAGTGGCGAGCCCCTATGTCCCCCTAGTGTTGTCGCATCCTCTCTGCACTAGTCATTTGTCTCAATGAAGTTGACCCTAGACCACGGGTCTGTTTCCTGGGGCAGGCTGCCATTCGCTACTCCAGTTTCAGGACCTATCCAAATGGCTCAGCATGTGCCACCCATCTCAAGAACCAATCGCATTAGCTTGGTCAGTTCTGTTGCTGTTGAATGTGGCGTGGCTACCTGACTGCCTGGTTCCAGAGAGTACCTAGGAGGAGGCCCAGCGTAGAGGAAGACTGATGGATGCCAAAAATTCTCTCATACAGCTGAGCCTTGCTCTTTTGTTATCTGACTGACGAAGTTGAGAAACCCCATAGCCAGGTTAGTTTGTCAGGTTCGTTACTGCATGACGCAAGGGCCCTACCTAAGGGCTGAGAATCACAGAGTGACCAGGAGGAGGATCCTGGCCTGGAACTTCCCCTTCACTGAGCATGCTCAGCCAAGAAAGCTGCTCTCCCTGCAGCAGCAGCCTTTGCTGCCATCAGGATTGCCAGATGATGTGTTTCTCCTGGATTTGTGCATTGATCTTCCTCTAGTAGAAAATTTATCATTGGACCTTTGATCTTTTTGCAGAAAGAAGACATCACAGACTTATTTTTCTACTGTAGCTACTTGGGTGAAGAGGCAGAATTTTAAACTCCTCTTGTGGATTGTATGTGTATGTGTATGCCCGTGATCATTTGTGCATTCATTGCCTCTCCTGTATCTTGATGGAATGGATCTTTCTGCAGAATCTGGGCTCTAGGAGAGATTCCCTGGAGACCAACTGCCACAGCCTCTGCCTCTGGGCAGGTCTATATCTGAAAGGAGCCAAAGGGCTCGGGAATACCCTTGGGGGCATCCAGAGGGGTGGAAAGAAACTGGTTGGGTGGGGCTCCAGGCTCTGGATGGTTCATGTTCATTTGGAACAATTGTTTAATATATTGAGACTTTGAGTAATATTTTATTAGTTAAAAATGCTTTGCTTTTAAGAAGAAGGGTTGAATTACTGGTTGGTGTCACCTAGGGAGGACTCATGTTCTCTTTGGGAAGAATTTCAGAAATAAAAATTTAAACCCCTTCTACTTGCTTTCCTAGATTGTTTGGGTAGTGATAATTTGGGAGAGAAGCAGGTCTGAGTGATTGTGAAGACACTGGAAGCTGCATTTATTACTTTGAAACTCAGCAAGCATTTATAGAGCACCTACTCTGCCAAGGTTGTTGAGTTTCACAACTCCAAGATGGCAACTCTTTGAAGCTGAGCAATACAGTGGCCTAATGTGACCCTATGCATAATACTACATTAGGTGCCATTGGAATAGGGGTGCAGGATGATAAGACAGAAAGTAGATCAGATCTCCTTGGAATGAATTATGATCTATTTAAAGTAACAGTCCTCGATTGTTAAAGTTTGAGGGGGGCCAATACATAGCATTCTCTTTCCCTGCCTGTGCTCAGAACCAATTGAAAAAGATACAAGAATTAGGCAAATGGAGGTGAAACTATCACCTTTATGACTAGTAAAGATTATCCTGGAGATGTTGTTGATATCTGTGGGCAAGTGAATTTTGAGAAAATTAATAAAAGAAACCTCAACTAAAATTGTGGTTGGGAAGGCCTGCAGGGGGGTCTCATGGCCTACCACTCATCGTCAATTACCCCAAACAGGAAGAGACCCATAAGTTGCATCTCCAACAAGATGTTTTCTATTTTACTACAGCAGCAGGAGGAAGGAAGATTTTCTCCTTGCCTGACAACAGCTCAGCCCTTGAGACTATCATAACTCAGCCAATGAAAAGCACTACACTTGGAACTCTCAGTTTTCTCCTGTGGACTCTTTGTTTGTAAAAGCCTCTCCCAACTTCTCCCACCCCTTCCTCTATAAAAGAATGCTTCTCTCCTTTGTTTTTCAGAGTTGCCTGTGGTTTTGCCATAGCTCGCATGTCTGAAATTGCAATTCTTTGCTATTCCTGAATAAGCCCATTTTTGCCAGTAAAATAACTTTTTTTTTTTTTTTTTTTTTTTTTTTGGTCACCTGTTTCTTAAAGTGAATCTTGGAATCAGACAGAATTACCCATCCATCCCAGGTGGCACTGGAGAACTTCAGTTCTCCTCCCAGTTGCCATCTCCTGTGCCTTTGGACTTCCCCCCTAACATTTACAGAATGGGAGAAGCAACGCAGGATGCAGACTAATTTCTAAGAAAGCAGGAGAGGAGTAGTGGTCAAGCTGCACACATCCAATTCTTGTCCTCCAAACTGCTAACCCAGGGAAAAGGCCTGGAGTGCCTCGCTGAAAGATGTCCCTCTACAGGGAAACACCAGATCAGGGAAAAGGAGGTTCCTTCCCTCAATAAGTCCAAAAGATCAATTGGAGATGATCTAAGGCAATACATACTGACTATGTGAATTTTTTGGTACAAGATACAACTTAGATACTCAAAAGGGATGATCAGAGTAGCATGTATTTAATAGGGGAACATTTCTGGATGCAAGCAGTGGGCACAGTTTGGTGGAGAGAGGCATACAGCTTTAAACAGATTGAATTGTTGAAATGGGGAGAGTTCATGATGAGCTTGAACTGTGGTAAAATGAAAATGGTCTCCTAAGAGGAGACCTTGAAAAAGGTTAATGTCATCAATCCCTGTAGTCATAAATGGAATATAAAGATTAGATGGCTCAGTCCCAATTGGAACGTTCACAAGGCATCGAGCCTCGCTGACAGAGCACAGTGGAAGGACCATAGGTGGCAGCTGGGAATGGGAAGGTGCTGGGGATCCAGCAAGACTGGGCTCCTGGGGTTAGACATCATGAGTGGGGGTCCCTTTATCTGATTTATTATTAGTTGGACAAATTAGAAGTGCTTTCTGGCTTACCGTCTTAAAAGAAAATCGCTTAAAGTTTTCTTTAGAGCAAAAAGAAAATGGTTTTTTGATTTGTTTGCTTTTTGCCTTACCAGCTAAGATACACCTGAGAGCTGTGGGTATGTAGACTCAATTGGTGTGATGCTTTCTTCTGAGTTTTCTGTTGCTTAATTGAAAATGGTTTAAAATCCCACAGGTTCTGAAGAGGAGGCTGGGAACAGTAGTAACACAAACTTTCCAAAAACAGTGGGTAATTCAGAGGCCATATTCCGCTTGATTTTGGAATGCCATTTGTGGTTTTTGTATGGTGGATTTTTCTTTCAAAACACATTTTTCTTAGTGACATTATAATCTATTTGTCTTCCAAGAGTACCCAGAAACTGACAGCTGAGAATTATGGAAAGAGAAAATGGACAGAAGATTAAAATTAACTATGGATGAATACATAGATATTTAAGATTGAAGGAGAACATATTCCTATCTGATCTATTTGCTGCCTGTTTGACTCTACGTTTTAGGCTTATTCAAACGCACATATAAATAAGTGGCATAACCAGATATGTAAGCTAGTTATTAAGTTAGATTGACTAATCCCAATGTTAATCAGAGATGTCTGTCTGTCTGTGTTGTATAGTGTAGAAGTTGATGTGATTGCAGGCAGAGAGACCCAGGTGACCTCTTGGGGATCTATTTCCATCTCCAAGATTTAGTGAGTTATTTCCATTGCTAGCTCCTAAAATAAATAAAATGCTGAGCATGTTGCCTGGTACGTAGGAAGCTTCTCTAACACTTAACGTGGAGAAATATTTACTCTATTTTAACTTGAAAGTGGTTAGGAAATAGTATATAAAGTACTATTCCAGTTACGCAAAATTCAACAAGTAGGTACTAAGTTCTTACACGCCAGATGCTGTTTTAGGAACTGGGCGACAAGAATTAGATAGGGAAGAACTTATCATTACTTTTGCCTCATTTAATTTTGTATCACGGAATTGATTGTTCTGTCTTACTGATGTGCTCTATAGAAAGAAAATACTTGTTTATTTTTCCTAATATTTTTTGGATGCCAGAGACTGACTTTGTGCAGATACTTGGCCATAGATACCTGAGTGGGGGCCCTTTCTGAGAAGTCAGATGAGTCCTGCCTACCCTCTCCTTCTGTGGATTCAGGCAGTGCTTTGGAAGATCTCATTTATCCCCCACTTTAGCTCAGGAACAAGGATTGGAAGTTGAAACACATTCATCGAGCTTCCTAAGACACTAATATAATCACAGCCCTAATCTCGAAACCTCCCTTCCTGGGGGAACCTTTGCTGGGAGAATCATTTTGGCAATTCTTTTCCTTCTTAATGTGTTATCATTTGCTATTATATTGGACCTTTTGGATTTTTATTTTGGGGAGACAGACTTAGAAATATAGTTTCTGGCCCATGGTTGACTGAGCACGTGAGCCAAATTGATGGATTCCCACACTGGATTTTGACACGGGGGCCCTTTAACAATAGAAATTTGAGTTTGCATGGTCTACTGGCCGTTGTTGGCAGTGCCCTCCTGGCCCCTACTGTTTACTTGTCTACTACATGGTCAAAGATAAGTCTTTAGGTCTCTATACCTTAGTTACTTCCAGGAGGGGTTTTAACCTATTCTCTAATCATTATACAGGGTTAAGAGATCTGCATTTACAAAATTATTTGAACAGAAGACAAGCCCCACTGAATAGTAACTGAAAGTTTTTATTCCAGCAAGAAGAGAAATTAATGGTATAATAACCTCAACATCTGAAGGAATGAAGCGTTTTAAAAAAGGAATTAATATTTGTACCTATTCATTCCCAAGTCTTTGCTTTCATAGCCCCTCAAATGAGAATGCAAATTACTGACCAACCTTTCAATATTTCTTTCAGGGACACCTGTGTGGTTCTTTGTGAAAATCGCTCCAATTCGAAATGAACAGGATAAAGTGGTTTTATTTCTTTGCACTTTCAGTGACATAACAGCTTTCAAACAGCCAATTGAGGATGACTCATGTAAAGGTTTGTAATTCTGATTTGTACAAATATATTTATGCCTTCTTTTTTTTTTTTTTTTGACTTTAGTGTGACTCTCATTACAGAGAATTTAAGGTTGCCAAGGCAATCTGCACAAAGATCAAGATTTAAACTTTAATATATTGGGTGAAACATTGTATCATTCTGGAATGTATTGAAGGAGGAGAAGGCAAGAATAAAAGCTTTGTTTAGGAAAGCGTTCAAGTCAATTTCATACCTTTTTAGATTAACACTTTCAGGAAAGTTTAGACAGAAGAAGGTGGTTGGGCTTCCCTGGTGCATCATTAGGATCTTTTCAGGTTTTCTCATGACAGGTGTCAGTCACCCCATGTGAGGCCACGTTCATCTTATTTCTATATAAACTTCTTTAGATTTGACTGTGTTCTAGCACGTCAAAATTGGTAAAGTATGTTTTAGCATATTTCTACCTGCATGGTTGAGTAAGTCTGTGGCCAGTTAATTCATTTGAAATATGGTATTAATGAGCGTGAGTTACATTTCCACATGGGTCACTTAATTAGCTGGGACCACAGACCTCACCTCAGCCATATCACATGCATGTATTGTTTGAATAACATTGGGGATTATGAAAGAAAATGGCTCAGAATTTCTAGAACAGCTTATCTCCTGAAGAGGTCCCACTGATCAGGATATACAAAAGATGGCATGTTATTCCCAGAGGTTTGGGATTAGAGGGTGTCCTAGCACTCTTTTCCATCCTCCTTCTACAGTGTGCACTCGAGACAACCAAGAGGTTAGGAGTGCTTTCATATTGCAGTGCTTTCTGGCTCTGTGGTAGATTTTCCAGCTCTCCTGGAGAGCTCTGCTCCTTGTGGTTTCCTGAGATGCAACAGAGAGATGAGAGCGGAGTGCAGGAGACAGTTAAAGTGGGACTTACTAGTCTTGATATGACAAAATTTGATTGTTAAATGGGTAATATGGGAGGAAATAAAAAGCATTAATTATGTGGGTGCGCTCTCAGGGGGCTCTGTCCTCTGAGGATACTTAAAATCCTAGCACATTTGGACGCTGACGTTTATAGAGTTCAGCACACAGTGCTGTGTATGTACATCCTACTTTTTTTTTTGTTTACTATCTGATCGCATAGTAAATCAATTTCAGCCTGCCTTTTGTTTTAAGACTACAGCGGATGTAAGTTTCTCAACCAACGTCACAGCCTCTTGCAATTGCCTTTGCTCCTACAGATTTGTGATTCTCCGATTTCTAGTTTCTGACTTGAAGATTTCTCAGTATAATAGCTATTACACAGTGATAGACTCACTCATGATTAAGTGTCGTCTTGCTACCTAGAAAGGCCATTTGCTTTTTTAACCGAATAAACTCGTAAATAATATTTTAAAGGTAATCAGATATTTTGACACTTACTTTCGCAAGTTTTCTCATAACAATTTAAAATATGGGATTGGGTTGAGTCAGAATGATTTCTTTTCATCACCACTGGAATCTTTTTAGGTGACGTGCAGGTGTTGGGTAGTAGGAAAGCCATGCTCAACAGAGTATACTTCTCACATGTCACCTCGTATCTGCATTTGATTCTCATAACACCTGAAAGAAGAGATAAATCTTCTGTGTGATAAGTGAGAATCACTTATATGAGTGATGCGGTGAGACTCACTTAGGTTTATTTTCCAGGAAGAAAACGCTCCACTTCATTTAACCTGCCACAGTGATGTATTTCCTGTCTGGGAAAAGAGTTTTGGTGCGTGCTCACACACACACTCACACACTTATCCATTAGCCAAGGGAACCAGATATTAATTCTCTTTATTCATGAAATAAATAGCAGTAACACGTGGCTTGATTTGTAAAAATTTAGAAAACACACACACACACACACACACACACACACACACACACACACACACTCTTTAGCCTGTGACACAGGCATGCTGCTCGTGGATTGCGCTTCATGTTTCCTCCAGGACGTGACTTTATAAGCCTGTCCATTTCAAATGTCATGGCAGATAGGTTTAGACCCTCCCACTTGTCATGTCACCGTGCCCCTGGCCCACTTTGATTTGGTGGTCGGCTGAGGACAAGGTCAAACTTTATACTAGTTTGTTGATGATGGAAGAGCATGATAATTCTCTAAGCCTTGTTCGTCGTAAGTCTATAAACTGCAGTTCTGGCTTCAAGTATCAAATCGAGATGGAAAATACACTGCCGTGTGGCTGGATTGTTCTCTGACTTGCCTTTTTTCTCCTTGGATGTGCTCTCACACTGTGAGATTCCAGCAGATCCAGCCGGGTTTCAGGGCAGCACTTCCCTCAGCATTAAGAGTCCTAAGAGTCTTGCTAACCCAGGCTTATCACTTTTGAGATGGAATGGAAGGGTGGATAATACAACTCCCCAGAAAAAAAAGTCCCAAATAATTGCTCTTTGGCATAGCAGCATGAGATGTTTTCCCACCATCTGATTAGTCTTTTTTTTAAAAGTCAGTTGTGCTCAGATTGTCTCTAAAATGACTTTGTTTTCTCTGATCATGTAATGCCTAACTTGGAGCTTGGGAATGGGGTGCGTGCATCCTCATAAAGATACATGCACCCCATAGAGAAGCCAGTTGGTGCCAAACACTCCACAGAGGGATAAACACATGGGCTAATGGGCAACAGACTATTTTGACTCCAGGTAACTTGGTTTTCACCCAGAGCGCCGAGCACAGGTGAGGCACCTAAGAACGTCCCGTGAACCCCCTCTTTCATATAGTGGGTCAGTTGTCATGATCCTTTTAATGAATTATCCAGGCCCCTGACTTCCTCATCTACTCTCTTCTGTCCTTCTTTTGACTAATTCCCTTGCTCTCTGACAAAAAGTGCCCACAGATGGCATGGAGCAGGAATGAAGGTCCAGCTAGGTTTGCTGTGTGATAAAAGCTCTGGGGTGTGTGTGTGTGTGTGTGTGTGTGTGTGAGAGAGAGAGAGAGAGAGAGAGAGAGAGAGAGAGAGAGAGAGAGAGAGAGAATTCTTGGCTGAAATGAGAATCCACGCTGCTCCAGGGGTTTCATTTGCTCCTTATCTCTTGCTTTTTCTGTTATTATGGGTAATTGGGAGTAGGCTGCAAGGTATTTTTCTTTGTCACATTCTCCCTTCTGAGCCAGGAGGCTTGGGCAAGTGGGTAGAGAAGAATTAGAGTGTCAAGGCTGAGGATTTTCTCTCTACATTGCTCACCAAAGGATGAGTCACTCCTCTTGTTTTCCCTCTTACCCCACCAAACAATCTCACGTTAAAGGAGCAAATCCATTTTCAAAGATGCACATATTGACTTGTAAATTCATCGTTAAACTTGAACCAAATGCTGACAACAAAAGGAATGGAAAACTCCAGAGTAGATTTTTAAAGGCCAAAGATTTAGAATATTTGGGCATGAGGGCTCTGGCCAGCTGCTGTAACTGCTGACCCTTCTCCATGTGTCTTCATGTAGGATATTTGTGACACACTCTTGGGAAAGAAGCAGAGTAATGGATACAAGCCGCAGGCCCCTCCAATATTACCATTTTATCTCTCTGCCCTTAGGATGACAGAAAGGTAATGATTTAGTGACTCTTACTTGAAGAAGTCATCCTAGATTTTTGGTTATTTGTACATTGATAGGGAAACATTGGGGGAGGAAGATGTGAGGCTACCCAGGCTGTGGTCACATGGACTGTCTCTCCTGGTCCCATGTGATCACTGTTCTCTTCTGGATATTGGGCTACGACACCAGCTCCTCTAAGAGAGTCTGTGACTCTACAGGTTTGGACAAGCCTGGCCTCCCAGCCTCCCATGGGGGTGAGGATACCTTGTAGGAGTCCTCTGCAATTTCTGCTCTGCAATGACTTCCTAGGGAGGGGCCTATAGGTCTGTCTTTCCTAGTATCCCTGTACTCACCCTTGGAGGAACTGGAATTCCAGCTCATCCCACAACCATCTCTTCTGGCCTGGGGGGGATACAGGGCGGTGTGAGCTAAAGCAGCCTAGTGGGGCTCACCCCAGTTGAAACCAGCAGCCATTATTAGGTCAGGGAAGGGAGAAGTGGTTGTCCTTGCTGAGAATGGAGAAAGGACCCAGTAAGTACTTGGGAGCTGATTGCTAGATAGCACATGTGTTAGCCTTCTTCTGTCCTTCTTTTACTTTCATGCTTCCTCTTTCCCTTCTGCCCACCCCCTCTCACCAAAAGACACCCAATAAGTGTGTGTGCTGAATAAATAGAAGCCTGCCTAAGAAAAATGGGGGTACACAGGAGGGAGTGGCAGTTCTGCTGGGGGTAGGGCAGTAAAGAGGAAAGGCTTCCTTGAAGGAGGAGGGTGCATTGCCTGCCTTTCTAGAACTGGGTTCTAATTCGGTTGTCCCTTCCCTGTTGGCCCTTTGGACAACAGGAGGTTGATTCTTTCCAGGAATGTTTCTCCTGATTGCTCTGCTTATAAGGTACATTGTTGACGGATACATATTATTTTCTATGAAACCCTTTTGCTTCTCTTCCTGTGTTTTTAATCTCATTGCATGGCTGTCACTCCAGTCACCCAAACCAGGAACCCAGAGACCACCCCGATTGCTCGTTCTCTCCTTCTGCAGTTATTGTTCGTGGAGTCCTGTTGATTTTACCTCTATAGCTGTTCTCAAGCCTCCCCTTGTCACCTGGCCCAGGTAACAATATTGGTCCAGGCCCATATGGTGTCTTGCCAGGAGTCCTGACTTGTCTTCTATCTGTCAATCTTTTCTTTCTTTTTTTTTAAAATCTACTATCCACGTTGCCGCCCCGTCCTTCTTAAATGAACTCAGTGTATGTTTCTTCTTCCTCATGATACTTAAACTCCTTCAGTGATTCTCCATGGGTTTTAGGATGAAGTTCAAATTTCTAACTTGCTGTCTGGGTTCTTATCACCTAAGTTCTTCTATCTGGCCTCTGACAACCTCTTTAGCATCACTCAGACCATTGTCTGCATCCTCCTTTCCTGTACAAGCCAAGCCTCATTCATCCAGCAGTTTAGAATGTCTGCCTCTTCACTGACATGTTATCTGTGTTTATGATTTTCTGCCTTCGTGGGTGCTTCTCCCTGTCTGGGATGTCTATCTTTTCCTTCCTGAGTTAACTCCTACTCATCTTTCAAAATTTTGCTCTAGTGACACATCCTCTGGGAATTCCTTCCTGACTCCCCAGACTGGATTAGATACACGTCTATGGACAGTCTCGGCCATAGCTCTTGTAGTCATCTCTGTCATAGAACTGTTACCGGAGAATAAGCATTCTTTTTTTAATTAAAATGTATTGGGGTGACCATGGTTAGTAAAATTACATAGGTTTCAAGTGTACAATTCTGTAATACATCATCTATGTAGCACATTATGTGTTCACCATCCAGAGTCAGTTCTCCTTCCATCACCATATATTTGACACCCTTTATCCTCTTGTACAATCCCCATTGCCTCCTCCCACCCGTAACAACTAAACTATTGTCTGTGTCTATGAGGTTTTTTTCTTTGTTTGTCTTGCTCCTTTGTTGCTTTCAGTTTCACTTTTATATCCCACATATCAGTGAAGTCATATGGTTCTCAATTTTTGACTTATTTCACTTATTGTAATAATCTCAAGATCCATCCACGTTGTCTCAAAAGGCACTATTTCATTTTTTCTTATGGCAAAATAGTATTCCATTGTGTATATATACCACAACTTTATCCAATCATCTATCGAAGTTCACTTTGGTTGTTTCCAGGTCTTGGCCACTGTAAATAAAGCTGCAATGACATTGGAGCACATATATCTTTACGGATAAATGTTTTCAGATTTTTTGGGTAGATACCCAGGAGAGGGATTGCTGGGTCATATGGCAATTCTATTTGTAATTTTTTGAGGAACCCCCACACTGCCTTCCATAACGGCTTCATTAATCTGCATTCCCACCAACAGTGTATAAGTGTTCCTTTTTCTCCATAGCCTCTCCAACACTTGTTACTATTTGTCTTGTTGATGATAGCCATTCTAACCAGTGTGAGGTGGTATCTCATTGTGATTAGGTACATTGTTGATGGATACATGTTATTTGTAAATCATTGTGATTTTTATTTGCATTTCTCTGGTGATTAGTGATGTTGAGCATCTTTTCATATGTCTATTGGCCATTTGTATGTCCTCTTTAGAGAAATGTCTATTCAGGTCCTCTGCCCGTTTTTCAATTGGATTGTTTGTCTTTTTGTTGTTGAGTTGTATGAGTTCCTTATAGAATTTGGATATTAGCCCCTTATCGGAGGCATTGTTTGCAAATATCTTCCCCCATTCAGTTGGTTGCCTCTTTGTTTTGTTGACGGTTTCTTTTGCTGTGCAGAAGCTTTTTAGTTTGATATAGTCCCATTCACTTATTTTAGTTTTTGCTTCCCAGAACAAGGGTTCCTGTATTGTTATAGGAGGACATTCCAGGATGTACGACTAAGCCACACAAACAAAGCCAAGCAAGCAGTGGATTTATTAAAAGAGAGGAAATAGTATAACATACTCTCAAGATGGCATGAGAGTGGGCAGGCCCAGAAGAAGAGCAAATGCCCCAAAGAACAAAGAAACTTAGGATTATATTTGAATGAGGGTACAAAATATTTAAGGGTGGCATTACAGGTGTTCCCAGGGTGGGTCTTTGCTGATCACTTCTTCCTGTTGGGAGGATGGATTTTTTTTTAAATTAAATTTATTGGGGTGACAATTGTTAGTAAAATTACATAGATTTCAGGTGTACAATTCTGTATTACATCATCTATAAATCCCATTGTGTGTTCATCACCCAGAGTCAGTTCTCCTTCCATCACCATATATTTGATCCCCTTTACCTTCATTTCCCACCCCCCATCCCCCACCTCCCTTACCCTCTGGTAACCACTAAACTATTGTCTGTGTCTATGAGTTTCTGTTTCTCATTTGTTTGTCTTGTTCTTTTGTTGTTTTTGGTTTATATACCACATATCAGTGAAATCACATGGTTCTCTGCTTTTTATGTCTGACTTATTTCGCTCAGCATTACACTCTCAAGATCCATCCATGTTGTCACAAATGTTCCTATATCATCTTTTCTTACCGCTGAATAGTATTCCATTGTGTATATATACCACAACTTCTTTATCCATTCATCTATCGAAGGACATTTTGGTTGTTTCCATGTCTTGGCCACCGTAAACAAAGCTGCAATGAACATTGGAGCACACGTGTCTTTATGTATAAATGTTTTCAGATTTTTTGGATAGATACCCAGGAGAGGGATTGCTGGGTCATATGGCAATTCTATTTGTAATTTTTTGAGGAACCTCCACACTGCCTTCCATAACAGCTGCACCAGTCTGCATTCCCACCAACAGTGTATGAGGGTTCCTTTTTCTCCACAGCCTCTCCAACACTTGTTACTATTTGTCTTGTTGATGATAGCCATTCTGACTGGGGTGAGGTGATATCTCATTGTGGTTTTGATTTGCATTTCTCTGATGATTTGTTGAGCATTTTTTCATATGTCTATTTGCCATTTGTATGTCCTCTTTGGAGAAATGTCTCTTCAAGTCCTCTGCCCATTTTTCAATTGGGCTGTTTTTTTGTTGTTGTTGAGTTGCATGAGTTCCTTGTATATTCTGGATATTAGCCCCTTATCGGAGGCACTGTTAGCAAAAATCTTGGGGGGAGGGATTTTTGTCCTTATTTGGCTCTTGTTGGAACTATCATGGTGACACGGGGTGGAGATTTTTCTTGGCTACCATGTTAATAATATTATAACCCATTATCATTAGATAATGTTCACCTTGAGGGGCAAGATGGTCTCCTGGATCTGCTCTTGGTCACCAGAATCCAGTTCTGGCCAGTCTGGTAGCTGCACCATTTCCTAAACATGACCTCATCCTTTTGTCTCCTCTCACCTCCTCTTTCCTTTCCTCCCCTCTCTCTTCCCATGGCCCTCTTCTTTCTGCCTGTGGTAACAGAACTAAGCTTACTATATCACGTTTAAAAAAAAAAAAATTCTTTGTCATTCTTCCCTACTAGAGGGCATGTTCTTTGAAGCCAGAGATTGTGTCTTCTTTATCTTGGTATTGTAGTACCTAGCACTATGTCTGGTACATAGTGGTTATGTTTAAGGAATTAATACATGAATGAATGAATGAAGGTCTTTCATCTGGCTAGGCAGTGATTCCTATTAGAAAGTGTCTATAGTTCAGAAAGGAAAACATGGGGGTGAAATTTGGGAGAGAACTTATTTCCTTCTTTCAGAACATGCAGAACCTACCCATCTGGTAGAAGTGTGATGGTGGACTTAACACTGCTTATCCATTTCTCCATCCAACACCCATTCACCTTCTCATGCCCTCCACTCAGCCAGCTCTTTTGAGAGCTACATTCTTGGAAAGTGACTCTGGGTGAGCCCAGAGAGTAAGAGGCTAGCTGGGGAAATGCCCAGAGGTCCAGGGATCTTGCTTTTCATCGTTTTGCATGATATCAGCTGATGGACAGGGTCTTGCGCTTCCTGCTGGACAACATCTGGGGTGTCTGCCCTGACACCTCCTGCCCATCATTGGTCCCAGAATATGGGTCATGGTGGGGGTGATGAAGATGGTAGTGAAGGAGTGGGGTGGGCCAGCGGGTTGCTGAGCTCTTGCTGATGTTTGCATGATTGAAAAGTACATTTTTTGCTCTTCTTGAAAAGCTCTGTAGAATTCAATTTCAGCTTTATTTTGAGCTGAAGGAGAGCCTGGCTCTGAAAGAGACTTTAAAAAATTCTAGTCCACAGTTCACGTAATCAAATTCCAGCGAGCATGTTCATAAATGACACACTTGGGGGAGATATCAAAGACCCCTGCGACGTCTGGGCTGTTCCTTCCCATTAACATTAATGGGACCCCCCACACAACCTGACCACCATGTGCCTCTTTTCCAGCTGACTCCAGCAGTCCCATTTCTCTACTTAATGGCCACGATCTTTTATTAAAGCCCAGAACGTCTGGAATGTGATAAAAAAGAAGTTATTTGCTATTCTTGCCATGTTGACAAAAATTTTTCCAGATCATGATTCTTAAAGGTTGTGCAAAGACAGGGCCATTCTTCCGCGTGGCTCCATTGTCCTCTGGATTCTAAGTCTGTCTCAGAAAGGTGCTCCAGGGTAAAATATGGCAGATGAGATTTCTGCTGCCAGGAACTGAATACTGCCAAACTGAAAGGACAAAAAAACAAATGGCCTTGCCTTGCTTTTACCTGTTATGTAAAAATAGTTGCATGCTCTGATTGTTTGCTGGAGCCCCTCAACCCCAAGCTTGGCCCTGAGAACCCTGAAAGGCTTTCAGAGGTCCCATGAGGCGATTACCATGGTTGTAACCTGGATGCAAATGGGTTGTTGGGTATAGGAATGGACAATTGTGTTTGGGGGAACCTTCAAAAGATCACTCATATGTCTTAAATTCTCAGGAAAGATCACTCCTATGTCTTAGATTCTGGGGTATAGAGTGGGCTGGATTAGAAAAAGACCTGGAGAAACTAGTGCAGGGGGCCAAGGAAACCCCAAGACAGCCTCTGTTTTCACCCATTAACCACAGCCCACCAAACTTAGCCCCTTTATCTTACCAGGCAAATACACCCTGTCCTTAGGCGAGTAGAGTATTTTAATTTCCACTTTGCTGATGAGATAATTGAAACTCGGACAACTTAAACAACTTGTGATCACAAAGCAAGCTAGAGGCGGAGATGGGACTTGTATCCAGATTTCTCTTCTGGGCTCTGGATACTAAGTTCAGTCCTAGGCTCTTTGAGTTTCTTGTTTTATGGGACCTGTCACCACCTGTCCTTTTCCCATCCCAAGAAGACTAAAATCTGCTGGTGCCTTTTGCCCACCTACCCAGGGATTAAATTCATTTCTTATTTCCCTGGCTTTGGAGAATATAATGCATGGAATGGCCATTTGATTAGCTCATTCATTAAAACCTGGAAGCGGCTTGGGTTCTGCTAGATTAGACGTCATGGGGTTGGGAACAGCCTGGGCCCAGTCACAAAGTCAGAGAAGCATCTCTATTGCCTCGTAGTATCTGGCGAAAGAACCTTAGGTCAGAGTGGAGAGATCTGGGTTCTAGAGTCTTTCTAGTTGTCTAGGCACTCTGTGCCTCTCTTCCCTTTGGTAAAATGGTACTAACACCGCCCTACCTGTATAACAAAGCTATGATTAAGATAAAGTGAAAGTGCAGGGGAAAAGTAAACTGCTACCCAAATTTGAGTATGTCTACATGTTTTTCTGAGCGGTGAGTCTCCATTACAAGGAATGTAGAGTGACTCCTGGGAGCTCAGAAGGTCAATGGCAGTGACTGCTTCTGACAGTGTAACTTGTGGTGTGAATGTCCATGTGCCCTCAGGACGAGGTTAAACATGTCTTTTCTCTTTTCCACATGCTCCAGGCTGGGGGAAGTTCGCTCGGCTGACCAGAGCACTGACAAGCAGCAGGGGTGTCCTGCAGCAGCTGGCTCCCAGTGTGCAGAAAGGCGAGAACGTGCACAAGCACTCCCGCCTGGCCGAGGTAAGGGCGAGGGGTCAGCTCACTGACACCTCACTTCTGTGGGGTCCATTGGCTGAGGAAATGCTACTCAGCGAGTGTGCTGATTAGAGGGGATGTTCAGGATCCAGTCTTGTCCTGGCCGGTTACACACCACCGTGTGTGACTTTGGGTAAGTAACGTAACTCCTTTCAGCTTTGTACTTTCCCATATGTGAAAGAGACTGCAAACAGCTCTATTCCAACCTGCTTGAGATTACAAGTGCTAGTTCACTTTTTGAAGGAGTAGGGAAGGGACAGAAATGATATATATAGTAGGGAAGGAACATAAGCGAAGGGGCTTTACTTATAAACCATAAATACTTTTGTTTTTGAGCAATACATACTATTATAGGAAAAGCCTATACAGGAAGCAAAAATAAAAAAATAAACATCACCTATAAATCTACAGCAGGGGTGGCATTCTCCCTTTTGCTGGGACAAGTGGAAGGCTGGGAAGCCTGGGCAAGGTGTTGGCCAAGCTTAATGCACCAAAATTACTATTATCTCTCTTTGGTGGTACCTGATCTTCGTTTTATCAAGTAGACCTGGATGGTATCAATTAAGAGCATTATACCTTCCACATGGCAAACTTCCATCTTACCCAAAGATGACAGTGTGAGCTGTCCCTCCGCCTGATCTTGATGCATGCTTGAATGGCAGGGTCCTCCTGACCTGACTCCTGGCTCCTATACTGCTAAGAGAGCAGCTCCCAGCATGGTGCAGCTCACAGTGGGTGCTCTGCATATGGGCACCGAATGTCGAATGAGTTAACTACAGAGCAGCCAAAAGCTTTCGCCCCAGTGGGGAGGGGAGTGTTCATTTGTGTCATGCTAAAGAAGGAGCGACATTTGTACGGTGGCACCATCATTTTTGGTCATGATGTGGGCTCAGCTTATGATAGAAAGAATAATAAAAGAGGCCTTTCAGCTCACAGCCTGCACGTTGCTGGTCCCCGTTTCTTCTTTTGGTCAATAAAGTAAGCTCCTGTCCTGCTGCTCTCCACCTTGCTCACTCTTGTCCAGCCACACTTTTTGCTGTTATTTGTGCATATCAGGCTTGCTCTTCCACAGACAGCTGTGTGGCAGCTCCTTTACCAGCTGTAAGTTTTGCCCAAATGTCATTTTCTCTATGTGGCTACTTGTATCAGTCAGGGTTCTACCAGAAAATAGAACCAGTAGGATATTTATAAAACTAAGACATGTTTTGCCAGGAATTGGCTTACATGATTGTGGGGTGCTGGCTAGGCAAGTCCCAATGTGTTGGGCAGGTTGGCACACTGGGCATCCTTGGGAGGAACTGATCTTGAAGTTCACAAATGGAATTTCTTCTTCTTCAGGGAAACCTCAGTTCTGCTTTTAAGGCCTTTCAACTGATTGTATAGGGCTCACCCAGAATATAGAGTGTAACCTCTTTCCCTGAAAGTCAGCTGATTGTAGATGTTAACTGCATCTACAAAATACCTTCCCAGGAATGTATAGATTAGTGTTTGACTGAATAACTTGGTACCATGGCATAGACAAGCTGACACATAAAACTAATCATTACAGTTCACCCTTGTCAATTCGGCAGTCGTACATGTTTCCTTAAACCATACTTATCTCCAAATAAAGACAATAGCAAAATCATACAACTGCCTAACATGCATGTAATAAAAAATGTGCCAACTCTTTCCCCAAAGAGGATGCAAAGTCTTTGGGTGATGTTCACTCTTCTCCTTGGTGCTTAGCTATACTTAATACATTTTATGTTAGATGACAAGGGGATAAGAGAGGGAAGAAAATAAAAATACTTGCTTAACATATATATATATATATATTACATATACAAATACACACATTCATAACAAAATAAAAAATACTCATAACTCTTAACCTGATCTATATTTTTCTCCACTTAATACCTTCTAATATACTATATAATTTACTTATTTATTGTGTTTGTTTTTCACTGATCTGTCCTAAGCACTTAGAACAGTGTCTGGCACACAGTAGGTGCTCATCAGTAGTGATTTAAAAATAAAATAATTTATCGAATGACTGAAGGAAAGGAAATGATAGTGTTTTTGTCTAACTGTCTGACATAAGTAATTGATCTTGATTGGCAATATGAGGCAAACATCTGGGTCCCATCCTGGGTGCTAGTACTTTAGTTAGCCTGGTTAGAGGCTTATCAATTTTACTGATTTTTTCCAAAGAACCAGCTTTTGATTTTGTTGATTTTCTCTAATGGTTTCTTGTTTTCAATTTAATTGATTTCTGCTATAAATTTTCTTCTTCTTTTTTTTTGCTTACTTTTTAAAATTTGCTCTTCTTTTACTAGTTTCCTAAATTTTATTGTTTTTTGTTTTTTTGTTTTTTTTGCTTACCTTTAAAATTTTTCTCTATTTTTTAAATTTGCTTTTCTTTTCTAAGTTTCCTCAAGTGGTAACTTAGATTATTGATTTTTGATCTTTCTTCTTTTTCAATGTATGCATTCAATGCTATAAATTTCCCTCTAATCACTGCTTTCACTGCATCCCAAACATTTTGATATGTTGTGTTTTCATCTTCATTTACTTCAAAATATTTTAAAATTTCTCTTGCAGTTTCTTCTTTGATCTCATGTGTTTAGAAATGTGTTCTTTAGTCTCCAGATATTTTGGGATTTTACAACTGTCTTTCTATTATTGATTTCTAGTTTAATTCCATTGTGATCTAAGAGCAGGCATTGTCTAATTTCTATTCTTTTAAATTTGTTAAGGTATGTTTTATAGCCCAGAATATGCTCTATCTTGGTGAATGTTACAGGTGAGTTTGGGAAGAATGTGTATTCTGCTGTTTTGGGTGAAGTAATCTCTAAATGTGAATTATATCTTGTTGATTGACGGTGTTGTTGACTTCAACTATGTCCTTACTGATTTTCTGCCTGCTGGATCTGTCCATTTCTGATAGAGGGGTGTTAATGTATCCAACTTTAATAATGGATTTATCTGTTTCTCCTTGGAATTCTATTGGTTTTTGTCCCACATATTTTGATACTCTGTTGTTTGGTGCATATACGTTAAGGATTGTTATGTCTTCTTGAAAATTGATCTCTTTTTAATTATGTAATGCCCTTCTCTATCCCTGATAACTCTTCTTTTACTGAAGTCTGGTTTTTCAGAAAGTAATATAGCTACCTTGGCTTTCTTTTGATCAATGTTAGCATGGTATATCTTTCTTCATCCTTTTATTTTAATCTATATGTGTCTTTATGTTTCAAATGTTTATATTTCAAGTGGGTTTCTTGTAGACAATATACAATTGGGTCTTGTTTTTTGATCCACTTTGGTAATCTCTGTCCTGATTGACATACTTAGACTATTGATGTTTAAAGCGATTATTGATATAATTGGATTAATATTTACCATATTTATTATTTTCTATTTTTTGCCTTTGTTCTTTGTTCCTATTTTGTCTTCCATTCTTTTTCTGACTTTTGTGGTCTTAATTGAGCATTTTGTATGATTCCATTTTCACTCCTTTCTTAGCATATCATTTATGCTTCTTTTTAAACTATTTTTAGTGTTTGCCATAGCATTTGCAATATATACTTACAACTAATCGAGGTCCTCTTTCAAATAACACTATACTGTAAGTACCTTATAATAAGGTACTTTTTTTGTTTATTTGTTTGGGTTGTTTTTGGTTATTTATCCTGCTTGTTGTTCTTTGAGTTTCCTGGATCTGTGGTTTGGTGTCTGATATGAATTTAGGAAAATTCTCAGTCATTATTGCTTCGTATTTGAAGCATATTTCTTCTGTTTCTCTCTTCTCCTTCTGGTGTTCCCGTTACATGTATCTAACACCTTTTGTAGTTGTCCCACAGTTCTTGCATGTTCAGTTCTATTTTTGGGGGTCCTTTTTCTCTTTGCTTTTCAGTTTTGGAGGTTTCTATTGACATATTCTCAAGCTGAGAGATTTTTTTCTTTATCTGTGTTCAGTCTACTAATGAGCCCATCAAAGGCATTCTTCAATTCTGTTACAGTGTTTTTGATCTCTAGTTTTACTTTTTGGTTCATTTTTAGAGTTTCTGTTATTCTGCTTACATTATCGATCTGGTCTTGCATGTTACTTTATCCATTAGAACACTTACCAAATTAATCATAATTGCTTTAAATTCCTGGTCTGATAATTCCAACATCCCTGCCATGTCTGGGTCTGGTTCTATTGCTAGCTCTGTCTCTTCAAACTGTGCTTTTTGCCTTTTAGTATAGTGTGCCTTGCAACTTTTTATTGAAAGCTGAACGTGATGTGCTGGGTAAAAGAAACTTGGGTTAATAGGCCCTTAGTGATATGGTGGTAAGGTGTGGGGAAGAAGAAGCATTCTGTAATCCTGTGTTTTGCTATTTCAGTGAGCCCGTGACCCTTGGCTGTGAATTTCACAAATCTGTGAAAGAAAAGCGGGGGAAGCAGTCTTGGGTAAGGGGAGCATCTGACCACAGTGCAGATCTGACAGAGGCCTGGCCATCCTGACAGGGTACTTCGCAGCAGAGATGGCCAGCTAGAGGAGTTTCATTCAGGTCACAAATGGCCAGGCTCTTAACCACCTTCTTGCTCAGTTATTGGCAGATGCCTCACTGGAAAGCTCAGGTTTCTGTCCCTTAGGAAGCTAAAGGAGTCTGTCAGCTAACTGTACATTCTGCAGCTGGACAGAGAATCCTTTCTTGAAGTGGATCTGAGGGGGTGCAGCTCTAAGTCTGCCACCACCTCGCTGTTGTAACTCATCTGCCTTGATAGGGAGGAAAGTTGTGGTCCATGTATTATTCCCTCTGTGGCCTTCTTGCGGGAGTCATCCTGCTGGGGTTTGGTCTGACTGGGACCATTCTAGGGCCAGCCTCTCTATCCATGGAACAGCTGTGGGGAAGGCATGGAGGGGAAACCACATTTTCCTGTCACGTTCTCTCACTTCTTCCCTATGAAGGAGCCAGGTCAGGATATAATCTGAAATATGCAGTTGTGATGGCTGGATCACAGGGACATCCAATTAGCTATTATCCATGTCACGGTGAGTACGTCCTGCCCAGCTCCCAGCTCATGATACTCACCACTTCATTGTACGGAGATCTGGTAAATGCCATATGTGCTTCTGTTTTTCATGTAGGTGACAGGAGTAATGGGCTGAAACAGCATTACAGGTTTAAACTCATTTGACAACTTACTTAACTGTGTGATTTCAGGCAAGTCATTTCACAGCTAAGAGCTTCCATTTCCTCTTCTTCCTTCTCTTCAAATGGATTTAGTAAGTCAAATGAGAATAATGTATACCCATAGATTTATGAAGTATAAGGAATATTCTGAATGTGAACACTTTGGCATATAGTAAGTGTTCAACAATATTAGTTTAATATTAGATTTTGACTTTTGGATATATATATATATATGCAAAAAATGTGTGTGTGTGTATGTATATGTGTATGTATATCCCTTTTAAAATTTCTCAATTTTCAGAAATAAAATAAATTATATTTTTATCAGATTTTAAAACATATAGGTATATAAAGTAAAAAGTGAGATGCCCACTGTTTCTTGGAAGTAACTATTTTTAAACACTGCATGTGTTTTATAATAAGTATTTGTATTTTATTGATTTTTTAAAAAACATGTGGTCATACTATATATATTATTTTCCAATTTGCTTTTTTGTTTTGCTTCCACTTACTAGTGTATTTGGGGTATTTTCCTAAGAGCATATATCCCTTCGCTCTTTTTAATGGTTGCTTGTATGTCATTGCATGATTATATCCAAACCTATTTAACTATCCCCCTGTCGATAGATATTCAGGTTGTTACTAATCTTTGGTAATTACAGAGAATGCTTCAGTGAATCTTCTTATATGTATATTTTTGGTTTTAATTTAGACATCTTTCAAGCTTTCAGAATAGTAGAGAGTAATTTAACCAACATTTATTTATTTATACTGACTAGATAGTAAATGTTAGCTTCTCACTTCAAATTTTTAAAAAAAAATTAAAATATTACAAGTATAAAGCTTAGGTCCTCTTAGAACTTATCCCCGGAAGTAATCCCTTCACTGAAGTTGTGTGTCTCCTTGATACTGTTGTTTTAATATTTTATTACTTATGTATTTATCCATAAAATATATATAGTATGACTGTATTTTTTTTAATGTTTACACAAATTATATCACACTGTGAAACTGTACAACTCAGCATTTTACACCCAACATTGATTTTTGAAAGCTTTTTATTTTGAAGTAATTATAGATTCTCAAAAAGTTGCAAAACTAATACAGAGAGTGTCCTGTACCCTTCATGCAGCTTCCCTTAATGATAACATCTTACATAACTGTAGTACCATATCAAAACCAGGAAATCAACATGTGTAGAACATTGTTAATTAAACTGAAGACCGTATTCACATTTTTATCATTTTTTACATGCATTCATCTGTGTTTGTGTGTGTGTGGTTCTATGCAATTTTATTTCATATATAGTTTTGTATAACGACTACCATCAAAATCTAGATCTGTTCCATCACCACCACGGAACTCTGTTATATAACCCATTTATAGTCACACTCCTATCCTTTCCCTATCCCCTCAAAACCATTAATTTGTTCTTCATCTCTATATTCTGTTATTTTGAGAATGTTATGTAAATAGAATGATACAGAATGAACCTTTTGAGATTAGCTTTTCACCAGACTGATGTCCTTGAGATCAACCCAGGTTGTTGCATGTATCAATGGTTTGTTCCTTTTTCCACTGTGTGGATATACCACAGTTGTTTAAACATTCACCCATTCAGGGATATTTGGGTTGTTTCCTGTTTTGGGCTATATAATAAAATGGCGATGCACATACAGAGTTTTGTGTGAACATAGGTTTTCATTTCTCGGAGATAAATGCCTATAAGTGTGTATGTGTGTGTGTGTGTGTGTGTGTGTGTGTGTGTGTGTGTGTACACGCATGTAAGTGTATATTTAGTTTTATAAGAAGCTGACAAACTCTTTGCCAATTGTATGTGGTTGTATCATTTTACATTCCCACTGGTAACGTAGGAGAGATCCAGTTTCTCTATATTCTTGCCAGCATTTGGTATTGCCACTCTTTTTTATTTTAAACATTCTAAGAAATTTGTAGTAATATGTCATTGTGGTCTTATTTTGCATTTTATTAATGGCTAAAGATGTTGAACTTTTTTTTATGAGCTTTGTTTCCAACTATATACATTCTTTGGTGAAATTCCTGTTCTTGTCATTTGTCCATTTTCTAATTGAGTTCTTTGTTTTTTACTGTTGTAAAAGAGTATACTGTTTACATTCTTACCAGCAACGTATGAGAGGACCGTCCCTTTCCCATATGCTATTACCATTTGGTTCAGAATTCCAAAATTTTCCCAGTCTGATAGGTGATAGTATTTCATTTTG
Source organism: Rhinolophus sinicus (assembly GCF_057876585.1). Classification (NCBI taxonomy): domain Eukaryota; kingdom Metazoa; phylum Chordata; class Mammalia; order Chiroptera; family Rhinolophidae; genus Rhinolophus; species Rhinolophus sinicus. The sequence goes on from NC_142511.1 coordinate 18,224,585, forward strand.
ATTTACATTATCCTGATTACTAGTGAGGTTTAGACCTTTTGAATGTTTGTTAGTCTTTCAGATCCCTTCCACATATTTCGTTTTCATACTCTTTGACCATTTTCCTGTTAGGTTATTTGTTCCTTTTATCATTTATTATTATTTGTATAAAAATTTTTCATCTAATTAATATTTTGCTTAATGTTATACTTGCTTTCTTTGAGTTAGGATTTGCCTGGTGTATTTTTTTCTATCCCTTATTTTACAATGTTCTGTGTATCTCTTAATCTACATATATCTGGCTCTTTTGGTTCAAAACAACGTTAACAACATCGTACAGAGCACTCAAACTCTATACCAAGCTAATACTATGCAAGCATAGTAGTAAACATATATAAACTATATTAACAGATTTATCTATAAGGTGGGAATTACTATTGTACAGATTATGAAATTGAGGCACAGTTAGTAAGTGGTGGAATCAGCATTCAAATTTAATCTGGCTTCGGATACTATGCTCCTAACTATTATGTGAGAGTACCTACCTTTTAGTAAGTAAGAGTTTATTCTGTTTATTTTTATTGTTCTTGCTGATGTCTTTGGACTTATTTCTACCTGATTTTATATTTTCTGTTTATTACCCCCTTTCTTTTTTTTCCTTCCTTATTTCCTCCCTTCTTTCCTTTTTTCCTGCCTTTATTGATTTCTGTTCAGCTTTATTTCTCTGTGTTGGTTTGAAAGGCATACATTCTACTTTTGTTCTACTGATTACATTTATGTATTTTTAACATGCATACTTATCTTAATCACTTTAATTTCTTTGAGAATCAGACAAGGATCTTACAATACTTTAATTCTGAATTACTTCCATTCATGCATTTTAGTTTTCCTGTTTCTAACTTTCCAATTAGCTATTATTATTTTTTGATTGTTAATACCCAGTTTGATTTATCAATATAGGTTTAATAATTTCTTTGCTCGTCATTGATTTTTGAAACCCACAACTTACTTCTGGGTTAGTTTCCTTCTTGCTGAAGTATTTCCAAGAATAGTTTCTTCACAGGGAGCCTGAGAATAATAAATTCTTTTAGTCTTCACATGTCTAAATATGTCTTTATTCTTTCCTCTCTCTTAAATCATAGCTTAATGGAGTATTTTATTTTAGGTTGACAGGTATTGCTCTTGTTTAACCTATTCATTGAGTCATTTTTATTTGTTTGGTCTTCAGTGTCTATCTTTTTCAGTTCTGGAAATTCTATTTGGTTCTCTTTCAAATCTTCCTGTCTTTTAAAAATGTCTTATTCATGTCTGCTAATATCTCTTCCTTTTTATTGCTTTAAAAATATAGGCATATGTTAAATTCTCTTCCTTGGTGTTCAATTTCCTCTTGTGGTGAGTTTATCGCCAACTGGAGGTTTTTGGTGGGAACCCCTTGGGTCTCTAGTTGATGAGGCATCTGGATATGGTGGGTGAGTTTGCCCATGTCACACACTATAAAGTTTCACCTGCTTCAGACCGACTTTTCTGTAATGGTTTCTGTCCTAGGGTTCCCAACCATGTGAACAGTGTGAATTGTGGCTCCCCACTCATATATAGCACAGACTTGGGGTTCTGATTTCTCGCAGATAACCCTTTTTTTACCCAACATTCCAGACAGATGGCTAGTGTACCCTTTATGCCTCTGAGCTATGCAGTAGAGGTTTTCTACTCTGTGTTTCTCTGTCAGGGCAGCCCTTTGTCACCCCAGTAAGAGCATGGGGTTCCCCTCTCCCCCATCCCCTGCAGCACATACCCAGTTCTGATAGCCTCTTCTTCTGAAAATCTCCTGGGCTCTTTGGTTTCAGCCTCTATTGTATTCTTACTATGTTTCTGATACCTGAGGTTTAATTCTTTTTAATTTAATTTTAAACTTTAATTTTTCTGAAATTTTCTTTTTAAATGTTGTTTTGTGTAATTTTTACATGCTGCTCAATGTGTTTGGTAGACATGGACAGCTTACCATCCTTGCTTCGTTCACTCTGTTGACTGTTAGCTCTCTAAATACTTGTGCTAGTGTGACTATGAGAGATTACTAGAGGTGGAATTAAGGAGACAGAAGGTATGAACTTTTAAAACTGGGTAGAAACTGCCAAAGTTCCCACAGTGAGGTTGTACCACCGTACGCTGACACAAGTGTCACTTTCTTCTCTCACCATTACTAGTATCAGTGCCATTGATTGTTTCACTCAGCCTTAAATTTTAACATTTTACTTAATTCTTAAAGAACACCTATTTTTTAATGAATTGCACAAGGATTGACTGTGATAACTGTAGAGACTATCTCCCTTCCATGCACGAGAGCGCTAGCACAGCTGGCCCTCAATAGGACAGGTGCAGGGAACATAAGATGGCACTGAACCCGCCACCTCCGCTGGCCGCTGGGCAGAGATGCAAAGAACGGAAGTTTACGTGTTGAACACATGCGTAGCCAGGCTTGCTATCCACACTCCCAGGTGATGAGCTGGTGTGCTGTCCTCCGCTGAGGGAGAGCAGAGGCTGGGTACCTATATCCAGGCTGAGTCTGTGTTGGGGTCCCTGGCTTCCTCGTCCCACACGCCAGAATCCCTGGGAGGGGCTGCCAGGATGTACATGAGCCTGTACATGAATGTTATCCTTTGTCCTAGAAACAGGCTCTTGTGCCTTGAAATTGAGATTTCCTGTTCTCCTTTGTTTGGTTTTTGGGTGTTGACTTTATGTGGCTCAGACTCAGGGAAAGGTGACAGTATTCCAGTGGTACGTCACACCCCGTGTCGTATTCTCTTGCTTTGGAGAGGAAAGTGACTTGAGCAACAGGAACTTCTGCCATAAGTACCTGGGTTTTTAACTCATTTTGCCTCTTAAAGAGACTTTTTAAATACTTAGGACTATCTCAGCGTGGAATAGGCTGTCTTGCAGGTAGTACGTTGGTCATTATTGGAGGTATTTTCAATGACCACTTGATCGTACTCTGAAGGTGAGCTTGGCAAGAGCGGCTGGACCGATGGCCTTCCTGTCACCTTCCAGCCCTGAAGGCCAGCCTGTGCCTGGTCACTGCACGTGTATTCAGGACTGTGATGTTCCTTCTGCTCTGCGCTCTTTTGTCTGAGGGCTGAGGTCTTGTGGGGAGGATTTGCGGCTTTTTCCCTAGGAGGGCCGTTTTATGTATGTGTTTTTTGTATTTTAATAATGCAAGGCAGGAGAGAACTCAAGTGTTCAGCAATGCCCGGGATCCACTCTGCACTTGATTTTGGTAAAAAACAAAAACAAAAACAAAAACGTTATAAATGATCCGCTGAAATGAGGTATAAGGATTTTCTGTAGCTTTTTTTGTTTGTTTGTTTCCTTAGAGACAGGATGATATAGTGGAATGAGAAGATTGAGAGTCAGACTGACCCGAATCCTTATCCAAAATGTCACTACATTCCAGCTGTGTGACTTTATAAAAGTTACTTAGCCTCACTCATCTTTTCTCATCCTCATGAAATAAGGACACTGCCTACCTTGTGAGGATTTGTGGTGCTTTAAAAGACAAGTCTGATCTTTTTGCTCCCTGCTGAAAAAAATCATCTGGATGTTGTTGTTTTTTTTGGATACATTTAAAATTGACTTCGTGGCTTGCAAGACCCAACTCTCCTCTCCAGCCTCATCTGGCAGCTGTCCACTCGCTCTCAGTGTTAGCCAGGTGGCACTCACACCTGTCAAACTCTCTTTTGCCCCTGGGCCTTGGAACAAGCCCTTCCTCTGCAAGCTCTTGTTCCTTCTCTTGCCTGGGCTCGTCCCTACCCATTCTTCAAGTCTCAATGTAGACATCGCACCTGCTATAGGGAGGCCTTTCCAACAGCCCCTGCCCCACCCCAGGACGGTTAGGCCTCCTTTTCAGAAGCCATCTTTGTCATGTGTAATTTCCTCTTTGAGCACTCATGCCTCTGGAAATGCTATTGTTTAATATTTTCCTCTTCCAATAGATGAAGGAGGTCCATGAAGGCAAGAGCAGTGTCTCTCTTATTTATTCTACCTCTCTACGATGGAACACAATGCTGACAAGGAGTAAATGCTTGATAAATGTTCATTCAATGAATGAGGGAAGAAGGAAGCGCCTAGTTCAGGGTCTCACACTTAGTAGGTCCTCAATAAATATTGATTCCCTTTCACATTTTATCCCTTCCTCCCCTCATGAAAGTTGTCTGCCTTGGTCATGGCTAATGGACAACTATTTGTAGCTGATTTGATAATAATGGCAATTCTGTGACTCAACCTCGTCACTAATTCTCAGTGCTCTAATTTCAAAAATATAGTTGATTTCAAAATAAAATGTAAAAAGAATACCACTGAAGTACTTCTTAGCAAAATAGGGAGAAACCAAGATTGTTGCCCAATTGCATTTTAATATGGGCTTATATGTGTAGGTGTCGTGTGTTGGTACTTGACTGTGACATAAAGTATATGGGTTAATACTTCTAATTGTTTCCCACTGCTTTTATCTCTTCCATTAAAGAACAAGTGCATCATGGAAAAAGTGCTAAAAATAGAGCCTGCTTGGTTTATAGAGAAGGGTGTTTATGACAGGAATTAAGCAGTTGTTTAGCTCGGGACCGAATTTACCCTCACTTTGCAGTCATAAAAACGCTCACTGTTTCTAAACAGGGGAGGTTTTTGGAGCTGTACTTGGGGAGGGGGAAAGGGAAAGAAACACACATATAGGTGCTAAGGGAAGGGTTGTGCCTGGAGTAAGGGGTTTAGAGAACCCAGGTTTCTCTTCACCCACAGAGAGAGGATGTCTGAGGCAGTTGTGGTGGATGGTAATGGTGATGGTGGTGTTTGTGGCAGGGGCTCTCTCTACCTGTGTCCTTCGACGATCAATGAAGCCACTTTGGTGGGTAAAGTAGTGAGTACCGCGGGGCCATCTCAAAGGGGAAGTTCTCTTTGACTCTGGGTTCTTCTGCTTCCATCACCCAGGGCGATGGTGGCTGACAGTCCCCATGAGACAGCGATCTTGAAGCTGCTGTCTCCTCTGACTCTTGTTAGGGCCTGTCCTCGCCACGGTGGATTGGCCACGTCTTCAAACTCCTAGGGAGACGTTCGAGTTAGCCCACAACTTGGTCCAGTGCGGCTGCTCCCCAGTTCATGCCCACACCCTGTCTCCCCTAGACTTCTGCAATGCCTCGTAGCAGGCCTCCCTGTGCTTCCAAACTTGCCTCTTCTGATCCTTCTTCCTCATTGACACCGGTTACCATCACACAGAGCAATTAAGATTATGAATCTCCCTTACTGGAAGTTCTTAACTTCGCTTAAAGGGCACACCAAGGCTGGCCCACCCCTTCCCTTAGATTGAGCTTCAGTTCTCAATTTTGCCCTTTCTAGACTCCTCTAAAACACAACAACAAAAAGCACACAATACCAGGCTTCTCCCACACTGAGCTCTTACACCGCCTCCTTTATATGTCCTGGCCTTACACACACGGTCTGCCTGAGTTTTGTCTGTCTATACCCTGCAGTTCAGGGAGAGCTTGACAATCACCTCCCCCACCCCCATCTAGCCTTTCCTGACTAAGTCAATTCGTTCTCTTTTCCCTGCTCTTAAAGTACTTCCATCCATGCATCTCTTACTACTTCTTGCGTTATATTTAGTAATGGGTTTGCATATCTCTTTTCTGTTCTAAACTGTGGGATCTTTGGATCCTTGTGGGTTACTTTTGGTTATCCAAGAGTTCATGGTTGTTTTTAATAGACCATAGAATTGATGGGGTCTCTGAAGCAGTCTTGTCTTTTTTTTCAAATAAATGTGCTTTATCAGTTTGCGTTTCTTCCTAGGCCATTTCAATTCTGTCATTCTTGGTCCCTGATCCTTGAGGAAACCAAAGCCTTTAGGTAAAAAAGGACGTGTTCTGTGAGCTGATTGTTCTGTGAGCTCATCCAGAATCTTCTGACCCGAATCTTTACTTGCATGAAAATGCTAGTGTTTGAATACTGCTTAACCACGTACAAGAAAAATGTATAGCTTTATACATATACATACACATGTACCTATGCCTATATTCTGATTTGACCTGCACTGTGTCTATCTGATGTTGGTTGCATTTTTCAGGTGAGGAAACTGAGGCATGGAGACCTTGCCTTTCTTGAGGCTGTTCAGATATGAAGCCAAGATGGAGGTTTCCAGGCGGAGGCTCTGCCAGGTTCAGCCTGCAAGAGCTGTATCTTGATTGACCTACTGTGTTTGTAACCCTCTTTCAAATGATTTCCCCAGGCATCTCTTTGTTTTTCTGACATGTCCTCCCGTCTCTCACCTCCCCCGTCTTGCACACATTCATCTGTACACATGTTTATGGTTCATTTTTTTTAATTTATTTTTTAAATTTATTGGGGTGACAATTGTTAGTAAAATTACATAGATTTCAGGTGAACAATTCTGTATTACATCATGTATAAATCCCATTGTGTGTTCATATTTTTTGATCTATTATTTGTTGTCTGGTGTATGGATAATTTGTGTATCCATTCCAAATCTACTTTTGCAAGCAATTCCTACATTTGTTCCAGTCTGTTCACGATATTCTTATGGTGCAGTGTAACGTCATGGTTTAGACTCGTGCTGTTTTGTGTGGTGACTACTGGGTACATGTGACTGTTGAGCAATTGAGATGTGGCTCATCTGAATTGAGAGGTGTAGTACATTACATCATACACATCGGATTTCAAACTTAGTATGAAAAAAGGGATGTAAAGTATCTCACTCATTTATATATCGATTACATGTTTACGTGATAATATTTTGGATATATTGGGTTAAATTATTGGGTTAAGATATTGTTAAAATTAATATGACCTGTATCCTCTTACTTTTTTTTAGTGTGGCTATTAGAAAATTTAAAATTACGTATGTGACTTGCATGCTACTCCTATTAGTTAGTGCTGGTTTAGACTAGGGGCTTTCGAATCAGATTTGGGTTTGAATCTCAGCTTCACCATTTAGTTAACTTTGTGGTTTTGGGCAATTTATACAGCCTCCCTGGAATCACTGCTCTTATCTATAAAGTAAACACCAATATCTTCACATGGTTGTTGTGAGGATTAAATTGTCTTTTTCATTGAAAGTGCTCAGCCTAGAACCTGGCATGGGAGCATAGGGGGTTAAAAGTGCAAACATTAGCATTAAACGTGATAAGGTTTGTGCCACTTAAAACCCTGTGGCTTTGGCCAAGCTACTTTACTTCCCCAAGCTTCAGTTTTTTCATTGTAAAGTAGGGATGATAACAGTATGCACCTGTGTGAGGATTAAATGCATTAATATATGTAAAGGGCTTACTAGCTCAGGGTAGGGCGTACAGTAAACACTCAATAAATGATAGCACGTACCGTAATACCTGGGGAAGGGCATCTGTTGGAAACTTCCATGCTGTTCGTTGGACTGTGTGGACTCTGGTTTTAATTTTTATTTCTTCATGACATATAATTGGAATATGACTTCAAGATATAACCTATTATCTCCCGTTTCTCATGGTTAGTATAGTGTTCCAAGGACATTTTTAATATTATATTTTTGTCAGGAATTATATTATTATTTGGGTCTTCTTTTATAGCCTCCTTTTTAGCTTTGTTTATTCAGCAAATCATTCATTTATTCAAGCGGCTTTTGTTAAGCACTTACTGTGCCAGGCGCTGTGCTAAGGATTGAGTATGTGGTGGTGAGAAGACAGACAAACACTCTGCCTTCATGGGGCTTACAATCTAGTGGGGAAGACATCTGTAAACAAGTGAAGAGACAGATACATGTATTGTAATTCCTGATGAATGCTATAAAAGGAACAAACCTGGCAATACGATAAAATGTAACAGAGAAAGGGAGATGCTAGACAATCTTTTTCAGATAGGGTGGTCAGGGAAAGCCTCTGTGAAGAGATGACACATAGGCCAAGACCTAAAGCTTGACTAGAACCCATCCTTTTAGGATAGGAACATTTTGAGCTGCTCCGCAGTGGGAAAAGACCTTTGGTATTTTTGCAGAAAGCCAGTGGGGTGGAGTGGTTGGTGAAAGGGTGAAGGGCTTAGGTGAAGCTGGAAAGATAAACAGGAGTTTGTAGGTCATAGCAAGAATGTAGATCTTGTTTGAAGTTCCATGTCAGAGCTAGAGGGCTTGATCAGGGAAGTGACATGATTGATACAAGTTGCTATACGGTGTATGAATTTGACGAGGGCCAGAATGGAAGTGGGGAGAGGTTGGGAAGCTAATGCCATGTTGTAGTGAGAGGGGATGGTGCACTGGATAGAGTTATAGAAATAAGTTGGAGAATAGTGAATAGGTCCTGAGTTAGATGTATTTGGTGGTAGAAGCAACAGAACTCCCTGATGGATTAGTTCTAGAGGTTTTCTTAGTGGGAGATCTGAGCTGCATACCTTTGTGGTATCAGGAGAGAGTGCTGTTAAAACAGCCAAGCAAGGAGAGTGTTTGGAAGCTGTGTGAAAATCTGTAAAAAGCGACTGAGAGGGTGAGGTAGATCAGGATGGAAGAGTCCATTGGATTTAGCCACAGTGAGATCGTCGGTGACCTTGACAATAGCTATTTCATTGGAGAGTGGAAGTCATAGAGTGGAGTATGGAACATGTTTGGAGGGGAGAAAGTGGAGATACATTTAGAATACTCTTTCAAAAAAGTCAGGCTATAAAGGGGAAGACACACCTGAAGCTGAAGCTGAATAATAATGAATGCCAACTATAATTTTATATGTAAAATTATATAAATTTTATATAAAAATTTTTATTAAAATTTTATATAATTTTATATAAAAAATATATATTTTTACAGGATGTGGAGTACAGCATAAGGAATAGAGTCAGTGGAACTGTAACAGCCATATACCATGTCAGAGATAGGGAGAAGGGGTTATCACTTTGTGAGGGATATAATAAATTTTTAACTATTATATTGTTTTGTACACATGAAACTAAAAAAAAAAAGGAACTGAGCAAGAAAGGGGAGTTGATTGCTGTGTCCAAGGAGAGGTTGATGGAATGAAAAGAGAGGGAATGATGAGGTAAGGGGCATGTAAAGCACTTGAGGAGGGAGAGAAGGGTGAGGTTCAGAGCACACGGGAGGAATTGGCCTTTGATAGGAGGGCCTTCCTCGACTGAAACAAGAAGGACGTAGGTGGTTAAGGGTAGAGGCCAGGTTGTAGATTTGCGACCACTGGAAGACATAGGAACTTCTCTCTGGTTCTATTTTTCAAGTGATTCATAAAGCAAAAACATGAGCTAAGAGTGAAGTATAGCAGAGAACAGCACTTAAGAACCAGTAGAGTGAGATATTATGATCTCTGATCCACTTCAGCAAAACCACTTTACATAGTGACTGTCACTTGACACAGAAAGGTTTCAGGGTAAGTGTGGTTTGGTCCTGCTTGTTTCTTTATCTAGCTGTGGCTTAGGACCTGGGGCAGTTAGTGTTCATGGAGACAGGCTCTGGCCAATGTGGCTGGTTCAGGACTTGAATTGGGAAGTCCTGGAGAAGGCCATAATGGGGGATGCTGCCTTTGACCAGAACCTAATTTCATAAGATGACAGGATGGCATGTTGCCATCATTCAGAGGTCCTACTATGTAAAAGCAGTAGTTCATCAAGAGTCCGTATACCATAGAAGGAAAGCATTGAATTAGGAAACTGGGCTTGCAGTTAAGATCCTGTTTTGTCATCTTTAATGTGACTGTGAGTAAACCAGTTACCTTATGGGTTTATTTCCCCAGTTTTTAAAATAAGAAAAATACCAGCCTTTTCATCTCATGAGGTTGCATAGAAGTGATGATGGATGTATGCCCTGTGCACTGAGAGGTGATTCAGGCTGTACACATAGATAGATTAGTGAAAAGAGAAGGCTTGGAGCTGGCAGCCTGGTTTGTACTCCCAGCTCTCTGCTTACTCACCCCTGATATGACTCAGGGTGAGTCATGTTGCCTCTCGGAAACTCCATTTTCCCATCTGTAGAACCCCCTCACAGGGTGAGTATAATGATTCAAAAATATAGCAGAGGACTTTGGAAGTAAAAGTCCCAGAGAAATGTGATAGCTAGTCCAATTTTCCTGTTCTTCGTCTAGGGAGAAGATGTAACTATATTTTCCTTTCAGAATCAGTCTTAAAATGAATATTCTTTGGCCTCATCAATAACGGCCTGTAATGAGCACTTCCTGCCAGCAGAGCCTGGGGCTGGGTATTGCGGGGAGAGCACGAACCAGTGGTGTCACACTGGGGGAAACATATCTGTGTTTGGGGGACGACCAGTCTGATGGGCATAGAAGACAGATACAAACCCCTCTTAGGAGGTACATTCTGGAAGGGCTACCAGCTGTCTGCCTTTGGAAGCTTCCCTCTACAAGACTAGTCAAATGGAAGAAGCTAGAAGCCCATGCTCATCCTGATAAGTGCTGTGGTCACCAGGACCACTATACCAGGTCGTTCTGTGTCCACGCCCCATGATGCTGTTTCTGTGCAAACTTCTGAAGGATCGCTGAGCATTTAACATAGGACAAACCCCTTATGGCTAGTCACAAGTTTGGTGTCCTGTCTCTTGACTCTGTACCCAGAGACTTTCTCCCTTTGGAGGACACTAACCATTTTCCAAATAATGATATTCTGAAGGAGCCGGAGAAAGCCTTTTCTCCTGAGGATGGCAGTCGTGGAGTTCATCAGAGTGGTCCATTACCTGTTGTCTTGGCCTGAATTCATTCCCACACATACTAATACTTCTGAGGAGGAACGTGGGCCAATCTCATGGGAATCTTTTTCATCACCATGAATAATTAGTCATTTGTCACTGTGCTCTGAAATGACTATTGGAGCCAGATACTTAACTGGATACAAAATACTTTTTTGGTTAGGGAATTTTTCTTAAGGATATTGACTTTCTGCAGCGAAGAACTCAGTCCATGGAATTTCTGTTTTCTGTTTTCCATAGATAGTTGCTAAAGGGATAATATGAGAGTGAAATACATAGGATCTCAAATCAGACTATAAAAGCTTCGCCTTACGGGAATCATTTGTAGTCTTTCGCATAAAGATTTGGAAAGAGGATGTGTCACATTTCTCCCAATCGAATATCCTGGCATCCCAGTCTATTCCCGGAATGCAGATTCCCTATGGTTTCAATGTATTAATGAAAGGCTACATCCCAGAGGCGGGAAAGAGAGAAACCAGTCCCAACAACCCTCCTTGCTTAGCCTAGTGCCTCTCGCAGTGGCCTTTGAACACATGGGCAGGCATAGCAGCAGGGGGAGCGCCTGTGGTCAACCTGGCATTTGGGGAAGGTATGAAGACACTATTGACTCAGGCGTCACTCAAGCTGGGCCGAGTAGTGTCCTGGAAAGCATCAGAATGGGAAATCCACTTAGAAATAATAATGGATTATATCACACTGGCACAGGAACAGCCATTTTTCTCTGAAAGGGCATTTCCTCCTGAGGGCTTGTTACCAAGAACCCTGGAACCCCAGGCGACCTTGGTGTGCAGTCGGCAGGTGGCTACCTGCTTGTGGCTCCTTTTCAGTCCTTGCTAAATAGTCTTATCATTCAGACTGTATTTTGTAAATGTACAATAACACCCTAAATAACTCACTTCCCTTTCTCCTGCCTTTCCCTTAGTAGAATGCCCAGGATGCCTGCCTTACAATGCTTATAATTCATCTATATTCAGCTGAGTTTTTAAAACTAAACTTCTTATTTTGAGATAACTATAGATTCACATGCAGGTGTAAGAAATATTACAAAGAGATCCCACGTCTTCTTTACTCAGTTTCCCCTGATCGTAACTTCCTGCACAAGTGTAGTTCAATGTCACAACTGAGATACTGACATTGGTACAGTCAAGAACATTTCCACCCACCTTGAGAATACCTTTTGTTGCCTTTTGATAGCCACGCCTACTTCCTTCCTACCCTCACTCTCCCCTTAAGTCCTTGGCAACCACTGATTTGTTCTCTATTTCTATAGTTTTTTCATTTCAAGGATGTTATATAAATGGAATCATATAGTATACTATCTTTGGGCATTGTGTTTTTAACTCTCTGGAGATTCATCCAAGTTGCTGCATGTATCAGTAGTTTGAACCTGTTTATTGCTGAGTGGTGGTATTTAATGATAACGGCTGTGCCACAAGTTGTTTAACTATTCATCTGTTGAAGAACATGTTGGTTGTTTCCAGTTTTTGGCTGTTACGAATAAAGCTGCTATAAACATTCATGTGTAGATTTTTGTGTGAACATAAATTTTCATTTTTCTGGGACAAACGCCCGGGAGTGTCATTACTGGGTCATGTGGTAGTTGTATATTTAGTTGTTTATTAAATTGCAAAACTCTTTTCTGGAGTGGCTGTACCAATTTATATTTGCACTGGCAATATAGGAGTGATCTAGTTTATGTGCATTCTCACCAGCATTTGGTGTTGTCACGATGTTTTTATTTTAGCCATTCTTCTAGGTGTGTAGTGATAGCTCATTGTAGTTTTAATTTGCATTTCTCAAATGGCTGATGATGTTGAACACCTTTTCATGTGTTTATTTGCCATCTCTTGGGTAAAATGTCCATTTGTGATTTTTTGTCATTGGATTGTTTGTTTTCTTATTGTTGAGTTTTGCAATTATATATTGTAAATTATATATTCTAGATACTATTTCTTTGTTGGATATGTGGTTTGCAAATATTTTCTCCAACTCATAGCTTGTCTTTGCATCCTCCCCACAGAATGTTTTGCAGAATAAAAGTTTTAAATTTTGATGAAGTCCAATTTATCAATTTTTTTCTTTTATGGATTGTGCTTTTGGTATCGTGTCTAAAAACACTCTGCCTAACCCTAGATCCCAGAGGTTTTCTGCCTTTTTTTTTTCCACTAAAAGTGTTTACATTTTACATTTAAATCTTCAATTCATTTTGAGATAATTTTTATTTAAGATATGAGAATTATATTGAGGTTCCTTTTTCTTCCATTTATGCTTATAAATTTCGTTTGCTCCAGCACCATTTGTTGAAAAAGCTGTCTTTCCTCTACCGAATTGCTTTTTTGTACCACTGCAAAAAAATCAGTTGGGCATATTTGCATGGCTCTATTTCTGGGCTCTCTATTCTGTTCCATTAATCTATGATTCTATTTTCTATCAATACCACACAGTCTTAATTGCTGTAGCTATCAAGTCTTGAAATTAGCTAGACTGATGCCTCCCACTTTAGTTTTTTAATTCAAAATTTTTTTCCATTTCCTTTGCCTGTCCATATAAATTTAAGAATAAAATTTATGTATATCTTGTGTATATCTCCAAAAATTCTTGCTGGCATTTTGATAGGAATTGCACTAAACTTGTATACCAATTTGGAGAGAATGGACATCTTTAGTATGTTTAGTCTTCTAAATTACTAACACAGCATGCCTGTTCATTTATTTATATCTTTGTGTTTGCATATTTTAAGGTTTAATTTATTTAAAAAAATTTTTTAATTAAGATTTATTGTGGTGACAATCGTTAGTAAAATTACATAGGTGTCAAGTGTACAATTGTATAATACATCATCTATATATCACATTGTGTGTTCACCACCCAGAGTCAGTTCTCCTTCCATCACCAGATATCTTCTTTGATCTCTTTTTATCAGGATATTGTTGTTTTCAGCATATAGGTAGGTCCTAGTTATGTTTTCTTATATTTGTACCTTAGTGTTTTTTTAATTATAAATGGTGTTATATATTTTTGGTGTTTTTATTTTTGTATGTTTATTTTGTATTGTGTGACCTTGCTGAAGTCACTTATTAGTTCTAGAAATTTATATATAGATTCTTTGGGATGTTCTATCTGTACCTTTATGTCATTTGCAAACATGGACAGTTTTATTTCTTCCTTCCTGATATGGATGCCTTTTATTTCCTTTATTTTTTTTTTTCCTCATTGCAGTGTCAGTACTATGTCAAATAAGAGTAGTGAAAGCTGATGTCTTGCCTTATTCTTGATCATAGAGGGAAAGCATTCAGTCTTTCATCATTAAATATGATGTTAGCTGTAGGGTTTTTTTATAGATGCTGTTCATCAAGTTTAAGAAGTTTCCCTATATTCCTATTTTTCTGGGCGTTTTTATCATGAATATTCTTGAATTTTGTCACATGCTTTTTCTATATCAACTGATACGGACATGTAATAGTCCTTCTTTAGCCTGTTAATATGGCACATTACATTGATTGACTTTTGAATATTGCATCAGTACTGAAACCCTGGAATATACCCCAATTAGTCATCCTTCTATATATTGCTGAGTTTTATTTGCTACTATTTTTTAAGAATTTTTCATCTGTATTTTTGAGAGACATTGCATTGTTGTCTTCTTTTTTCGTACTGTCTTTGTCTGGTTTTGGAATCAGGTAATATAAAATGAATTGAGAGGTATTCCCTCTGCCTCTATTTTCTGGGAGCGATTATTTAGAATTGCTATTAATTCCTCTTTAAATTTTGGTACCATTATCCATTAAAATTCTGGGTCTGAAGATTTCTTTTTTGGGTTTTTAAAAATTATTCATTCAATTTTCTTAATAGTTTATAGGACTATGAATTGTGTTTTTCAAGAACTATTTCACATAGGGTTGTTTATAGCATTCCCTTATTATCTTTTTGATATCTTTAGGGTTTATAATTATATCCCATGTTTCACTCCTGGTATTGGTAATTTGTGTCTCTGTTTCTTTTTTTCCTTTTTCAGTCTTGCTACAGGTTTGTCAATTGTATTTTTATTTTAATGATCTTTTCAAAGATCACTGATTTTTTTAATTTTTCTTTTTGTTTTCAGTTTTACTGATTTCTGCTTTTAACTTTGTTTCCTTCCTCCTGCTTGCTTTAGTTTTATTCTGCTCCTTTTTAAATAGGAGTTTGAGGTGGGGGTGTACATTATTGATTTAAGACTTTTTTTCTTTTCTTAGGTAAATATTTAGTGCTATACATTTCCCTGTTAGTTCTGCTTTAGCAGCATCCCACAGATTTTGAGATGTTGTATTTTCATTTTCATTGAGTTCAATGCATTTTAAAATTTCCCTTGACACTTCTCCTTTGGCCCATGGATTACTTAGAAGTGTGTTGTTTAGTTTTCAAGTGTTTGGATATTTTTCTGTTACCTTTCTGTTACTGATTTCTAGTTTGATTCCATTATAATCAGAGAACACACTACATGTGGTTTCAAATCTGTTAAATTTGTTGAAGTTTGTTTTATGGACCACCGTATGGGCTCTCCTGAATTATGTTCCACATGCACTTGAAAAGAATGTGCTTTCTGCTCTTGTTGGGTGAAATGTTTTATAAATGTTGATTAAATCCTATTGGTTGATGGTGTTGTTGAGTTCTTCTCAACAATTCCAATTGCTTATTTCCTGCCTACTGTGTTTCCCTGAAAATAAGATCTAGCCGGACCATCAGCTCTAACGCATCTTTTGGAGCAGAAATTCATGTAAGACCAAATCTTATTTCAATATAATATAAGATCCGGTATAATATAATATAATACTGTGTCTTATATTAATTTTTGCTCCAAAAGACACATTAGAGATGATGGTCCAGCTAGGTCTTATATTTGGGGAAACACGGTAGTTGTTCTGTCAGTGATTGAAAGAAGAGTGTGTATTTGTCTATTTCTTTGTTCAGGTCTATTAATTTCTGCTGTGCATATATTTGGAGCTCTTTTGTTTGATTCATACACATGAGGATTTCTGTGTCTTCTTGGTGACTCACCCCTTTCATCATTATGTAACGTGCCTTTTTATCTCTGCTGTTCAGATTGAGTAATTTCTATTGTTTTGTCTTCAAGTTCACTGATTCTTTCTTCTGTCCTATCCATTCTGCTATAGAGCCTATCCATTGACTTTTAAAAACTGCTTATTTATTTTTCAGTTCTGAAATTTCCTTTTGGTTCATCTTTATATCTTTTTTTTCTTTGCTGAGACTTTCTATTTTTTTCATTTGTTTCAAGTGTGTCCATAATTGTTTGTTCAAGCATTTTTATGATGGCTACTTTAAAATCTTTGTTAGATATTTCTGATGTCCTTGTCATCTTGGTGTTGGCATCTATTGAGTGTCTGTTTTTCATTCAGTTTGATATTTTCCTGGTTCTTGCTATGATGAGTGATTTTGAAATGAAACCTGGGCATTTGGGATAGTTATAAGACTCTGGATCTTATTTAAACCTTTCTTTAATTTGGCTTCCTTTGACACAGATGTAGCAGAGGAAGGGAAGGCATCCCCTCATTTCTGCCAGGTTGGGGTAGAAGTCCAGGTTTCCAACTCAGCCTCTGTTGACACATGAGAGGGGCTCATTCTTTTTACTGCTGGGTGAGAGTGAGAGTTCCAGCTCCTTGCTAAGTTTATACTGATTCCTCCCAGGCTTGAGGAGGGGAGTGGCCTCATTACCCCTGGGCAGTGGTGAAAATCCTGATTCTCCACTAGACTTCCTCTGACCCCACCCCTGTGAGGAGGAGAAGGGGTGCTTCATTACTGCTGGATGGAGGTGGATAGTCTCTACTGGACTATCTCTGTCACTACCCACAGTAGGGAAGAGAACGAGGTTGGGTGCTTCATTACAGCCTCAAGAAAGGGGAAATCTAGGCTTCCATAATCTAGCTTTTGCTAGTCTGGGTTGGAATGGGACTGCAGCCTTTTCTGTGGTGTTTGGCTATAGCAAAATAGTTACTGTCTAAAAGTTTTCTGTCTTTCGAGACTGCCCTTTCCCAATGCTTTTGCTACATAGAGTGGGCTTTTGTTGGGATTTTTTTGTTTTTATCTGCACACATTTGTGTTTCCAGGTTGTTGACTTCTTCACCTTCAAGTCTGGGAATATATGAGACAAAAAGAAAACTCAGTGACCTCACCACTGTGTCATTCCTAGACAGTTTGCTCTCTTTTCTATACCTTTTAGAGTCTTTTTACATTTGTTTTATGTATAATGTCCAGGGCTTTTAGTTTTTAGTTGTAATTAGATAGAGGAATAGGGAAAAGTACATCTACTCCCTCTTTCCAGAAGCTGAAGTCCCATTCAGTTAATTTTATTTGCTTTATTATTACAGGTCAATCCCTTTTCCTGCCTGAGGTCTCAGGGCCCAATCTTTGATAACCACACTTGTATAGGTTGTTTTCACAGGGAGAGAAATTAAAATTCCATGTCTAGAAGAGCTCTGTGCATTGGTGGGATGGGTGGGGGGCGGGGAAACAGTTCCTGTAGCCAAAGATGCATACTGGGCACTTTGGATTTCAAGCTTTATTTTTGGTCACCTTTTAGGGCCTGGGGCCAATCACAGGGGGAACAGGAATATTCAGATTATTTCTATTCACTAACAAGTCTTTAATCTCTGTAGGGAAAAAGAAGTTCTCATGACATAAGAGGAAGTTTCACGCATAGATTGCTAAGAACCTGTAAATGGCACCGAGGAACAGCTGGGGTGGGGGTGGGGAAGGGTCCCTTCCAGCTTGGCCTGGCCTCCGAAATCATAACTTTTTACCTTTGACTGTTGAGGTGAAACCCATTTGTGATACTGTCTTGGAGCCAAGCTTCTCTAGACTTCTTCCTTCACTGAGTCTGCTTCATTAAAAGCTTGTTATTTAGGGAAATGTAACCTTGTTGTAAAACAGCATGTGTTTTTAATCAAGCTGGACCTAGTTTGGGATCCTGGTTCCATCTTTTGCTAGCTGCATGACCTTGAAATTCATTCATTCACTTAAAAACAGTCCTGTAGTACCTACTCGGGGCCAACTATTATGATGGGTGTTTGGAATAAAGAGGTGGGTATCTTTCATTGCTGTTTTCTTCATTTTCTAGCTATCAGCAAGTTCAGTTGGTTTTACTTCAAAAATATATCCAAAATTGGACTACTTTTCTCCATTACCCATCTTTCCCCCAGGTTGTTATTCTAAGTTTCTTTATTGTATTCTTCCCTCTAATCCTCTGCCTCAATTCATTATCTATGCAGCAGCCAGGGGTATCTTTTTAAAATATGCATCAGCTTATTCCCTTGCTTAAAACCCTCCAGTTATACTCAGATGTACTGAAAATAAAATCCAACATCTCCCCACGGTCCATTAGGTCCTGCGTGATCTGGGTTCTGCTTCCCCTCTGAGCTCATCGTGTATCCCTTTCCCCCTCATTCAGTATGTGTCAGTCACGCCAGACTTCTTTGTTTTCCTGAAGATGTCAAGCTTATCTCACCCTGTGTTCATTATACTAGTTATGCTCTCTGCCTAGGATAATTTTTCCATATAAGTTTGAATGGCTGGTTCCTTGCTGTCACTCATATTTCAGTTCAAACATTCTCCCTCCCCTATTCCTCAAGTTGCATTCTATCAAACCATTGTATGTCCCCACCACCTCTTATTTAGCTCTTATCGCAACTTGAAAGTGTCTTGATTTGCCTACTAGACTGAGCTCTATGAGAGCAGGAATCATGCTGTTTCATTCCTTACCGTCTGTCCAATGTCTAGAATAGTTCCTGGCAGAGAGCAATAAATGTTTGTTGAGTAAAGTTGCATAATTCTCTTGATCCTCAGTTTCTCACTTGTCACATAGAATAATAATTGGTTAATAAAATGAGGTTGTATTTAGAATTAAGTGAGATAATAAATGTATGTGAAGTATTTAGTACAATGCTTGGCACAGTATTCCAAATAAATCCGCGTTTCCCCGAAAATAAGACCTAGTTGGACTGTCAGCTCTAATGCGTCTTTTGGAGCAAAAATTAATATAAGACCTGGTCTTATATAATATACTATAGGACTATAAGACCGGGTCTTATTTTAATTTTTGCTCCAAAAGACGCATTAGAGCTGATTGTCCGGCTAGGTCTTATTTTCAGGGAAACACGGTAGTTTGCCATTTTTCATTGTGATTATTTATATGATAATGTTCACTTCCATTCTCCCATACTTTTCTGGTATTGTGTTTGCACCTAATGATCTATCCGGAGCATCACAAGTATGTGTCGGTGACAGATGCTGACTGGTTAGATGCTTGCAATTAAATCCTAACTTCGTTCTCTCTTGGCCATGTTTTTCTATACAGGTCCTGCAGCTGGGCTCAGACATCCTTCCCCAATATAAGCAAGAGGCACCAAAGACTCCCCCTCACATCATCTTACATTACTGTGTTTTTAAGACCACGTGGGATTGGATCATCTTGATTTTAACCTTCTACACAGCCATCTTGGTCCCTTACAATGTCTCCTTTAAAACCAGGCAGAACAACGTGGCCTGGCTGGTTGTGGATAGCATCGTGGATGTCATCTTTTTGGTGGACATTGTGCTGAATTTTCACACCACTTTTGTTGGACCAGCGGGGGAGGTGATTTCTGACCCCAAACTCATTCGCATGAACTACCTGAAGACATGGTTTGTGATTGACCTTCTGTCCTGTTTGCCATATGATGTCATCAACGCTTTTGAGAACGTGGATGAGGTTAGTGCCTTTATGGGTGATCCAGGGAAGATTGGTTTTGCTGATCAGATTCCACCACCCCTGGAGGGGAGAGAGAGTCAGGTACATCCCTCAAATCTCAGACCTTGTTGTCATGTCTTTAAAGCTGAATTAAATGTGGGTGGTCAACAGAAGAATAATTAGTGGGTGGGAAGTAGCATGACTGATGTCTGGAACAGAGGGAGCATGCTGGATTGATGTCCTTGCCTGCTGTTCTTGCCTTTGGAGGTTCAGAGGTCCTGCATGTCAGTGAATGGTGTGGAAGAGACCAAAGGCGTCCCTCTGATGCCATGTGGATGGAGTGCATGCCACTGGCTCAGGGGTGGTGGGGCTGCAGAATGCATTTCCGCTGCTTTGCTGAACCTTCCACTTTGTATGCAATTGCTGAATGTCTACCTATGGATTATTCTAATTATGGGGACTTTTCTACCATCTGCTGTTGACCTTTGGCTGTTTCAGTTTAATTAACTACTAACAACAAGGATGCCATTTCTCCCCGTTTGCTTGCTTATTTATTTAATTATTTTTTGTGGGGGTTGGGGAGGGGAGTGTAAATGTTGGAAAAGAATGAGTTTCTTTGCTAAACTAAGTTTCGGAGGTGACCAGTGACGTTCAGATGTCCATACTTTCCCTTGCCTAAATTTGCTGAGGTAGTCAGGCTGTGGCTGAGAGGTGTAGAGCTGTTTGTTGCTGGATTACACTGTTTTGGATTGTTAGTCCTGCAGGCAATAGAAGGAATTAAAAGAAGATAAATGCTCTGTAAATGTGTTGGAATTAGGACATGCTTAAGTAGTCAGCAAATGGGTGCCTGGGACGCATTGCCGCAGGAAGGGGCCGCTGGGCTGGTGAAAGTGATTTTTTTCTCCTTTGAAAACGCTAGGATGTCAAGTCCTGGCAAAGGAAAAGGTCAGATTCTTATCTAGTTTTAAGTGTTCTGTGGGAATTGTTCTCCCCTTTTCCTACTGTGATTGACACTCCAGGTGGATTAAGATAAGGCAGTTCTTCCTCAGGCAGCAATGGGTCCTCCTTATTTCAGATAATGAGGGGCTCAGAGGTCTCAGTCCGGTTTCCCTGTTAACTAGGTAGGCACCCCAGGAAGCCATCTAGGAGGCTGAGTTGAGGCAAAATACCCTCTCAGGGCTAAGTGGCTGGTGGGTTCAGCCTTAGGATAGTTGGAAGGAACAGATTGGTGCGAACTTGAGCTCAGCGCCTTCCTCTGTGAGAACCCAACTACCTAGTACCACTTCTCCTTCCAGTAAAGAGGAGCTGATTTTCAGATGCTCTAGACTCAGAGCAACCCCTGCTTTTATCTGTATGGTGTGTTTCATTATACTTTAAAATTCCAAGGAATAATTCTCTGGGTGGCTCGTGTAGATTTTAATAGGGGGATTAAGTGAGTTGAGACGGATCATTTACAAGAACAAAATCACCCCTAAAGTGAATGTTGGGCTCCTTAAATGTGCATTTTAGTACATGTTGGGAATATTTTTCTCTGTGAATACATTTCTAGAAAATTTTATGTTAGTGAGGAAAATATGAGCATTTTGGCTTAGATAATTCAAATGAATTATTTCAACCTAGAAGAGCTTCTTGTACACACTTATGGGAAATGAAATTTAACTTTAAAAACCACTTGGGTTTTTCAATTAAACCCTATTTATAGTAGTGGCATTGACGTTTTCAGATAAATAGGACAGTTCTGCGACTTCCACAGCTTCCTATTAAATATTGGCAGAGCTATAAACACATATGCAAATGTGTCAAGATTACCTGTAGGTTAGCAGAGCTGAGAGCTTCTCCCCAGGCTCTGTGTATGTTGGGTTGGAACTCCTTTGCCATTTATTATGAATACCCCTGACATGGTTTCTGATTTCCAGATTCATGAAATAGATTGTAGGTAGGAAAAACATCATTTATCTGCAGCTTTCTAGTTGGCAAAGGGTTTAGCATCAAAGCTCTTACTGCCATCTCATGATCATAAATAATAATATGAATATTAAGGGGGCTATAGCTATAATTTGCTTCTGCAAAGACTGGATTTCATATTGAGTAATTCCTTTTGAAGCCTTGGCTGACACCTGAAATAGTGCCTTTTCATAACAAGTGGTGGTAGTGGGGGAGATCAGTGCGAGGAAACGGAAGATTTGGCTTCTAGTCCTCTTGGTGTCACCTATTAGGACAGCTGGGAAGTTTGTGCATGTCATTTAGCCTTTCTGGACCACAGTTTTTCTATCTACGTCTTGAGGATACTACCTTACCTGCCTGAAGGCATGGCATTATGGCAGTGGATTATTGGAGTTCCCTGCCACCTGCAGAGTCTGGTGAGTTCTACAGTCTCATCTGCATTATTCTCACCTCCAAACTGACTGTCCAAATGAGAGGCCCAAGGTGGGATGGCGTGGGGGCATTTAGCAGATTATGATAAGTAGACCTCCTGGAAGTCAGAGCCCAGTAGGACCATAGAAGTCATCTAGTTCAATCCTCTTAACTCACAACTAAGGAAACAGACTCGGGGAGAATATGACTCACTCACAGTGGCATAGCAAATCATATGGTTACAGTCATAATGAGTCCCCTTCTGATTCTTCTCTATTCTTAATAGTGACAGATTTGATAAAAACGGGGCAAAACACTGAAGGATACTGTTGAGTCAGACTGGCCAAGAAGCTCCTGATGTGTATGGCTCGCCCTTGGCTTGGGTATTGTGTGGGGCACTTGGGCACTGGGTACGGGGAAGTGGGAGCTGCATTTTCCCCAAGGCAACTGTGTTGGTGATGAGATGATGGGCAGTTTAAGATGCTCACTGAGGGGCAGATGCAACGTGGTTTTCCAGGCACAGGACTTTTTGGTAAAAGACACCATTAAATTAGTAGACACGAAGGGCTGGTGGGCTTAGAAGAGGTTGGGGAGGCCATGCGGGGGGCCTGTCCAACCTGGATTAGGCTGGGGGAAAATCCTCTTGGTAGGAGAGTTCTGATAATGGCTCAGCAGGTTCACGTTCAGCACATGCTATCTTCTTACTCAAGCTCTGTTGTGGAGTTGCTAATCTAAAATAGCCACTCCCTCTGCGTCAGGGCCCTTTCTCTGGGAGAATGTGGGGAGAAAGAAGAAATTATTGACTTATTCCTCATAAAAAATACATGGAGCTGAACTCTCTCTGATGTCCTAATTATGCCAATGGAACTGTGTCCCAGTGGAGACCACCAAAGAAGAGGGGAAGGAGTGGTGATGGCTTTGCCATCTGTGTGTGTGGGTTTGGGGTGTGGGTATGTGTGTTGGGGTGGAGGGCTTTTGAAGTTCAAGGATTAAACCCACCCAAGGCTTTGGTCAAGAAAGAACCAGGTTAAATTGCTAAAGCCAGCAATTGTGAATTTAGCCCTGTGGCTATAACCCATCTCCATGATTTAAGCCACACAAATGATCCCTTTTGGCTCAATTTGTTTCACTTATGTAGATGGCCTACATTTGCGTCATTCTCCAGTCTGATGGTAATAATCTGGTTTGGAGGCTGTTTGGGAATATGTTTGCACACTAGTTAAACTGGTTGGTGGACAAAAGGCCTGGAACCCGGGTGAACTAAAGTCTTCAATGGGTATGCCGAAGCAGAAGCCAGAGGAACCACTTTCGGAGCTTTGTGGATTTTTGGCCTGGTATGCTTCCTGGGTTAAAGGTGGGATTATTACTCACAAACATATTCTCTCTAAGGAAACCATATTTCCAATGTGGAAACCATATTGCTTACTGTCAGTGAGTGCGGGAGTCCAAAGGGGAGAGTGGAGCCAATCACACCTATCTCCCGCATCACAGTTCTGGCACCCTGGGGCCCCAGGGCCAAGAGCTTCTTCCTATCCTTGGCTCTGTAATCTCGGACAGAAGCATCACCAGCCAGTGCTGATGACACAGCTGACACTTGCCAAGATCCCGTCCACACAGGAGGTGCTCACCTTAGAACAGAACAGGACCAGGGTATGCTAATGAAAAGATAATGGCCCTGACAACAAGTTCCCTATATCCCGGACTCCTACGTGCTGAGAAGACTTCTGAGTAGATTCCAGTTAGATGGATTATAGAAGGCTTCCTGGGAAATTAAAAAACAAAACAAAACAAAATAATCTGTTTAGGAAAGTGTTGGAAGAAAGCTGGAACTCTGATGAGTGGGGAAAGGAAAAAGACCACATGAGAGCAGAAAAAACGAGGCACAAGGCATTGTATGTGGGGCTGGGGAAATTTTTCTTTGGTTTGGTCTTTATTTGTGAAGTAAGACAAATATTAGCAAAACAGTAGCCAGTCTCTTGTTAGTGAATCTCTTAACTCAAACGAAACTATAAAACGGCAATGGGACATCCATGATCTGGCTCTAATTGATGAGAACCCTGATTAGCAGTCTGTGTTGGAGCCGTGCAGATACCTTATGATTTCTTCCTATATTATCATGTGATATTGAACTCTGGAGTACATGTGTTAGTTTATAAGAAAGAGTGCTTCAGGTTTCAGAGCAAGTAGTCAGCATCAAGGCTTCCAAGTGAAGCCAGACTAGTGGGTACATTTGAGAACCTCTAAACAATCTTTAGGAAAAGAATTTTTTCCTTTCAATTTTTCACATTTCACCTGTAAAATTTTAGAAAATATAGATGAAGGAATAAAGATTGCCTTTAATTTGATCTCATTGTTAACATTTTGGCATATAGTAAGTCATCACTTAACATCAATAGGTTCTGTGACTTTAAGTGAAACAATGTAAACAAAACCAATTTTACCATAGGCTAATTGATATGAACAAGAGTTGAGTTCATACACATCTCATCAACGTGATAATGAAACAACATTGAATGAAATAATGTTATTTGAGGACCTGCTATATATGGTTTCAAGTTTGTTTTTTTCTTGGAATATGTGCATATATATGTTTACATGTATTTTATTAAAATGGAATTATTTTCTACATAGTGTGTTGCAACTCATTTTATTGTGTAACCAATAGGCTTTATGACATTAAATATTATTTCATTAAGCATCATTTTAAAACATCAATTTAAACGATTGTATGATAGTCCATTGTAAGGATACTTGTATATTTATTTTGTGTTTGACATTTAGGTAATTTTCTTTCTTTCTTTTCTTTCTTTTTTTTTTTTTTTACTTTTAAAATCATAATGCCACAGAGAGTATCTGTATAAATAAACCCGTGTCACATTCCTGAGTATTTCTTCTTTTTTTTTTTTTATTGTGCAGTACAACATATATAGGAAAGTACTTAAAATAGAAATATGCTGCTCAATGAATTTTTCCAAAGCAAATATCTATGTAGCCATCATCTAAGTGAATAAATAGAACATTACTTACACCTCAGACATCCCTCATCTCCCCAATCACTTTTCCCTTCCTCCTCCCCAAAAGTAGCCACTATTCTAACACTATCATAGTTTTGTTTGTAGAAATGAAATGAGACAATAATGTATATTTTTATGTTGCCTTATTTTGTTCAGTACTATTTTAGAGAGATTCAGACATGTTTTCGGGTGTATCAGTTAGTTCATCATTGTTTCATCTAACTTACTGTATGAATGTACTTTATTAATCCAATCGACTGTTGATGTTCATTTAGGTTATTTCTGTTTTTATTTAATGAATATTCTTATTCATATTCTAAGTATACTCATTTCTATTGGAAAGAGTAGAATTTTGGGGCCATAGGTGTTATGTGTATTATTTAGTAAATACTGCCAAACAGTTGTCCAAAGTGGTTGTACTAAGTCGTTGCAATATATGAGAATTCCCCTGCTTTGCTTTCTCACTAACGCTGGTGTTTTCAGTTTGTTTAATTCTAGCTAATCTAATGAGCTTGTAGTGGTTTCTCACTGGGGTTTTGATTTGTATGCTTAAAGAGGTTTAGCATCTTTTTATAAATTTTTGTTGGGGTTGGTTGTTTTTGGTTATACTCGTCTGTGAAGTGTCTATGTAGTCTCTTTTTCCATGTACAATAGATTTTCTTCTAACAAAAATGATCAGTAGTAGTTCTTTATATAACCTGGACATAAGCCCTTTGTGCGTTATATGTAGGGTTTCCAGGCGGGATTTCCTGCCCATTCTCAGGAATTTTTTTCACTTTCCCACTCCCGAATCCTGAGAAAAGTTGGTCGGGGAATCAGGAAATTCGGCTCCTTGAACCCAGGTGGTTGGTAGTATCAACCGTCACTTTGTGGAAATGATTCATCATGGAAAACAGAAAACAGTTTATATCTCAGGATTTGGGAATGGGAAAATGAAAAAAATTCCTGAAGAATGAGCGAGGATTCCCACCTGGAAACTCTAGATACGTACTGTAAAATTTTTCCTAATGTATGGCTTTCCTGTTTCGTCTCAATGGTGTCTTTTACTGAACAGAAGTTCTTAATTATATTAGAGTAACGTGTCAATCTTAGTATATTGCTTCTTGCTTAAATTTCATGCTTCCAAGTTAATGAAGATATTTTTCTATATCATCTTCCAAAAGTGTTTTTTTTGTTGTTTTTATTTACATTTAGATCTGCAATCCACTCAGAACTGATTATTATGTATGGTGTAAGATAAAGATCAAGTTTGACATTTTTGTCTATATGAATATGGATATCTGGTTGACCTAGGACCATTCATTTGAAAATATCATCCTTTCTTCAATTGTCTGTAGTACAACCATCCACATATCAAGTGTCTATATAGGTGGTCTTTTTCTGGACTCAATTGTTTTTCACTGATTTGTTTGTATATTTTTACACCAATATTATATTGTGTTACTTAATGTAATTTTGTAATGAGTTTTAACATTTATTTTATTTCTTCCTTAAATAGTTGGTGGACTTTATTGTTGAGTCAATGTGGGCCTGGAATTTTTTGTTGTTGAGATTTTCAGTTATGGATTTAATGATTTTAGTAATCAAAGACCTATTCAAATTTTTTACTACTGCTAGAGTTAGTTTTTGTAGATTGTGTTTTTCTAGGAAATTTTATATTGCATTTCAAAGTTCAAAATTATTGGTGTACAGTTGTTCATAAATAATATCCTTTTATTTTTTTGCTGTCTATAGGATATGTAGTGGTGTTGTCCTTTTTTTCATTTCTGAGTTTCTGAAACTGATTATATTCTTTCTTTTTCTCTCTCTCTTCAGTATTTAATCAGTATTGCCCAGAGCTTGTTAGTTTTAATATTAAATATTTTCAAAGAAACAACTTTTGTTTTAGAATTTTGGAATTTGTATCTCTTTCCAGTGATCTGAGCATGTCAACTGTATGAAGTGTATATGTCTAGTAATAATTTTCCTTTAAAGTCTGCTTTATGTGATATTAATAGTTATACCAGGTTTTTGTTTATTTGTTTTTAGTGTTCACATGGTATATTTTTTCACCCCTTTAACTTAAACCATACTATATTCTAGCAGCCCATATTTTAATTTAGTAAGACACATTTACCTCTACTTTGAAGGATTTTATTCATTGCCTTTAGTTAATGTGATATTTTGGTTTACATATTCTATCTTGCTATTTGCTCTTTTTTTTTTTTTTTTGTCCCACCTATTCTTTCTTTATTTTCTATCATTTCTTACATTCTTTTGGGATTGATAACTTTGTATTACTTCAACCTCCTATTAATCTTCTGTTTTTCATTTCCTATTCTTTTAGTGAACATCCTGAAAAATACAAGATGTATCTTTCCAATTCTATTGTAAATTAATATCTGTGCTTCTTCTCAGATATTGCAAGGATTTTAAAACACCTTAAATTCTTTTATCATCTTCTTGCAAGCTATTGTTGTCAAGTATGTATAATCTATTTGTATTTTCATTGTTGTTTTCTGTAGCCAACACTAATTTATATCTATTACCACTTTTATTGTTCCTCTTCCCTTCCACCATCTCCTAGCTTCTATCTGGTAAAGTCTTTCTTCTGCTAGGAGAGCACCCTTTCGTATTTAATTTAGTCTGACTCTTGAGTTTTGTTTTTCTGAAAATATCTTTATTTCGCTTTAATTCTTGAAAGATGTTTGTTTGCGCTGTATATTGAATTCTAGATTGAAAATTGTTTTTTTTTTTTGTTATTTGGATATATTTTTCCATAATCATCTGACTTCCATTATTTTTTTGTGAATTCAGCTCTTGGTCTAATTGTTTCATTGTAGGAATTCTGCCTTTTTTTCCTGTGGCTGCTTTTAAGATACTTTCTTTTCCTTTCTTTTCTTCCATTTTTCCTTCCTTCCTTCTCCTCTTCCTCGTCCTCTCCTCCTTCTCTTCTCCTCCTACCTCTAGTAATTTGATTGTGAGATATCTAGGTATGGCCACCATCTTATGGGTAAGAGATAATTAATAAAGGGGTGATTCACAAAGGCATTGGGCAACATATAGGAAAACAGCAAGGGACAGTGCAGACCTGGAGCTACTAATAACAGGACGCGGGATTAGGATTAGAGTTAGGAGCCTTTACTACCCCGAGCAGGAAGGAGTAATAGGAGCTTTTACCAAATGCTGGAAGCAGAGAGACAGTGGAGAAAGCCACTTTACGGAACTATCGCCTTTGGTTGAGGGAAGCGGGCAGCCTGTGGTGACCTGTAGGGAGACAGGGGAATTAATACTGTGATCTCACTCTCCTTTCTTCTCCCTCCAGTCTCTGTTAGTTCTCTTCGTTGGCAACCTGGGACACTGAACAGGAGAGTGGATTTAGAAGGGTACGTGGGTTCATAGGGATTCTTAAAGCTGGGGCTCAGGTATCACAAACATTTTCTATAAGGTGCCAATACATATTTTAGGCTGTGTGGATCTCGTTATGTTCTCTCCTCATTCTTCTCATCTTTTATGACTCTTTAGAAAGTGAAAACCACACTTAACTCACAGGCCATATTGAAACAGGCAGCTGGTCTATAGATAGAGGGATTTAAATTTTTATTTTTTTTTTGCGTTGGGTGGGGTGTTCAGTTTTAGAGAATGAGCCACTACCTCTCTATAACTTTACTGCTATTTTTTCTTTTCTCTGCTTTGGAATTCCCAGGACACAGATGTTAACCCTTCTCATTGTATCCCCTATGTCTTTTACACCCACTTTTGTATTTTCTAACCTGTCTTTCCATGCATATTCTGCATTTTTTTCGGACTCATCTCTCAGTTTCCTAATTTACTTTTTAGCTTTGCCTAATTACTTTTAAACCCTTTTATTGCATTCTTAATTTTGATTATTGTATTTTTCGATGTTAAAATTGTTATTTGCCTTATTTTATAGTTTCTAGTTTTCTGCTAAAATTCTTGATTTTGCCTTTTATTATATCTTGTCAAATTCATTAAGGATAATTATTTTAATGTCTCTTTTCAGTAACTCCATAATCTGGAGTCTTTGTGGAGCACCTTCTATTGTATTCTATTGTTTCCTTTTAGTTTTTTTAAATATTGTTTTAACTCTTTGTTTGCCTGGTTATTTTTTATTGTGTACTGGACATTCTATGTGAGAAATTATAAAATACTTTGGGTCCTAGGATGGTGTTGTTTTTTTTTTCTTCCACAGACTATTCAAGTTTGCTTCTTATAGGTAATTAAGAACAATAGCAACCAAACTTACCTGAATATAGTTTCCAGGATTGAGGATATTTGAAGCTGTATTTCACGAGTTTTTCTGGTTCACTTTGCTCTAAGGAGCTATAGCCATTGTGGTTCCAATGAAAGCAAGATTACCAGGACCCCTTTTTTGGTAACCCCATGACTTTTACTTTGCCCCCCTAAATTTAAGCTGCTGTCAAAAGTAATGCTCAGATCTTCAGCCTCCTTAGCCACTTCTATAGAATTGACAGATACTCTAGGGGAAGAACTATTCCAAATGCCGGACTCACTCTTTAGGTTTTCATCATCATCTTATGGATTTGACGCCATAATTCTCCATGCCCTGCTAGATTACCGATGCATTCAAGCTGATTTTAAAAATCAGGATTTGCAGTTGTTTTTAATGGGAGAGTTCACCTGAACTTCTTAGTTAGCAGGAGTCCCTGATTATTTCTTTGGGAAAATTATTAAAAGTAGAATTATTAGAACAGTGGGAATGCACACTTTAAAGGCTTTTGAGATATACTATCATCTTGCTTATCAATAAGATTGTACAAGTTTACAGATGTTCAGGCGAGTTTTTCCATACCTCACCAACACCAGATACTAATTATAAAAATTGCCAATTAGATAGGTCAAAATTGCTTTCTCATTGAGTTTTTTATTAGGACTATCATTTAGACGGCATAGGTTTGAAACCAGTTTCTGCCTTTTACTAGCTGTGTGACCTACAGCAATTATATTTAAGTTCAGTTGCTCCTCTGAAATATTGGGGTAATGATTATACTTACCTCATCGGTTTGAGGTGAGGCTTAAATGAGTTAATCCAGGTGAAGTGAGTAGAGGAGTGCCTGGTATATAAAAATCTCTGAGTAAATGTTAACTTTAATGTTATTTTCCTTATTAATATTTATCTATTCTTAATCAGTGGTCAGAGTACAATGCTATTGAGGTCTTTGCTCATGCATTTCTTCCTAATTCCTATATCTGTCTGTGGGGACAGAGCCAGGAGTGCAGTTTCCAGGGTCTTGGCCTCACGTGGAAAGGTGCTGGCTCAGATAGTAAACGGCCATCAACTGTGATTGGATGGCCATCAGCTGTGGCTAGTTGGCCAATAATATAAATGCTGTGGCTACGCTAGCAGCAAATGGGGGCATAGCAAGAAGATGGTGGCTGAGCTAGCAAGCAGTGGAGTGTGGGTTGCGGATTGCAGAGAAGCAGACAGCACGTAGCGGATAGTGTGGCTCCTACTTCCTGTGTCTCCAACCCAGCGGCCAGCGAGACTATAGTGGTATGACTCCCTTATCTATGGCTCTGTGGGTGTTCCTTTTTGGCCTCACCATATCCTGCGTTCTTATGTGGGGAGCGGGAGCTGAGACCCCCCAGGCCGCCCTGTGTGACACTGTCTCTCAAAATCTTAATCAGTTTTTATGGCTTAGCTTAGCTGTTTCTTTACTTGTGACATCTTTTCTGATTTCTCTGAGCCAGGTGTGATAGGTTTTTCTGTTTGCAGTGGATTGAATGTCTGTGTGTTCCCCACATTCCTATGTTGAAACCTGAGTCCCAAGGTGATGGTATTAGGAGGTGGGGCCTTTGGGAGGTAATTAGGTCATGAGAGTGGAGCCGTCATGAATGGGATTAGCGCCCCTATAAGAAGAGTCCAGAAAGCTAGTTAGTTCTCTTTTATCACGTGAGGATGCAATGAGAAGTCAGCTCTCTGCAACCTGGAAGAGGGCCTTCACTAGAACTCAACTATGCTGGCAACCTGATCTCCAGAACTGTGAGAAATCAATTTATGCTGTTGATAAGCTACCGAGTCTGTGGTACTTTGTGTTAGCAGCCTGTTCCTCTGCATAGACTATTATTTATACTTGGATTATAGCTAAATTCTGTCTTATACTACAGAGCCCCAGGGCATTATCTACAATCCCCAAATCCAAAGAGCTGTGAAAATGAGTTGTTATAACCTATTTCATGGCAAAATCTCCATTGATCTGAATGTACTTAGAGAAACCTGGTCTGACCTGATGTATACTACTTATAGTCTTCACGTATCCCACTTAGTCTAAACATCCAGACATTTCTTTGCAGGAATATTAATGTGCTTGAGAACAGGGTGCTTTCCAGGGTGTGTGTACATCAGCTCAGTAAACATGTTGTAATCCTCATAGAACTTAGTTCAGTTTCTTAGTCATGGAAGGTGTCTTTATATATATAGCCGACCCTTGAACAACGTGAGTTTGAACAAGGTGGATCCACTTATATGTGAATTTTTTCATTTCACCTGCACATGGAGCTCAAATCCATGTTAAGGGTCATCCGGCGATTGGAAGTCCATGTATGATCCACTTTGGTTAGAAAATGTATGATGTCTCTCCCACTAGGCTGCTGAAAACTCAGATCTTATTTATTTATTTTGCTCCTTGTTGTATATTTTCATATTAAGCAAAGTAACTTAAAATAGTACATGAGTTTTCAATTGTTGTGATTCTGAGAGAGCTGTGGGGAACTGATTTTGTTGAACTTCAGTGAGTAAAAGAGAAGAGTGTGTGCTGTGCAATCAGACTGGCCATGTTGGGGGAGGTCCTAGCAGGGAGTTTCTGAAAGCATGGCCTGTCTCGAAGACATGGACGGTAGTGCCAGAGATGAGCCCTCTTCTTCCCAGTGGTCCAAAGATGAACCCATGAAAGCAGTGCAAATAGTGAGTGTGGATTTAGGTGTATTGTAAACAGATTGTTATGTCCATGTGGGGCTATTTAGGAAAGAGAGATGAAACGTCATTAAGGAGAAACAAAATAAAAATGAAAATAAAGAGTGCTAAGCAATAGAGGAGACTTCCTTTTGTTAGTTTTTGTATAACCAGATTTCTTTGAAATGGATATATAAAAATGAACAGATCCTATTTGAATGGAAAAAGCAACCAACAGCATGGCAACACTTAGAGGCAGGAATGGGACCTTGTAAATAATATCAGTTTAACAGAACCCCTTATTTATGTGTCAGTTCAATAAAAGTGTTATTTTCTTAAAGCAACCACTGGAACAGGTGAGATACTAAATCTGAGTGTGTTTTGTGCTCTTTGGGAAAAGGTATGACAGAAACATACTACCTCAGCTCTATTTACTCACTGCCTATCGATTGAACAGCACCAGAAAAAGCACTGTATTTGTTCAACGCTTCGGGAATTTTAGAGGGGAGCATAATTTCTTCAGTTTGAGGGTTTTGAGCCAGGTCTGCAGGAAAGGTGTATCCAGAGATTGGCAGATAGCATTGTCAGTTGGTCAAACAGTAGTACCTTTCATGATGAAATTACCAACCGCCTATGTGACTGTCTCTTCCTACGCACATTAGCTAGCCTCTCTAAACCTTTGTTTTCTTATCTTTATTGAGGGCAGTGTCTGTCTTCCAGGGTGTTGTGGGGATTAAATTAGATGACATGTAGACTAGTGCAGTGCCTGGCACATTGCTAGCACTTAGTAGCTGGTACTGCTTTTATTATTGTTTGCCCAGGAAATGATCTAAAAGAGCAATAGCTTACCTCACAAAGCTACTTGGTCATTGGGAAGCTCATCTTTATTCCTGAGGAGACAGCCTTCAACCATTCACACTGCCCCTTATGGAGTCTTGGCTAAAAGCCAGACGCCCCAATCCCAGGAGAGATTTTGCACAGAGACAGCTCTAAAGTCCAGAACAGAATGGCAGTGCTGAGGGCTCATTCTGCTCTCTGGTTCTGAATACAACCTGACTGCACGTTAAAATTACCTAGGTTGCCTGTTGAGAATATATGTCCTCAGGCTCCAACTCAGTCTATTGAATCTGTGTTCTGAAACTCATAGTTTTAACATTCTCCTCAGCTGGTTCTTCTGTAGCCAGCCCAGCTCCTGACTAGCATTTGGAGTTACCTCAGACCATTGGGAAACTTGGTCGTTGGGCTACAGAGTGGCCTCTCTGGTATTCCAGGCCTTGTCTGCTTGTTCCCTGTCTTCTGGATCTTGGAATGTCTTTGATCGTTGACCTACTGGCTGCCTTGGCTCTCCTCTCTCACAGCTGTGCCTTCTCTGTCTTAAAGTCTATACCATCCCTCCAAATTGGAATCTACAAAAATGTCCTGAGCTCCAGAGAGGCAAGGCGTGCAAACAAAGCCGAATGAATTCTTGCTCCCTCTGCTCTTTGTGCATTGCTCTGTTGCACACATCTCTTTGTATTGTAGTGATAATAATAATTGTATCATAAAAATTTTTATCATAGCTACTATTTATTGGGCACCTACCATGTGCCAGGCATGTACAGGGCAGAGTGCTTTATGCTTATCATCTAATTTTATTTTATCTTTACAACTCAATGAAGGAGGCTTACTCCCATGTTATTTTATTTCTATTAATTTTTATTTTTCAATTACAATGGACGTTCAATATTATTGTATATTAGTTGCAGGTGTGCAGCATCAGGGTTAGACATTTATATAATTTACGAAGTGATCTCATTGATTAGTACCCACCTGGCACTATACATAGTTATTACAATATTATTGACTGTATTCCTTATGCTGTACTTTATATCCCTGTGACCCTTTTGTACTTTCATTTTATAGAAGAGGAGATTGAGGCTTCGAGTGACAGTTTGCTAAGGATGTGGCTGACATTCTCACTGTTGGACGTCACACTCCTCTTCACCACTTCGTTGATTCAGTGGTTGCTATTTGCATCAACCTCTGCTGATAGGTCAGGGGGATTTGAAACTTTAGTTCCCCCAGAACCTCTTATGTGTGTTAAATGCACCCTAAACATGGAGCAAGTAAATGAATAGATGCAGAGGCACTTGCAAAGTGCTCCGAGAGCACAGAGGAGGGAGTTGTTAAACGGCACCATGGGAGATTTCATGGAGGAGGTGGCAGATGGGTTGTACCTTTATATCATCTTACCTAGTAGGGACCAAAGTGAGGGCCTTTGGGGAGCATTCCATATAGTTATCTTGCCTGCTTTCCCATAATCCATGTTGGCAGGTAGCAAAACATAGATTGTCCAAGTTATGTTGACGTTCTAACTAAACTCTGTGTTACAATGCTTTAGCACTTAAATTCCCTGCCATAGTTCTTTTCCATATGAAATCTGATGTTCGAGTCTCAGAATCAAAGTGAATGGAATATTGATCTTGGAAGCAGTACCAGTTACCACTTGTTGAGTTCCAACGATGTGCCTGGCACCCTGCCCGTGCCCCACAAGCAGTATCCCTTTGACTCCTCCCAGTTGTGCAAGTCCGTTGTCACGTCTGTTTGACTGAGGAGGAAACCAAGGCTGAGAAAGGTTAAGTAACTTATTCTCAACTCAGAAAGACAGCAGGGATGGAGTCGGGTTTAGAAGCCACAGTTGCCTGACTACTGACCCCATGTGGTTTCCGCCCAGCTCTGCTGCTGCCCCGTCTTCCGGATGGGGGCCTGAAGGTCCAGGGAAGATACCTTGTCCAAGGTCATACTTGGGATGGGGCCACAGCAGCTTGTCCAGGTCACTGTGAGTCTTTTCTTGACCTGTGAGCACCCTGTTGGCTGCCAGATTTCTCTAGCATGACACTTAGTGTGACATGAGTAAATGGGAAGCCGGCCCCTTTGGAATGTTGCAATAGTCATTCCTCTTCGTTTGCTCCAAGGATCCACGGTTTTCCCTCCCTGAATAGTTAGGACTCAAAGCTCCTTGTAGGCAGCTTACTCATTATACCCTTTTTTCATATTTACAGCTTAATTCCCCCGTACTTGTATAAATTTCCAGAAACAGGCCCTTTGTAAAGGGCATGTTGGCAAGGCTGTAACTCCACCCTGATTTGAGAGTGCTGCTATAATTAGTTGTTGGTTGGCAATAACTAAATTGAATATAATCCATCATGCTTATTAGATGTGGTGGGGGAGACTTGCACCCTAAAGGATCAGAAGGAAAGACACATTAACTATAGATGAGCTGAGTATTTTCCCAGACTGCTGGATAGACAGAGCACGTGTTCATAACACTACAGCTTTTCTGAAACGGCACAGAAGAAATAGTAAGGACTGGGGAAGGGAAAGCACTTAGAAGCTTTCAAAATAAATTGGGCTGCTTACGTAGTGCCCCTTAAGAAATCAAATAGTGAGATGTGAGTGTGGAAAAGAGGCTAAGTGACTCTTCAGGTAATTACTCGAGATTTTTTTCAGGTAGGATGGAGTTTCTCCAGGCACAGGTATCTTGACACCTCTAGACCATCCTAGTAGCCCAATGGTTTTCAGCATTTGGGAACTTTGACTGTTTTCAATCTCCTGAAATGCTACATGTAAAATAATCTAGATCACAATTACTGGGCTTTTCTTTTTTTTGTTTGTTTTTGTTCCTCAAGGTCAAAACATACCTTTCTTAGGAGATGCAGTATATGGCTTTGTCGACTGATATTTTGAAGGATGTGTCCTTCATGACAGCACTGTTGTAGTTGGCTACACAGATGTCAGAATCAACCCACATTCAAGAACCTAAATGAATAGACTGTAATTCCGCTTTGTTTGTATGCATCCTGGCTGGGGAGCAACCTCAGCCCATGGTTGTGACAAGAAAATTCACAGACTTATTTTGATATCTATTTCTGTTCACAAAATTAGTATTTGGTTGTCCCTTACCTTTATTTTTGCTTCATAAACACACTGGAAAATTATGAAAAAATTCACCCACACCACAGGTTAGTATCTCTGAGGCCAGAGCTTAGGAAAGTGTGAACCTTGTGTGGAGCAGATGCATTGGAAAAACACAACGCTTGGCTCCACTGCACTTTGTTTTGTCACTGCTGCGCTGGCCTATGGTCACAGGAGTTTATAGAGGATGTGAAAATGCCAGTGTTTGGCCCAACTCACTCCTGGAAAAGCAATCTAAAACAAACGACGGTAGCACCATTCTTGTAAAAAAAAGAAAAAAGGAAAAAAACAAAACAAAAGAGACAGCTACCTAGTTTTCATTTCTTGTTGGACGCCTTGCCACATTTATTGTGCGTCTCCGCTGGTTGTAGATAAAAGCTAAGAGATACGTGGACCATCTCTTATTTTCCTCCTACTGAGCATGTCAGTCTCCAAGGCATGATGGACACACACACAACTAGTCGGACAGCACTGCCATTGCTGTGAATGACATTTATTTGTTTTATTGAATGTTGTCAAGTCTAATCTCAAGAAGCAGCACAGCATAAAGCATAGCTTCCATTTTATTTTGTGTTTCTTCTAGAGTCAGAATCAGATTTTCTTTGTGTTCACTCCACACGGGCAATGCTTCCCTGCTGAGCCTCATATATTAAACAGAAATATTTGGGTAGAGTGCTTATAGGTCTTCTGTTCTCACAGAATCTAATTCCAAGTTTTGGTTTCCCCAAATTAATCATTATGATCATTTATTATGTCTTGGGGCAATTCTTTCAAATGTGTTACTTCTAAATATTTATTTCACTATTGGGAGATGGATTTCCCGAGTGATGGCTGATTACAATGGAGCTGGCTGTGTTATTGTGCTTAGTTTATTTTAGGTTCGTCTGAATTTTTAAACAGTTCTCGGCCTATCTTGCAGTAATAAAGCTTTTATTACTATTCACATCCTTTCCCTATTTATTTAATTTTATTGTCAACATTCTTCTGTGGATGTTGAGAATTTTATGAAAAAGGAAGACGGGTTGAGAGCGATCAGCTTGCTTAAAGTCTAATTGCTGCTGGGACTAAAGATCCAATTTCTTGACTCCGAGACCAGTTTTCTAATTCTTGCCTAATCGATTCCTGAGCTTTACTTGCCATTGATATGAACTGTATTTTTGACTTCTTCAAACCACATCTCCTCCCCAGCCCACACACCAGACGTGTGTGCGTGTTTGCACAGGCATGCGTCCATACATATGGCTTCCTTTTACCCCTCACCCTCCATCCAACCTTGAAAAATTATATCTCCTTACCTTGCCCCCAAGCAGTCTTCACTTCTAGAACTAAATGGGAAATGAAGGCAGTTGAAGCAAAAGGAATAATTCTGACGTATGGAAAAAAATATCTCAGTAGTTTCCCAGGAAGTTTTGCCTGAGTCGCTAAAACGATGGCCCCATTTCTGCTTCTCTTTGACAGTGTGGATGGACTTTGGGCAATTTGAACATAATTGGACAAAAGGAGAACCTGTTTTCACATTATGTTGTTCTTAATTGAGATAGTATTTATAGCTAGCAAACTGAGAGATTTTTATACTGAGAAAGTGTCCCCTATATTAATGACCCAGTTCACTTGGGACAGCCACTCAGTCACCCCTCAATCATTAAGAAAGCCAAGCACTGGCTTTTCATTTTTCATGCTGGAGATTTCCCCCATAAAGCCATGGTGTGATAGAAGGTGATTCATCGCTTCTATGACTCATTCTGGACTGAGGAACCCGTGTGCTAGATGTAGTTCCTGTAGGGTCCTGTCTCTGATGCTCAGCTTTCTTTTTGGCAATCAGTTCCCTGGCATTGTCAGTGCAACATGGTCGGTGTGTAGACTAAGACGTGGTTAGACTCCTTGCCTGCTTCCGTCAGGCCTCAATATGCTGGAAGTGCTGTCTACCTGGACGGGGGAACGTCTGGAGTAGCCTTATGTAAGTGATTCCAGCACACATGACTCCACTCATGAAAGGGATTTGTTCCGGAAAGCCAAAGGATTACTTGGAGAGAGGGATATCTGAGTTCCTATTGTGGGATAATCGTGAAACCTTCTACCCAGTTTCAAGATACCTAATGAAGATTTAAAAAGTTGTCATAGTGGAAATACATAGGTTCTGGAGCTGTAGGACCAACACTATAACTAAGCCTCTGTATCTTTGTAGGCAAGATGTAGGTAGCAATGTCTGCCTTATCACATGCACACACACATACACACACATATATACACATATATGCATATACATGTACAGAGGGTACCAAAAATATATACACGTTTTAAGAAAGGAAAAAACTTAAAATTTTAATACTCAATATATACCGATAAAAAGATGCATACAAGTCACATGTATACATTTCTTGGCACCCATGTATATGTATGTGTGTATATACACACACGCACACACACACACACATATACACATATATGCATATACATGTACAGAGGGTACCAAAAATATATACACATTTTAAGAAAGGAAAAAACTATTAAAATTTTAATACTCAATATATACCAATAAAAAGGTGCATACAAGTCACATGTATACATTTTTTGGCACCGATGTATATGTATGTGTGTATAGATACACACACACATACACACTCACACACACACATTGCCTAAAACATTGTGATGCCTCTTCTCATAGCTTCTCATCTTGTTGCTTCTCAATATATATAAGGGCCTCTCCTTAAGGGGAGCCTAGGATGAGAGTAGAGAACTGGATGCACTCAGATTCTCTGCCTATTGCTGCTTACTACGTGTTTCTCTTGACCAGATAATCTGGCTGCAACAGACAGAATCTCTTTCAGCCTTGGATTGTATCATAAAACAGTACGCATGATTCTGTCCTTTTCTCTGGGCTTCCTGCTGACCCCGAGTTTGTTTGCACATGTTATTTCTATATCATCTTACATCAGTACCCTTTGGTAATGTTTCAGTTTCTTAGTTTGCAAAACATTTACTCCAATAAATTCCTAGGTCGATTGTTTCAAGGTAGTGCATTACGGGGTCGGGACGTCAGGCTGCCAACAACATGGTGCCTGTGAGTCTCATGTAAGAGGGAATGAGTTCTGCAAAGATGGCTCGAGGGAGCAAGCCCTGTAGGCAGTGTGGAGAGACTTGTGAGTGCCCATTACAGAAGATGATCTTCTCCTACCGACGGGCCCCACCCCGTTCTCTCCATTATGGCTGCCTTGGCATGCCTTGACCTGTATTGGGGGACCAGGTTTACACTTGAGCTCATATACCTTGCCCAGCTTTCGATTTCGTGTTGTACTCATTTAGCAGGTGTTTCAGACAAAGCCTGGACTAAAGCTTGCCAACCATGAAGGAAGCCATTTCAAGATAAATGATTGAGATGAAGAGGTAAACAAAGGACGACAGAGCATATTTAATCCAAATTCATGAAATGACTTAGCAGTTTGTGATATGTGAATAATGTTGCCAAATTATAAATGTCTTTATTAATACGTATTCTGCCAAGACCTCTTGGTGTTACTTTGCCAGAAGCTAAAGATAGTGAATAAATATAATAAAACATCATTGTATTTTTTAATTTGGATTTCACAAATTAATATTGCCTCCTGTATTAATTTCCTGTTAGAAATAATTAATTCATTAAATGCTTAATGAATGACTTGTTTGTATAAGAAAAGTACTGTATAGAGTAGGCTAGCGATGGAAGATTGGGGGATTAGTTGAGAAGCCACTGGTTTTAGTAGAGTGTAACTGGGGAAATTTCTTAGGCTTAAAGCACCAGAAAACACTCTTAAAGCTTGAAACAGAAAGCTTCTGAGGAAAAATTATTAAAATAACATAAGAAAAATAATGAGGTTACTACATCAAATATATAGGCAAAGGTTTAATATCTATAATGTGTT
This sequence comes from Rhinolophus sinicus, assembly GCF_057876585.1. NCBI lineage: Eukaryota > Metazoa > Chordata > Mammalia > Chiroptera > Rhinolophidae > Rhinolophus > Rhinolophus sinicus. The sequence goes on from NC_142511.1 coordinate 18,264,141, forward strand.
TACGGAGATGAGAAAAATATCAAAATGAGTATGAACAAAACAAGAGAGGGGAAAATTTACTCAGTGGTAAATATAAATAAATAAGAAAACGTTCAACCGTTCTAATAATTAAAAATGCTAAATGAATCAATAATGAGAAACATAAAATGTGGGCTACATACGGCTAAATGGAACAGTTGGCAAATTCTCTCCCTAAAAAAGTAACTCTAAAGCTTGACAAAATTGGCAAAAATAACTATTTCAGTGCTCTAGAAATTGGCCTAAGTTATACCATAATCTGAGAAGCACTGATACTTAAAAATCCACAGAACTTCAGGTAGGAGTGCGTAGCCTTTTTACTTGGGGCTCCTCTGATACCCCCTTCTTCCTGCACTGCTCTGTTACTATGGAGGTCCTGCCAGGGCAAGGCAGGCTCTGAGGACCAGCAGCTTTACTGCTACAGTCAAAGGGGATTCACTTGATTTGGAGTGGCTGGTGATGCTGTCACACCCACCAGCATTGTCAGTGGAAGGGACAATTTCAGTGGGAAGGGAGAGTGTGGGGAAGGCTACCATCTTGAGTAGCCTGAGGTTGCAGGAGTGATTAGGGCAAACATATTCCTGACTGAGGAGCAGCGAAGATAAGAGAGGGCCCAAAGTATCCACATACTCCTGGACAACCTTGAGGCTGTTTGCACAAGTAGAGGAGACACTAAAAGGCCCAAAAGCAAGTAAAATACTAGGCAGACTTAAAACAGCTTGAACTTTGAATGCACGCCCCTACCTACACATAAATTCCTTGGCAGAGGATGGAAGCCATATAGGCTTGAGGTGTTTGATCACATTCTCTGCGTAGGCATTGACGGACTACCAATGTAGACAGAGGGGTGAACCCTAAGAGTCCAGGCTTAAAAATAAAAGCAATAATAATAGTTTTTTTTAAAAAACCAGCAGAGACATCATGGGGACACACAATGAGGGAGACAAATTTCACAGATTTCACTGAGGCAAGTTACTAAACAAACAACAATAGTCTTCAAGGTGAGAAAAATTAGTATCCAGTGTTACTGTGGTTATGTTATCTATAATGTCCAGTTTTCAACAAAACACGATGAGGCATACAAAGAAACAGCAAAGTGTGATCCATACTCAGGAAAAAAGGCATTCTATAGAAACTCTCTCAGTGTCCCCAGATATTGGGTTTAGCAGACCAAGCCTTTAAAGAAATGATTAATATATACATGTTCAAAGAACTAAATGAAACCATATCTAAAGAATGAAGGGAGAGTATTACAGCAGTGACTCAACAAATAAGGAACTAGAAATTATAAAACAGAATTAAATCAAAATTCTGGGGTTGAAAAGTACAATAATTGGAATGAAAATACACTGGGGTGGGGGACTAAATAGCAGATTCGAAATAACAGAATGGAATAAGTGAATTTGAAGATCTATCAATAGAAATGATCTAATCTGAAGAACAGAGAAAAGAAGATTGAAGAAAAATGAATAGAACAAAAGACAGTGAAAATCGTGAAAGCTGCAGGAGAAAATGACTAATGCGCTTAGTGATAAATTAAAAGCTGACTTCTCATTTAGAACAATGGAGGCCAGAAAACAATGGAATGACCCATTCAAAGTGCTAAAATTGAAAACAAAAATAAAATTCTGTTCAGTCAAATTCAACCAAGAATCCTATATCCATCAAAACTATGTACCATAGATTGAAAGTAAAATAAAAACATTCCCATAAACAAAGACTGGGGGAATTTGTTGCTAGCAGGCATACCTTATAAAACATGCTAAATGAAGTCCTTCAGAATGAAAGCAAAAGCCATTAGGTGTAACTTGAATCCCCAGGAATAAATGAAGGGCACCAGAAATTGTAACTATTTGAGTTAGTAAAAAAGGCTTCTAAATATGTATATTTTATCATTTGTTCTCCTACTTTCCTTGTAAGACATAAGATTGCATAAAGCAATTCTTATAATGTATTGTTTAGTGTATAACATATTTAGATGTGATATTTATGACAATAACAGTACAAACTCTTTTAAAAACACGGGAAGAGGGAATACATCAACACTTTCATCTGTGAGACTAGTAGTGGTACTCTGATAAAACAAAGATATAAGAAAACAATAGATCACTAGCTCATGAACACAGATGCAAAACTTTTAACAAAATATTAGCAAGTCAAATCTGACATATAAAAAGAATTACTCACTATGATCAAAAGGGATTTTTTTCCCCAGGAATGTATGGTTGCTTTAACATCCAAAAATTAGTTAATGTAATCCACCATATTGATAGAATAAAGTAGAAAGCCCACATGATCACCTGGATAGATGCAGAAAAAAGACATTCAATAAAATACAATATCCATTTATGATATAACCTCTCAAGTAGGAATAGTAAGGAACTCCCTCGACCTGATAATGAGCATATATGAAACACCTACACCGAACATCATACTTGTGAGAAAATTGGATGCTTTATCCCTAAGATTTGGAAGGAAGGAAGAGAGGTATGAAGGGGTTAAAGGCATTCAAATTGAAGAGAAGAAAGTAAAGCTGTCTTTAGTAGCAGAGGAAATGACTGTGTGTGTAGAATATTCCAAGGAGTCCAGAAATTACCTGAAATGGTTAATATAAAAATGATGAAATACGATGTTTTCATTTAAAAAGATACAAAGACTGACATGGATAAATAGGTATAGTATTCTCATAAAAAACAACAGGCTTTAAAATGATGTTTGCCATAATTAAATTATGTAAAAATATGTATACTGGGCCTGCACTGAAAGGAAATATTAACTCTGGTTGATGAAATTATAGTTGACTTTAAAAAAAACTCCATTACTCTTGCTATAAAATTGTCAAAATAAAATAAACATAGCACTGTGAGGGAAAAATAATGACATTGGCAGTGAATGGAAAGAGATGAGACAAAATTCAAGTCAGTAGCAAGGCTGTAGAAAGAATTTGTTATAGAGGTTTATAGTTTTTAAGATTTTGGGCTGACATTTTTCTGTCTCTTGAAGAACCACCTAGACTCATGACTGCTGTGAATGCACTCAGCCATCCTTTTAAATTTTGAATAAAAAAGAAAGGATAAATGGATGGATAGATAGTTTTGTTCTATATAATCGATTGACATGATTTGGTGATTGATTAGGAGTTTGAGAGAGAAAAGAGTCTTCATTGAGTGAATTTCTGTCTCAGAAAATGGTAATTCCACTAATAGAAAAAGAGTGTAGATACAAAGAGGCTAAGCCTAGGGGCCACAGGCAGAAAAAATAGTGATCTCTTTTTTTGTTGTTATTGAGCATGCACCTGAAATAAAGATATTCAAGTTATGTTATTTCCCTTTCAGATATGTTGCGTTTGAAGTGCCCATGTGACTTCCAGATTGAGATATCCAAAGGTCAGAATGAAATTAGCATATGGGAGTTTGGAGAACAGTTGAACTAAAAGGATAGATATCGGACTCATATGCAGTGGTGCTAGAGGAAAAGTTATTGAATTTGACGGTTAGGCATCACTGGTACGTGAGACCAAATGAAGTAGATGATGGATGCAAGATGTTAAAGACTAGAGGACAAAGTAGATGGGAGGCAGACAGCCAATTTAACTGTGTTTTTTTTGTTTTGTTTTGTTTTGAGACATTTGGCAGTGAACGGAAAGAGAGAGGAGACAAAATTCAAGTCAGTAGCAAGGCTGTAGAAAGAATTTGTTATAAGGTTTATAGTTTTTAAGATTTTAGGCTGAAATTTTTCTGTTTCTTGAGGAACCACCTAGACTCATGACTGCTGTGAATGCACTCAGCCATCCTTTGACTTTTAATGCACACTTGCCTGGCAGATATAGACCTTTACCAATGAAGCAAACAAAATGTCATTGTGTTCTGTAACTGAAATGAGTGTTACCCTAATGATAATTTTCTACTGCAGCGAGAAAAGAATTTTAAAAATCAATTTCTCATTTTACTGCCTCTTACAATGACTGTCTTCATCAGAAAACAAAGTAGCTTGCCAGTTTTGACAGCTTCTTTGTTAAAAGCAGGGCTTTATCTTTTCTTTTCTCCCAGTGTATAAATATGCCTTTATAAAAGTTACTCTAGGACAACTGAAAATCATTAAAGAGATGGAGAGGTTTCCAGATGAGGACCGACAAAAAGATGAAAACTTCTTAGTCTGAAATTACAAAGATGGAGTCGGGACAGAATTGGTGTCTAAATTGACAAAGGCTATGAGGAAACATGATCTGGTCTGCAAGTGGCAAGACACCAAAATGGGAGGCCGTCTTCTACATGATAGTATCAACCTCATTGGGTCTTTGGTAGTATTAAGAGATGCTGTATATAAAAATGCCTCATAATCCATCAAATGCTATTCAGATGTATGATGTTATTATTAGAACTTGGTGGGTGGTGTTTTGGGAAAAATAATAGGAAGAAAACTGCTTTATAGTTGGGTAGGGAGCATGAACTAACAGAGCATAAATAGAACTTAGTGCTTGAATAAGGTCACAGGCATTTGCATCCGAGTGGAGTGGATTTTTAAGGACCAATGGTCCTCTGCACCTTCTCTTGACCCTGTGCTTCTCATCACCTATCTCTGTTAAAGACCCAGTAATGGATTGGATGGACACTACATCCACCATTTCTCTCAGTCCATAGCATTTTTAAAGCTCCTTTAAGTTATAAAATACATACTAGAAAATATATATAGATATTCTAGTATATATATATGTATGTGTGTGTGTGTGTGTGTGTGTGTGTGTGTGTATATATATATATATATATATATAATTTAACAGCTCGCTCTTTAGAAGAAAAAAAAAATCTTGATTTATAGAGTTTACTAATTTCCATGGTATAAATGCTTCCTCCATAGCGGATTTCAGGCTACCAACACGAGGACACTGAATGCTACTTGGGAAGAGGTGCACAATAACACATCATTGTGTAATACAGTGGTACCTCGGTTTTCGAACATAACCCATTCTGGAAGACCATTCGAGTCCTGAAATGTTCGAAAACAGCTGACAGCTAGGTCTCAGAATCTTGCACTCAGCGGAAGTCGTGTGACATGTTCGACTTCTGAGGCGTGTTCGAAAACTGAAGCATTTACTTCCGGGTTTATGGTGTTCATAAACTGAAATATTCATCAACAGAGACATTCAAAAACCGAGGTACTACTATATTTTCACCATCCCAATACAATAGAAGTAAATAACTTTCAGAGCATACATAATAGTAAAGTGGACCAAAACAGAAAGTAATGTGTTTTGCCTATTTATTATTTTGATTTTAATATATTTCATTTAATTTTAAGTTGATATAATTTAATTTTTAATAATGACTGTGTTTAACAACCAGCTTTCCGAATTCCTGAAAATTTAACAATTGCTCACTTCAGCTGGTTCAAGTACACAGTGCTCTGAATAACTTAATAGTCACAGAGGGACTAATAATAGAGAATAGAAAATGTTTAGGCTGATAAGATGGTGAAGATACTATATATGAAATCTCGTAGGACAAGCTAAGATATTACTTAGACGGCAATTTAAAATATTAAATGCTTCTATTAGTAAAGAAGAAAGATTAATGAGATAAGCACTCAATTTGAGATAGTAAAAGACAGCTGAATAAATCTTTAAAAAGCGGTAGGAAGATAGTAAAAATGAAAGCAGAAGAATTAAAAAAAATACAGAGGCAAGATCATCATCAAAAGCTGGTTCCTTGAAGAGAATCAAAAAATTGACAAAGCTTTGCTGAGATTCATCCAGAAAATAAGAGAAGGTATAAGCAAGAGCAGAAATAAGGCATGTCTACAGATAAAATAGAGATTTAGAGGAAAGTAGGAGAAAATTATGGGCTTATAGCAATATGTTTGAGGGACCGGTGAAGTGGGAATAAAGGTCTGAATGAGCTGAGAGGGGCTTGTGGTGGAAGATGAGTATGGCAGTGTTTGAGATCTTAGAGTGAGTACAACCCTGGGAAGTGATAATCCTGAGACATGGCCCTGGGAGTGGGTGAGATAAAGAGACGAGGCGGAAGACCAAGGCATATAGCTGATTTCATTTAAGGGGGTCAGGGGAGGTGGCCCCAGTTCAGTTAGAGAGTTACTCTGCTTGCACTGAGGTAGCTGCATTGCTTTTTCCTTTCCCTGAACAGTCACTCTCTTTTTATATACAATAACTAGCCAATAGAAATGCTTTGATGTTATAATAAAATTACACCATTACAGAAAAAGCATACTCTGCTAGATTTTATCCCATGACTAATATGTTTTACTATACTTGAGGAAAACTTATCCTATTAACCCTTAGAACTGTGATGAGTAGAGTATCTGGAAAGAAACTGCTTCTGCCAGGCAGCTTAAACCAACATATTAATAGCAGATGGCACAGGAGCCCTGCCCTGTTACATAAATGCATGTACAGCTCATAAAGCACCGAGAACATTCTCTTAGACATACATTAACGTCAGTGTCTCCATTTCACTTTTTCCACTGGATCCTATGCTTTACAAACCCTATCTATGTTTTCCTTTGTATGTTTTTCCAGTTTTCCCAATGTGCACAGGCTACTGTTTCTCTCCCTTTTCACACTGCTCACCCATATGGGGTCTGCCCCTCGTGGGGTTTCTGTAATAACCCCGAGCCCCGTGAGTGTGATGTTTGAGTCTGCAGAGATTCTCACTGCACGTTTAGGCTGAGGCTGTCTGGTGAAACTTCTCTTCACCACCCCCCCTTTTCATTAAAAATGGTTCTTTACCCATGTAATCAATTTATACCTTTGATCAGACTTTAGATATTATCGTGTTAAACTATTTTTTTGGCTTATTGTTTGTCTCCCCCACTAGAAGGTAAGTTCCATGAAGGCAGAACTTATCTGATTTGCTTAACATTGAGTCCCCAGGGCCTGCGCCATGCCTGGCACGTTGGGATCATTTCATAAGTAGATCTCTCAAATCAGTGTTTGTCAGCCGTTCTGACATCCTTATTGAAATGAGAATAAAAATACCCCCAGTTCATGGAGTTATTGTGACTCTAAAATGAGGTAATGCACACAAAGCACTTAGCACAGTATTTAGCACGCTGCTTGTTAGTCTCATCAGTGGCAGCTAGTACGAGGAACATTCTGGGGCACAAGTTCAGGGCCTGCCTAGTGATGAATGGACTCCTGTGAAGTGAGGAAACACGAGGTGTGATCAAACAATATGGTGAACATTTAAATTTAAAAAATCGATTATAGTAAAAGCCACATTGCCATTAATCACCGTCAAAATACTCTCCCTCACTTTGAACACACTGATCCCATTGTTCTTGCCACTGTCTGAAGCAGTTCTGGAAGTCCTCTTTTGTGAGTGTCTTTAGTTGCACTGTCGTGGCTGCCTCGATGTCCTGAAATCATTTTGACTTTGGGGAAGAGCTAGAAGTTGCACGGTGCCAGAGCTGGTATATAAAGTAGATGAAGATACACCGTAATGTTTTATTTGACAGAAATTGCCATGTACCAGAAAGGAAGTGTGACACGGAGCATTGTCATGATGGAGGATGATTTATAGCACACGTGAAAACACAACTTCTTTCAACTGTAGCTCACACCCGACTGCACCAAACAAGTTGAAATTTGTCACACACTGTTGCTAAGGTTTGACGTGCCATGCCCCGTATTGAAGATCCTTGCCTTTCCATTGGATGGCACTTGATAACAACATTCATTGTAGTTTTTTATTATTATTTTTTTATTTTTTATTAGTTTCAGGTGTACAAAACAAGGTAATAGTTAGACATTTACACCCCTCACAAAGTGATAACCCCATTCCCCCAATCTACTACCCCTCTGACATCGTATGTAGCTGTTACAATTCCATTGACTCTATTCCATAGGCTGCACTCCACATCCCGTGATTATATATGTATATTAAATTATAGTTGACATTTTGTATTATTCAGCTTTGGCTTCAGGTGTACAGCGCAGCGGTCAGGCATCTACACCATCCATGAAGTGGTCTCCCTAATGAGACATGTGCCCATCTGACACCCTACAAAATCTTTATTGATTATATTCCCCAAACTCATCGTAGTTTTTTGATCACACTTGGTAGCAGCTGCCAGCTTCCCACTTGCCCTCCCTCTGCTGAGCAATAGGTGGCGCTCGCTAGCGAGGACAACATGGGGTTCTGTTACCTGGAGCTAGGAATACACACAAGGGGAGGAAACTTGCCTCCTAGTACACATCTGTTTTTGTTCTTGTTCTCCTGTGTCTGTGTGGCTTGATAATCTTTTCTTCACGGACTTCTGTTTTCAGAATACTGTGTTTGATTAAAGCAGGCTTCAGAGGGTGGGGTCACCATTCTTCCTTTTAAAAAGCCTACCTGTATCCCGCTGATTGCTTAGTAGTCTATTTATATAAGGTTATCGCAGAATGTCGTCACTAAGGCCTGTAGTTGGGGTGAGTGGCTCTGTGCACAGAATGTAATTACTTTTGCAGCAGCTTGGAATGTGTCAAAATAATGATCAGTGAATAATTATAACGGACAGTATGGCTAATTGTGGCAGAGGACACTGATCATAGCATTACTAAAAACAGCAGGAACCTGGACCATCTACCAATGCACCCCGTTCATTGACTGGGTTCTCTTTTCACCACTAATTCAACTGTGTGAATTGCTGTTGTGTGTAGAGTCCTCCAGGAGATGCTGCAGTGGGTAGAAAAGTAGCAGAAGGCATGGGTCCTGTCCTTGATCTTGAGGTGGTGTTGGGAGAGAGCATATATTGAGATGTAACAACTGGGAACAGTGTAAAAAGATCTATACTCAAATTACTTAATAAAGCAAAAGAGTGATCTCTTTGGATTGTGGTCACTTACGGAAGTACCTTGGAGAAGGTAAGCCCAGAGTTTAGTCTTGAGGAAATTGGTCAGATTTGGCTGTCAGGGTTAACACAATAGAAGGGAACTTGAAATGCCAAAGCTGAGGAATCAGTAAATCATGTACTAGCATCTCCAAGGAGAGATGAGGCTAGACTTCAGGGGCTGTGATGGACGTGAGTTTGCAGAGGAAGTGAGGGCCAGCTGACTCATATTTGAATATGAGGTCAATTTTGAATAGTTCTGGCAGACCCCAGGGAATTCATGGTACCTTCTTTTTTCTCCTTTAAATATAAAAATCATATAATGACAATAAAGATAATTATAATAAAAGGAAATAGTTTACTACACATACTGCAACCCAAACATCAGCAAACTGGCCTGTTAGGTCAGATCCAGCCCTCATCTGTTTTTGTGTGGCCCATTAGCTAAGAATGGTTTCTTCATCTGGAAATGGTTAAAGAAATTCAAAAGAGAAGAATAATATTTTGTGACATGTGAAAATAATATGAAATTGAAATTTCAGTGTCCATAAATAAAGTTTTGTTGGAACCCAGACATGCTTATTTGTTAATGTCTTGTCTGTGGCTGCTTTGAGCTACGGTGGGTAGAGTCAAGTAGTTGTGACAGACCATATGGCCAACAAAACCTGAAACATTTACTATGTGGCCCTTTATAGAAAACGTGTGCTGACCCCTGCCCTAACTGATAATGTTTCATTTCTGCCTACTTCCTTCCAGTCTTTATCTAAATGCATACATAATTTACATAGTTGTAGACATTTTTGTACAGTAAGCCCCCCTTATCTGTGATTTCGCTTTCCACGGTTTCAGTTACCCATGGTCAACCATGGTTCAAAATATATTAACTGAAAATTTTCAGAAATAAACAATTCATGAGTTTTAAATTATATGCAGTTCTGAGTAGCGTGACGAACTTTTTTGCCATCCTGCTCTGTCCCTTCTGGGGTGTGAATCATCCCCTTGTGCAGTATATCCACACTGTATATATGCTACTGCCCATTAGCCACTTAGTAGCCATTGAGGGAGCCCACATTCACGTAACTTTTATTACAGTATATTTTATAGTTGCTCTGTATTATTATTAGGTTGGCACAAAAGTAATTGCGGTTTTTGCAATTATTTTTGACCTATTAAACCGCAATTGCTTTTGCACCAACCTAATAGTTATTGGTGTTAATCTCTTACTGTGCCTAATTTATAAGTTAAACTTTATTATAGGTATGTATGTGTAGGAAAAATCATAGTACATATAGGATTCAGTACTATCCGGAGTCTCAGGAAGGAACCCCCCTCAGAACAAGGGGGGACTACCAGGTATGGATTTTCTCACATTGTGTTATAAACATTTTTCTCTAATTGTCATTATAATCATAAATTGAATGAGTTAGTATCTGTATAGTGCTTTAAAATGTAAAAAGTACCTTATACCCATCGTGTTGTCTTATTATCACTACAACCCATATGACTTGTGGGAGTGTTCCCATTTCACTGAACTGTCACAGTCATTGAGTAATGTGCTCAAGGTCGTACAGACAGCAAGCCAGTAACGCCAGGATTTCTGACCCCAAATCCCTTATTTATTTTACTTTACAATGTTATCTACTGATAGTTATGTAATTTTCCCCAAATTAATGTAAATTGTTTTTAGTTCTTCCGTTGTTGGATGTGTAGGCTGTCTCCAGTTCTTCCCTTTTACCAGGGGTGTCTCTGTGAACGTCATATATGTGGCTTACCCATATTTTGTCTTTCGTTTATTTTAAGGGGAAGAATTTAGATTTGTTTTGACATTTGCTTTTCAGCAGAGAGCCCCAATGGTATGAATGGGGTGGGGATTGAGCTGTAAGTCGAGGGGATAACAGGCAGTCTCACCCATGTTCAGAAACTGCCTCCTCAGAGGCTGATCTAATTTCCAGTCATTTAGTAATTGTATGTGGGGTTTCTGTTAGTGCCAGGTACAGGGCCAGGTAGGTTCTGAGAATTTGGTGTTGCAATTGAGGGAGTCCCTACCCTCAAGAAGCTGACAGTCATGTATGGGATGGTGAGGGGACAAGTAAGCTGGCGGGGATATCGCACCATGGTGAGTACAACGTGCTGGATGCGTGAGAACAGGCCACCTTGGCTGGGAGCTCAGAGAAGAGTCTTTTTTTTTTAAATTAAATTTATTGGGTAACAATGGTTACGAAAATTACGTGGGTTTCAAGTGTACAATTCTGTAATACATCATCTATATTTCACATTGTGTGTTCATCACCCAGAGTCAGTTCTCCTTCCATCACCATGTATTTGACCTCCTTTACCCTCCTCTGCCACCCTCTCCCCGCTTGCCGTCTGAAGAGTCTTCTAGTGAAGGATACATAGGGCGTTGGCCAGGTAACAAGGGGGAAGAGGAGGACTGTGGGAGGAGACGTCAGTCAGGCAGGGGAACCAGTCTATGTGGAAGGCAGGCAGTACGACACGCCTGGCACGTCTGAGGAATTCCGGTTGCTCAGTGTGGCTGGAGTGCAGGTGTGTGTGAAGGCAGAGCCAGAGAGGGCAGGAAGAGCAGGGAGGGGCCAGTCATGAGGGCCTTGTGTGCCCCACTGGGGAGCATGGACGATGTCATCGAAGAGCCTGAGCAGCAGAGGAGTGCCATCAGAATTGCCTGTTAGAGAGAATAAGCGAGTTGCAGCGTGGAGAATGCATTAGAGGGGAAGCTTGGAGGCAAGGGGCCGGTGAGGGCAGCTGGTGCAGCAATCCAGCTGAGAGACTACCCCGTCAGTGCGGATGGAGATGGTTGGACTGGTTCCAGAAACAAATAGAGGCAAAATTAATAGGACTCCATGATTGCCTGTACAGGGGTGGATGAGAGAGAAGGAAGACAAAATCAAAGACGACATTTAGGTTTCTGCAATGGGTGTTTTCGTCTTTCAGAGTTCTTTAGGTGATAGCAGCGGGTAGGTCAGATGGGGTCAGAGAGTCCTGGTTGGATAGCTGCTACAGGAATCCAGGCTGAGGATAAGGGTATCAGATGTCACTTGTCACGCTCCTCCCAATAGCTGATCGTCGGTTTGTTCATTCAGAAATCAATCACTGAGTGTTAGCTGTGTGCTAGGACTGTGCTGGATGCCTCGCGGACACATCAAGGGGAAAGGAACATGTTCTCTTGCTTAGAAAGCGTTTACGTATGTGGTAAGAGATCAAGATACACAGCCAAAAGTTTGGTAAGAGATAGGGCATGATGAATGTAATAATAATGGTATGAAATGCTGTGGGAATTCAATGAGAAGAGAGTAATATATGGGGGCGGGGAGCAAGGCAAGGAAAGGAGTGGATTCAGAGCCGGCTTCCTTGCACAGGTGTTGTTTGAGCTGGTTTTTACTGAAAAGAGGTGGAAGTCTGGACCGGTGGGGGAGAACAGTCCAGGTGGAGAATAAAACACACATTTGGGGGTGTGATACTCCCTTGTTTATTGTGAGACCTGTCTTCGGGCTCTCGTTGATGCTCTAGAGAAGGTAGGGCAGTATATTTCTGCATCTAACGCTGGGCGAGGAATAATAATACAGGAGTTTCTAAAATCAGGAATGTCTCAGTGACTGTCTGCCTGGCACACCAGTGCCCTAGTTTTGGCGGCAGAGTGAAGCAAATGGAAGAAGATTTCCGATTCTGAAACATGGTTTTGCCTGCAGGCTTTCACTAGGGAGAGGTAGGGCACTTTGTCTCCCTGAGGCAGGCGGCTGTGCTCCCAGGTCTCCAGGATCCGATGAGGCATCCAGGGCTGTTTCCTGGTGCAGTGCTCCCTCGTTCCCCCCGGGAAGGACCAGCTGTGCCTGGGGCCACCAGGACCTGCTCCTGGACCAGTGGGAGACATAAAGTCTGACCTTCATGGTATAATTCTTCTAAGACATTTTAAGTTTTTTATGAAAACCAATGGATAATACTCATGGAAAAACTTTGTAAGCTATTAGGAGCTGGTGGATGCTCTCTATTCATTCATTGAACTAATCATTGCAGAGAGCCTGCTACCATGTTCTAAGTGCTGGGGTTACAGTGGGGGCCCCTCAGCATGGTGTTTATATTCTAGTATGAGGGGCAGTCAAGAAACAAACGAAAAGCCTGTTGTATGTTAAATGTAAAGCCTATAAGTACTCTGCAGAAAAATGAAACAAGGAAGTGGGTGGGGGGAGGGTGTGTTGGGCTGGGGGTTGCGATTATGAATGAAGTATAGGGGAAGGCCTTGTTTGCCAAGGTAACATTTGAGAAATGACCTCAAGGAGGTGAGTAAGTTAAGGCTATTGGGGATATTGGTGTACAGGTGCTCCAGGCAGAGAAAAAGCAAGTGCAAAGGCCCTGGGGTGGAGTCTACCTGCCACGTCTGACGAACAACGAAAGCTCTGTGACTACAGGGGAGTGAGTGAGTGGGGGCATCCATAGGAAATGAGGTTGGGGACATCCTGAAGTAAGAGAGAGCAGTGCAGAATATGTGGGTCTCGCAGTTCACCGGAAGGACTTCAGCTTTTATCCTGAGAAGAAGCCACTGGAAGGCCCATTTACTATAACCGCTGCTTTTCTTGTCCCTGCTCTGTCCTCCTAGCCACCCTGACCCAGAAGTCCTGGATTTGAATCCAGCTTTGACAACTCGCTTTGTAATCTTGGGCAAGTTACTTAACTTTTCTGTGCCTCTGTTGCCTTCTCTGCAGAATGGGGATAATTGTAGTTTCTACCTTAGAGGAGTTACGAGAATTAAATCAGGCCATGCTTGTAACACGCAGTGCCTGGCACATAGTAAACGCTATGTAAGAGCTTGTTACAAACAAAGTTTTTAAAATACTGCAGCCTGGGGACGTAAATAGATACTTGTGTGCCAGTGTTCATAGCAGCATTATTCCCAGTAGCCAAAAGGGGGAAGCATCTCTAGTGTCTATTAGCAGGTGAATGGATAAACAAAATGTGGTATATAACCACAATGGAATATTATTCATCCATAAAAAGGAATGAAATTCTGACAGACGCTATGATATGGATGAGCCCTGAAAACATTACTCTTAAGTGAAAAAATCCAGACACCAAAGAACACATATGGTATGATTCTGCTTATGTGAGTAATTAAATTCATAGAGCTAGAAGTAGGTTAGGGATTTCCAGGGGCCGGGGAGGGGAGAATGGGGAATCCATGTTTCATGGGTAAACGAGTTCTCTCTGCACCTTTTTTCCTTATCTGTAAGATGAGGGGCGTGGGCTTCGTGATCCCTGGGGTCCCCTCCTGTCCAGAGTTCTGTGATCCCAGGGCTCCTGAGCCAAGCCGTTTGTCCTCAGTCCGCCATCTAGATCTGGGCCATTTAGCAGTCCCACCCGTTGGCAGCTTGCTTTGGCCATCTGCTTTCTGGTCTGGGGAACTGCAGCTCTGTTTGTTTGCCTGGAGGGCCTCTGCAGCTCAGCTCTGTTCTCTACAAATATGGAATTCTGTCCTAGTATCACCAGGAAGGGATTTAAATTACTGTCTATAAATGCATCATGACTTAAGAACCATTTCTCAATAATACCACCACCGCCACCGGCACTCACTTGTAGAACTTTTGATTTTAACTTTCCCAAAGATGTCCCTATGAATTATTTTGCTGTTGCCTCCTTATATGTCTGTGAACCAGGTGAGAAGTTGAGAGACCTGTGAAGGGGCCCCAGCTTGGCGACTGGCCTTGGGGGTCAATCTCTTCCTCTCTCTGGGCATCAGTGGCCTTGCCTGGGATGGAGCTGAGAGGCTGGGGAGTCTTCTTTTCCCCCATTTTGTTTTACTGTTGAGATGAAGTGATTTGAATAGTAAACTGCACTTAAAGAACTGAAGCCAGCTTGCTGTCCCTGGGCCTGGTAAGTGTGGGAAACCCATATCTATAGCTTCCCCACGGGACTTACACAAGGTGCTGTCCTGGACAGTCCTAGGATGCCATCCTGCCTTTTAAGAACCCATAGCTCCCAGTCTGTACCAATACAGCATGGCCCGAACGAATCTAGGCCTTTTCATGACCGTACAAGTAGCCTTTATGCGATGGAAGGAGCATCATCTTTTTATTCTCTCACTGCTTTTGGTTTTTACTTTTTCATTCTGCTACTTGCTGAAGATACACACAGCCTGCTTGCTGCTTGAAGAGGAGGAGGAAACCATCAGTTTCTCCATCCTCAGGTTGGCTTTGGGGGAGGGCCTCTTGAGTGAACGGAGGAGAATAGTAGGCTTTGTGTCTTTGGAACAGCCACAGAAGAGTCGATTGCATTGCTTATTTTTAAGACTTTTATTAAAATATAGCTAAGATACACACTATAGTCATTCAGCATTTATATACCTAAAGAAGTGATCACCGTGGTAAGTCTAGCAACCATCTGACATCAACACACCTCATCATCCCTCAGGGCTGCTTGTCCAGGAGTTTACTTATAAAAGACCCATACATTCATATAACATGGGGAGAATTATACTATATGTCCCATAGGCTGGTTATAAGAATTGAGTTAATGCTTGGAAGAATGAGAGTTAGGACTGCTTGGCTTATTGCAAGTGCTTAATGAATTTTTGTTGCTGTTAGTTGCTATTACTTAGCAGGATAGGTTAACAGGGTCTATGAACAACTTTTCCATTAAAATAAACTTCTAAGTGGCATGTTATTTTAATATTTTCCAATCATTGTGTTCCAAGAAGTGCTAGGTCTTTTAAAGCAAGTTTAGAAACAAACACGTAGATGTACATTGTATCCTATTAGTTTTCATTATTTCAGGTATCTTTGGCCTTTCATATCCTTATCAGGTGAGACTGACTGGCTCCTACCCCTCGGGTCTGTATGTCCAGAAGCACAAGCCCAGGCTCCTTGCCTGTTTTCCTTCAGCTTACACAGCTATTTTGGTCAAAACCCTCTGATTTCTTGTTCACAACTTTTCAGAGAGGGGGCATTTTTCCCCCCTCTTTATTAATTCTCACCTAGAGATGACTTATTTCTAACATTTCAGATCCTCTCTCTCCTTTTCGTGAGGGCAAATAATTCCCCCGCCCCACCTCTCTCTCTGTCTTTCTCTTGGCTGGATTCTTACAGCTGGAGGAGAGCAAGATGACCACCTCTTACGTAACAACAACGAATACTTTTGTGAGCATTAACCCTGTGTAATGCATTTTCCCCACTTTACAGGTGTAGAAATGAAGCCCAGAGAGGTTGGGTGACCTACTAGGGTCACAGAGCTCGTCACAGCATGCTAGAGGCAGGGCCTGGCCCCAAGCCTGAGTCCCCATGTGGCTTTGGGGCTCATGGACTCCTCAAAGTGAACGTGTTTTCCAATGAGAAGACAATTTCTTTTCTCTGTGGCTTCTGTTATTCCCCAAAGTTGTAATTACTGTTATGTTAACCACACAGAATGATGACTCTCCTTACTTAGTTCTGCCTGCTTCCCGAAAGTTTAGAACTATGTTTACCAGAAGCCTCTTAAAGGAGCTGTAATTTTCCCTTAGAACATTCCTTCAGTGACTTATCCTCAGAGGGCCAGATGGCAGTAGAGAAGAGCTCTGTGTATGACCGTGGCTTCCCAGAATGGAAGAGTCTAGAATGATATGTGGTCCCAGTTCCAATCACGGCTGAAACTGCCAGGAGAAATAGCCCTTGAGGGCTTTAAATCTATCTGTGAAGACGGGGCACAGTTAAACCATGAACAATATTAAGGGTGAAGCGCTGACCCTCCTTCTAGCTGAAAGGCGGTCCTTTTACCTTAAATTGAGGGATCCCTGAAATTATGGCCATGCTGTCTTCCTGAGACTCAGTCTTCTGTTTCTCCCTGTCCCTTTCTCAGTACCCTGTGTGTCGGTCACACCGAGAAGTGTCACTCCCGCGGGCTCCTCCAGGGACTCTGGGGTCCCTCAGAAGTGTGCCCAGTGGCTCGCCTACCTCTTGTCCTTGCTTTGCCCCCAGGGCTTTAGTTTGCCCAATGCAGGTGAGCTAGTCGCTGAGCATTGGGAAGACTTAGCATCTGCCCCAGTTTTCACAGATGCAACCCAGATGTCTGGGCCACTGGCCTGCAATTTGCTATGCCAGGCTCGCCAAATTCTGGGGAACCCTCCACACATCCAAACCAGCTGCTTGAGCCTTGCCTCTGACACCCCTGTGGAGGCTTCAAGGCCATGCCCCAAATTCCCAGTTCTTATCAAGGGGCTAAACATATGGGGTCTTCTTTATAGCATATAGGGGCTTCCACCTTCTTACCTGCAGCCTAGTTTTGGGTGAGGGTGAGACTGAAGTGGCTTATGTTTGGGGAGGAAGGGAGTGTGTCTTTTAAAGCCGAATTAGATTGTGTAGGGAATGATCTGTGTCTCTCCTGTCCATTAAATAGAGCGTTATCACATGTGGTCAGGAGGCCCCAGCCATGTCCTCAGATGTTACTATTTGAGGTGACGCTTTTATAATGTCAGTGCTATTTTGTGTCTAGAGCTCTGGCTGGACAGTGATAAGTGGACCATTGCCCTAGTCAGGCCCCAGTGCCGAAAGTTCCTACAGACATAACCCTCCTGAAAGTCACTGGGGTTTTCACCTACACCAGACCCTGACATGCTGTCATCTCTGAGAATTTAAATCAAATTAGCCTAAAGCAAATTAAGGGCATGGCTAATTCTGTATCTGTGTCAGAGCTGCAGGCACAGCATGACTTTATTTCTTCCTTCAGTGTGTGAGAAGGTTCTGTGTAGGCTTCTTGGATTCCTTTCACTTCCCTGGGAGAAGAAAACCTGAGATTCGTGCTCATATTCTGAGAAAGAGACATGGCTCGATAAAACCAGATTCTCTATTCTGTGTCCTTTGGAGTTTATTTGGCCAATGATAGAAATTTCAATTTTCAGCACCTCTGGAAAGAAAAAGAGCCTGATGGTAGAATAGCACAATTGAATAAACAGTTTATTTCATGGTTTGGATGGTAAACAAAAAGAAAGTGGATGATTTTAAGCAATATTTCTAAACTTCCTGCAAGGTTGTTTTCTATGGAGACTTTAGATGTGCCTTTTAGACATATGATTGGATTAAACAAATGGAAGGTCATCACATCCTTCCCCTGAATATGGTCAACAGACCTGTTAAGTGAACTAGAGAAGAATTCCCTTTGTGCACAGCTGTAGGACTTGTGCTAAGTCGTCTTTATGGTGACAGCCAACTTGTGTTTGCTGCTGTATTGCTGTCATCTGCAGGCTGTGTTTCTTCTGTGGCCTGACTGTAGGCAATGTGAGAGTAGGGGACTACATCTTCCCCGTTTTTCTATCACTGGTGGCTCTTGGCTATATTTTTCTATACGAGGTTTTCAGGAAATGATTACTGAATTGCATTAAACAAGGCTAAATTTAAATGTGGAAGCAATAGAGGCGGAGCACATTATATTTAAGCATCAGTGAGGAACTTCCAGTAAGACCTGGTGAGCCAGTTTATTCCCTTGTGGAGCTGAAATGGATTTCCAGTTCTCAGCGTGGTGGGGCCGTCATGGAACAATTATTCTTGAAGTCATCTCTGTTTTAAAGACAATAAACAAATCAAGCTCTATTAATATTAATAAATTAGTACATCCGTATAACAAACCACTGGATTTACTACGGGCACCACTTCTTCTTTGAGTAAGTCTTAGTGTAGGTTTCAACAAACATTTTTTTTTTTTAATTTATTTTTTAAATTTATTGGGGTGACAATTGTTAGTAAAATTACATAGATTTTAGGTGACAATTCTATATTACATCATCTATAAATCCCATTGTGTGTTCACCACCCAGAGTCAGTTCTCCTTCCATCACCATATATTTGATCCCCTTTACCCTCATCTCCCACCCCCCACCCCCCTTACCCTCTGGTAACCACTAAACTATTGTCTGTGTCTATGAGTTTCTTCAACAAACATTTATTGAGCAACTGTGAGGAGCTAGAATTCTAAAGATGGGAAACTAAAGGTGGAGTCTTTAGAGCAAAGGGCTAAGATCCTATACTTGGGAGTCAGTTGATCAGGGTTCAAGTTCCAGCTCTGCCACTTTCTACCTGTATGATACTGGACAAATTATATTATCAGTTTTCTCATCTGTAAATTGGGTATATAATAGACTTACTTCACAAGGTTATGAGGATTGAGTGAGATAACACTTGTAAAGTCCTGGTCATGCCTGGCACTTAGTAAGGACCCAGTCGATGTTAATTATTACTCTCACCGGAGGGGTGCGTCCTGACTTCAAGAGCCTGTCAGCTTAATACAAAGACGACGTGACATTCCTACTTCAGGACACTGTACTTGCTGATCTTTCTGTCTGGAACGTATTTCA
The DNA here is from genome assembly GCF_057876585.1 of Rhinolophus sinicus. NCBI lineage: Eukaryota > Metazoa > Chordata > Mammalia > Chiroptera > Rhinolophidae > Rhinolophus > Rhinolophus sinicus. The sequence continues at coordinate 18,283,309 of NC_142511.1, forward strand.
CTTAGATACTCTTATGGTTTACATTCTCGTCTCCACTGGGCCTTAAACGCCAAAATCTCAGTGACTTTTTCCTTCACAATCCTGTTTAACGGTGACCATCACCCCTCACCCCTACCTGGTACCCTTTAGTTTCATTTCCGGCTTAATTTTTCATCTCATTGTCTTATAGCGTACCATTTATTTTACATGTTTTTTTCAATTTATTGTTAGTCTCCCCCAATTGAATCCAGAGGGTGAGGATTTTGGTCCTGTTCATCAGTGATCTATTATCAGTGCTTGAAATCGTGTGTGCCTCATATTAGGTGCTCAGTAATGATCTGTGGAAAGAATGAGTCAAGGCCCAGCTGTGGGAATCTAGCAGAGGGTATGTGGAACTCTGCCCGTAAGTATCACAGGGAGATGCCTTTATATTCAGTCTTAGATGAGCAGTTCTTGACCTTCCTTCCATTAAGACACTGTATTAGTCAGGGTTTACAGAGTATATATATTCCTACTGGTTCTGTTTCTCTATCTCACATGATTATGGAGGCTGAGAAGGTCCATGACCCATGGTCTGCAGGCTGGAGACCCTTGAGAGGTGGTGTAAGTTCTAGGCAGAGTGCAGGAGAAGATCGATGTCCCAACTTGAAAACAATAAGGCAGAGAGAGCAAATTCTCCTTTACTCCCTGTTTTGTTCAATTCCTGTCACCAATGAGTGGGATGAGGGCCACTCACATTTGGGAGGGTTTCTGTTTTACTTAGTCTACTGATTCAGATGTTAATCTCACTCACGAAACACCCTCACTGACAGTCCCAGGAGAATGTTAACCAAATATCTGGGCATCCCATGTCCCAGTCAAGTTGACACATAAAATTAACCGTCACAGACACACATAGTGGATTATGTTCCTGCATGCGACATCTGAGTCACAGTTTCTACATTCCTTTCTGTACAGGTCAAGCAAGCAAATTGGGATTCCAATGAGAGAGCAATAGTATTATTGGGATAAGATTGAAATCACTCTGATATTTATTTTAAAAGGCAAACTACTTGTATATTTGATACGGAGACAATTTTAGTAATAAATACGTGACTCATCCCATCACTGGGGTATTGAGAAATGCCTTTAAGGATCGCTAGGGGTTTGGCAGGTGGACAACCCGGGGAACAGTGTTTGAGGCAGAAGGAACAGCATATGTGAAGGCATGAGGGCACTGTGATTATGGAACCACAAATAATTTGATATGACTAAAGCAGAGGATGCCTGGGACGGAAGTAGTGAGAGATGAGGCTGTTAGAAACAAAATTACAAAGGACTTTGCTAAAGTAATGCAATTTTATCCAGAAGGCAATGGGAACCATTGAATAACTCCAAGTAGGGTTGTATCATCCTTTTAAACTTATATTTAATTATTTTTATAATTGAATTTTTTTAAAATTTGGATAAACAATAATTCACATGGTATAACATTCAAAGTGAAGACTCTCCCTTTCTGAGACAATCAATATTTCTCATATCTTAGGAATGCTTCCAGAGATATTATATGCATAGGCAAGAAAACATATTTGTTTTCTATTTTTATCCAAATGGCAGCAAAATTACACATTGGAATACTGATATTCCTTGATATCACCTTTCTAAAAAGAACATTCAGTTAAGAAAAGTTGGCATCGCCAAATAAGATGATGACACCTAGTTTTTCACCTGGGAGACTGTAGACCTGAGGCACATTCTCCAAATTGGGGAATAGGAGATGGGCTGAGCATTAGACATGTCAAACTGAGGAACTCATAGGATGTTCCCATGACATGCCCATAGGAATCCTAAGACAGGAGAAATGTCTGCTTTGGAAAGATGGATTTATAAGTTTTTAGTGTATAGATGGTGGTTAGAACCACACGAATAGATGCAGCTGCCCAGAGGAGGGGGGCATACTGAGAAGAGAAAAAGACCAAGAACAATACCTTAGGGAATAATGAGAAAGAGAGGTGTTGGGGGAACCAAGGGAGGAGAGTCCATTCCACATTGTTGTAATAGTCAGGGTTCAAGTTTGGCTAATGTATGGAGGGAAGAGGTTATTAAAAGGTATTAGGTACTCAGAAGTTTTGGAAAGACCAGGAAAACATTTGGAGTCTACGTGGCTAGGAACAATGCCCCAAATCATGTTGCAGAGCTGGTTCCATGAATAAACCACTGCTGCTGCTACCGGACATGGACTGGCAATGTATAGTGCTGACAACGCCATCAATGGACGCTGGGTACCACTTCCATTGCTGCTGTCTGCTGCCTCTGGGAACTAGGATCCTGCCATGTTCTTGCAGAAGGGGGGCCTGCACAGTTCCTCCATTAGATACAGTCAGTGACTGGGGTGGGTGTCTCCAGTAGACAGACTCTAGGTCATGTGCTCACACATTAGCTGCAGGGGAGGCTAGAGAAGGCAGAGTTATGGTATCTTTAGCTTCTGGGGTGGATGAAAAGCTCTACTTTGTAAGGTGGTGATTCTTCAAAGACAGGAAAACACCTTAGACACTGTGTGGCCATGAAGAATGTCAAATGTCAAATGCTGAAGGTGTAGCAATTAGAAGGTAATTGGTGACCTTCAAGACAGTAAATTCAGGGAAGTGGTTTGAATGGACATCTGATTGCAGTGGGTTGAGAAATGAGTGGGAAATGAGGAAACGGAGCCATTTTGTGTCGATTATGGTTTCAGGAAGAGAAGGAGAGTTAATATATCTGGAGAGGTGCACAGGACTTAAAGCAGTAGCATAATTATAGTCTAAGAGAAATTAGTCTGTGAAAGGGAGACTTGAAGACAGGGAGGGAATAGTGAAGAGCGTGGATAGTTGATGGATTGATGTCTCTGAGTGGCTGGGGGAATGGGTTTTGGTGCAGTAGGGAACGATGTGCAAATGCACTTGCTTGTATCTGTGGAGGTGGAATGTAGAGTCAGAGTTGATACAAACGATCTCTACTTTCTCTGTGAATAGGGAGATGCTTTGGGTTGAGAATGAGAGGGGCACAGGTCAGGTGGCATCTTGAATAGAATAGTGACGATTTGGAATATCTATTGATGGGAAGAGGAGAGAGGGTTGTTCAAGGAAGAAGAAAAGGACAGGGACACAGGAGAGAATGGAAAGGATAACACAGTGCTGACTGTTGGATCCAGTGCTGGGTTTGGCAGGACAATTGTGGCAGGAGGGCAAAGAGAGAGATTTTTAGCATGGTGGGGAGAGAGTGCTTGAAGTGATGTCATGAGGCCTAGTACGATGGGAAAGGAAGTGAAATCTGAAGAGAGTTGACAAAAAAAGATGAGGGATAGAGATGTCAAAGAGAAACCAAAGGGTAGGTTAGATGGGGATAAGGGAAAGAGCAGGAGGAGAGGAAGCATGTCATCATGTCGAATGCTGGTGTGTAAGATTTCAGGTATGGAGCACTTTCCAATGGTGACCAGGCCCACGATGTGGAGTGGCGGTGACAGTCACTGGGAATAGAGAGGCTGAAGTGTTGAATGACATTTTCCCGTGGACGTTAAAGTTTCCCATGCTCATGGCGGGAAATGGGCTAGAAAGCTGGGTGCAAAGATTCAAGGGATGAAGGGGAAGGGCTGAGCAGTTGATAAATGGGATAATGACTGAAAAGATTAAGCCCAACTTCTGGCATATTTGTAAGTCAGTAGATATTAGCTATCAATAATGAGTTCTTGACCTTCCATCCATTAAGACACTGGCAAAAGTTGGGAGGTGGCTTTGCTGGGCAGTTGTTATTTGAGTGCCAAAGAGCTCTTGTTTGGAAGTGTGGAGATTGGAAACGCCCTACTCCTAACAGCAGGGTGTAAGGGAGAGCATGGGGAACAGCAAGGTGTTGGTAGAACTAGGTGTCAACTAGAGCAGGGAGGTGGTGGGAACAATCCATGAAGAGGCTGGGAATTTCTCTACACATGATGACGGGTTCCAGAGAACTCAGAGGGAAGCATGTGAAGGAGGCGATTAGCCGGAGGAGGAGGCAGGAGAAGGATAAGCATGAGAAATGTAAGATTGAAAGCAGTTTCAAAAAATAATCAAGTTTAGCTGTAGAATTTGCTGTGGATGACATCATGTCACCCACAGACCTGGAAGCCTGCGGGAACGATTCAAGAACCTGAAAGACTGAATAGTTATTGTCGTCAGTCTGTGACAGTGTTATTTCCATGACTACAGCAGAAAGAAAAAATGAGCAGAAAATTGTTGAATCTGACCAGCTGAGAAGGCCAGGTCTAGCCCAAATGAACGGAATGATTTATTTAGTCTGAATGAATAGGTAAAACTTGATAGCTCACACGCAAATGCTTCTGGTAATTACCAAATGTCCATTTCAATTTGAGTTGTGTCAGTATCACTACAATGGAGGTTATTTAGATTCCAGAAGGCTTCCTTCTGGTCAGAGTTGTTAGCTTTCAGTGATGAACCCACCAGCACAGGTACTCACCGTCCCCTCGTCCATGTTGATTCATCCTGAAGTTGTTGGTTCTTCATAATTTTAAGGTTGTGATAAAGAACTCCCCGGAACTATTTCAAATGTGAGATAGGTTTTCTGATTCAAGAAGTCCCTGGGAAAATATGGTTCTCCACCATATGGTGCTGTTGTGTTTTTAGCATACTAAAATTTAAAAATAAAATGTTTGGAGTGTTCAGTTTTATCTATTGCATCTACTGACCTCCAGGAAAATCAGAAAACAAAAAACAAATTAATAGCTTATAATGCTTTTAAGCAGCTAGAATTCTAGCTGTTAGTGCAATCAGAGCAAACTTATGCAAGACCGTGTGACAGCATTTCAGTGTGTACACAGGTAACACAATGAGGAAGTGCTTATTTCAGATCGTTCCACGGCTCCTTAAAATGAGAAGAAAATTTTCTAACAATTCAACCTCTTCAGTGTAGTGCAGAGAATGTTTGAGACCCTTTCTGAAAAGGTGCTGGCTTTAGACTCTGTGTAGGTGTATTGGTTTCCTAGGGCTGCGTGACACATTACGCAGGGTGGCTTAGTACAACAGAAATTTATTCTCTCACACTTCTGGATGCTAGCAATCTGAAATCAAGGTGTCAGCAGGACCATGCTCCCTCCAACGGCTCTAGGAGAGAATCTGTGCAATGCTTTTCTCTTAGCTTCTGGTGTTGCCAGGAATCCTTGGCATTCCTTGGCTTGAATCACATCACTCCAATTGCTGCATTGGTCACATAGTGTTCTTTCTGTGTCTGTCTCTTCTCCTCTTATTATAAGGACACCAGTCATATTGGATTAAGGACCCACTGTATGACCTCGTCTTAACTAACTAGACCTGCAATGACCCTATTTCCAAATAAGGTCCCATTCTGAGGTTCTGGAAAAGACATGAATTTCAAGACGATGTAGTTCCCGATGTAATTGGGGAAATGGATACAGGAAACTATAATGTAAAATAATGTGTTCAAGTGGTAATGGTTACAGATTACCATGGACAGATGGAGGAGTGAGTGATTGTGACTACAGGGTAGTCATGGTCAGGGTTAGGGTTAGGGTTAGGGTTAGGGTTAGGGTTAGGGTTAGGGTTAGGGTTAGGGTTAGGGTACCGTGGAGGCAGTAGCGAGCTTGAAGGATAGTAGCGGCAGGCCTGTAGGATGACTGGCTACCAGATGGCAGAAATAGGCAAGCTGGGCATTCTGGGCTGAGGAACCAGTCTGAGTAGGCACAGAGGTGCAAACGTGCATCTAGTGTGTGGCAGGCTCAAGACCAGCGTGTAAGGCTAGAGGACAGCATAGCCTTTGAGTAGGGTTGCCTGTGTTGTGCTGGCCATTGGGAAGGGATGGAGAAGGGAGAAGGGTTAAAGTGCAGGTGGAAGGAAGGGAGATACGGAGGTAAGGGGCGCCTAGTCATTCATCTCCGTGAATGACTGCCATACAATGGGATCTTTGAGGTAGCAGTTAAGGGGAGAATTTAAGGAGCCGCTGAATCACCTTTCCCTAAGGGAGCTCTAGAAAACCTTGCTGGACTCCCAGGAGCTGGACTCGATGATATCTATGCTCCCCTTCAGCTGTCAACTTCTGTGACTATTAGGTAGAAATATATCCTGCCTCCCTCACCAGTTATTATGCTTTTGTTCCCTCCCTCTTTTCTTCCTGTCAAGCATCTTCCAGACACTGAAGATACAATAGTGAGCAAGAAGATAAAGACAGCATCATTCTAATCCCTTCCCTGTAGCATTAGCACAAGGAGCACATAGTAGGTTCTTCATAAATGTTACTTTGAATCAAATATGAGTGAGAAAAAATGACAAGTAGTTTTGCTCTGGGTAATAATTTCTGCTTCAGAATAGAACTGATTTGGAAGATGATTTCAGGAATCTCCTTAGGAGGTGGAGAGTAGGTGGCTGCTTACATGTGTTTGATTTCTGAGTCATCAAAAAGTCTCCTTTGCCTCCCAAAATAACCTCCTTCATCCAGGCTGTTGGTGCTTTTAATTCCACTGTTGGAAGTTAGTTTTCCTCTGTTAAAAGGTAAAAGCCCTATGGAGAGAGGGTATCCATTTACCCTCATCAGTCTTTTGTACCTTAACATGAGGGATTTTCTCAGCCTTTTCTGCAGGCTGAAAAAGGTTTTTGAGAAAAACACATGAAGGACAAAGGGGACCCGGGGAGGAGTACTGCACATGCAAAGGTAAATTTTAGCAAAGGTCAGGATTAGCAGTTTGGATGAACTGACCCTGGGTATATAGTCCCTTGGCCTAGGAAAATCCGTGATTATTCATTGGCTGGTATATGTTGGACAAGAAACGATTATTTCTGTTGTAAGTTTTATGGCTACAAAACTGTTGTTTATGTGTTTTCTTTTTTCAAAAGAGCAATAAATCCCACCTCTCTCACTGTCATTGCAACAAAAATAATCTGTAGTCTTTTTTGACAAGGCTGTGTTACATATGGTTCATGTGAGCACTTGTTAGCAAGGCTAATGACAGCTACTGTAACAAATATCCCCCAAAGTTTCATTGGCTTGTGCCAGAAGTTTCTTTTTTCCTTCACATCACAATATGATTCAAGTTGACTGGGGAGGGGAGAGGGTGTGCCACATAGTCTTTCAGGGATCCAGGCTCCGCCCATGCTGTACGTCCACCATCTTTAATACTTGGCTTCAAGGTCACACTAGCCTCATCTGGAAGGCATGCCAGGGGGAAGAGAAAGCATGTAGAGAAAGTACACTTACATTTAGCTGGCCTGGAAGTGAAACACGTCTCACCTTACATTTCATTGGTGAGAATTAGTCCCAGAGACTCACCCAGATGGAAAGAGTCTGGGAAATGTAGTTTAGCTGTGTGCCCAAGAAGAGGAAGCAGCCCTGGTGAGACTCCAAAATCATTTACATGTTTTCCTTCTGTCGGTGACACATCCTGACCCTTGGTGGTTGTCATTAAGGGTACACGGGACAAGAGAGAATAGCAGTGACCTGAGAACTGTCCAGTGTTTCGAAGGGTGTGAAGTCGTTCACAATGCTTGGTGAAGGGCGTCATTCTGTTGTTGGACTTTTGCTGTGTAAGGGAGACCGAAGTCTTGAGTCAAAGAAATGTCTCTATTTTGCTTGTTCGTTTAGTTGTTTTTTTAATGGAAGTAGGAAAAGCTAATGGAAATCTCCCTCTCTACACCATGGAATCATGTGGAATAGGAGTTTTGAATGGTGTGACTTCTGTATATGTTTCAGTTCCCTTTGGAGGAAAGAGTAGATTAGTATTTGGAGACGATTTGGAGACCTTCTAGTCCACCTCCCTCATTGTGTAGATGAGGGAACCGGGGGGGTAACTGAGTCATCCAAATTTGCATAAAAGCAAGTTAGTCTCAGACCCCGTTTTCCAGATTTCTGATGTTCTTCCCACTACCACAGTGCTATTCCCTAGAGAACTACTTTTCAGAGAATAGATCTGTCCTGGTGGAATCAGCAGACACCGACAGAAGAGAGGAGGCCTGACCAGGTGAAATCAAGATGTTCCTTCTAGCTCTGAGATTCCTTGATTGATTGTGTTTAAGTACATGACATCTGATTGTATAATCCCTGGCCTGACAGTAGCGATGCAGCCCTCCAAGGATTTGTAACAGAATCTCAGTTCTTCGCAGCTGTTTCTTTAATTCATTTTTATCTTTTTTAAAAGCTATGTTTATTTTTAAAACATATTTTTTTGTAATTGTAAAAGTAAAAATTTTAATTATGGAAATTAAGTAAATGTATACAAGTATAACAAAAATATATACAAATATAACAGAGAATTGCCTATAATTCTATAACTTGACAGTGCTGCTATAAACACTGTTAATGTTGACCATTTTTCAATACAGGAATATTTGTATACTCACACACAATATAATTAGAATGAAATATTATACAATATGAAATAAATGCTATGCAACTCTTAAAATATTTCGTATTACTTAATGTGAAATATTATACAATCCTTAAAATTGTTTTAAAGTAAGTCCTGATATGGAAAAATGCTCATACTCGTATATATTTGTATAATTATGCAGAATATAATTAGATTAAAATTCTAATTTTATTGGTCTTGTCTGTTTTGTTTTTTTATTTGCTCTTCAATGGAAATCTCCCCTACACCTTAAATAAAATTCTAATTATGTTGTGCTTATGTATACAGATCTATATGAGCATGGCTCCATATCATGACTTATTTTAAAACAATTTTCTAAGGGTTGCATAGTATTATCATACATCTCGTGGCAAAACACTATGCTGAAAGAAACAGCGCCGGCGGGGAGGAGGGAAGCAGTTGTCTCTTCCGTTCTAGGCCCTGATGTTGTGCTGCTCTTCTCCCAGGGTATCAGCAGCCTGTTCAGCTCTCTGAAAGTCGTCCGGCTGCTGCGTCTGGGGCGCGTGGCCCGTAAGCTGGACCACTACATCGAATACGGAGCTGCCGTGCTGGTCCTGTTGGTGTGTGTGTTCGGGCTGGCTGCTCACTGGATGGCCTGCATTTGGTACAGCATCGGGGACTATGAGATCTTCGACGAGGACACCAAGACCATCCGCAACAACAGCTGGCTGTACCAACTGGCAATGGACATTGGCACCCCTTACCAGTTCAACGGGTCTGGCTCGGGGAAGTGGGAAGGTGGTCCCAGCAAGAATTCTGTCTACATCTCGTCGTTGTATTTCACCATGACCAGCCTCACCAGCGTGGGCTTTGGGAACATCGCCCCGTCCACAGACATCGAGAAGATCTTTGCAGTGGCCATTATGATGATTGGCTGTAAGTATGGCAGTTGCTGGGGCTGGAGGGGGGTGCGTGGCGGGGGCCGTCCCTTCTATGAGCTGGACATAGAGTCATGGCTGCAGTGTCACAGGATCAGGGTGTAATAACTTAAAATAAAGGAGAGAATTCTTTTTAAAAGACTAACCTTATAGTTTTCCTGATAATTAAAGAAGTACATGTTTGCTGCAAAGAAATTTAGAAAATGCTATATAAAGCACAAAGTAGAAAATAAAAACCATCCATTATTCTGCCTCTCCGAGACAAATGCTATTATTACCTTCTGGTCTCTCCCTCACAGATTGTTTTCTATCCATATCTGAACACATAGATACAGATTTTTATAAAGTTAAAATGAGGTCATGCTATACATACAATTTGGTAAACTGCTTGCTCATAGAGCAGTAGCTTGTGGAAGTCTTTTCATATCAATTTAGACATAGCGGTACATCTGTGTAGTCTAATATGGTACCAGAAAAAGAATGTATGAAAAAAGAATGTTAAATATCTCATTATCTTTCATATTGATTACATGTTAAAATGGTAATTTTTTTTACATAGGGGCTTAATGAAATATTCTATTACGATTAATTTCATATTTCTTTTTTTTAATGTGGTTCCTAGGAATATTTTAAATCTTTCTGTTGGAAGCGCTGGCCTAAATCAACATTTTTGATGTTTGCTTGATGGTTGAGAAATGTTCCAAATAGGGGAAAAAGAAAAAAAAAAAGCTCTTGTTCAGTTGAGAAGTAATGAGTAATTGGATTAACTTGACTAGACTTGAAAAACAAAAACAACCCCAGCTCTTGAGCAAGGTCCTTAAATCTCAATAACTTACCCGTTAACCATTGTGTAGCTGTTGCTATTGCCAGTTCTGGAAATGTGCTTCGGTTGGAGACCATGGGCTCCCTTCCCAAAAGGGAACCTTAGGGCAGGTTCACCTAACTGGACTGGGGAAGCACATGAACTTGAGTGGACTGAACTCATGGTGAACCTGTCAAGAGTACCCTCTTGGCACTTTAGGGACAAATTATGACATGGGAGAGGATAGTCCTCCCGTGAAACCTCAGCTTGACTCTGGTTCCAGCATGTAGCAACTGTTTTGCTTGATACGGTCCTCAGAGTGGAGTTGACATATCAATTGTACTAACCAGGGAGTTCTATGACCAGGGAAACCTGAGGCTTCAGCTTGTCATGCTTTGTCCAACCCACCGAGAGATCCAGTGTCCCCTTCTGAGAATGGATCTTCTTATCCCAAATTGTCACATTTGCTGCCAGCCTCCTTGTTTTGCAAGCACCTCAACCATGTCTGATGCAGTCCTCTCTGCAAGGCACAGAGCTTGCCTCTGAGTATTTTGCTGAATGTATCTGAGGGGTAATTGATTTGTGGGAAGTGTGTGCCAATGGCGCTTTAGGGTTTGCTCCTTGCTTTAAAATGGGTTTTAATAGAGATGATTGCCTGACCATGGGAAACAGCGATAAGTAGCTGTAGGTGGTTAATTGCTTTAGTTTAATTAGACCTAGAGGTGCTTTCTCGTGTTGTGTAAAAGTATTTAAGACCTTTGCTCTTCTAGGACTGTTTCAGCCTTAACAGCACCAGTTTTTCTAGGCAGTGCTTGCAGCATTTTTGTGAGCCTTGGGGCACCCAGTAAACAACCAGATAGATATACTGTGTCAGGGCACATTTCTGTCTCTTAGAGGGGAAGATGAGACACTTGTCAATTGAAATACCTCATTATATCCATCACAGAAAATTTGCTAAGAGTGGTCAGTTAAAAAATGGGTCCCATTTCTTGGGCTCCCCAAGGGCTTTCAAATGCAGGGAGACTTCCTTGCAACTTTTTACCTGACAGAAAAGAAAAAAAGAAAACAGTTATGATGCATATAATAAGGTTAAACAGTTTATTTCTCCAAAACCATTCTTTTGTGGAGAGCATATTTCCCGGGTACAGTCTCCGAGGAAAATCTCAAATAATTATTCACCTCTTTCTCTCCCTACCTTCTCAGAGTTGAGTGACGTTTCCATTTCTTTAAATAAAGTGTAATACACAGGTAGTCTCACCTCTGCGTTATGTAGCCGGGTCTGATGTGTAGGTAGGCAAGTCTAATTAACAGTAACACCATTTCGTGAACACGTGTTATTTGTTAGTCGCTGTGTAGGTTTGCTACACACTATTTCTACTGATCACCAGCATTCTATACCTGAGAGATTATTATCTCCAGCTTATAGGGAATGGAAGCTCAGAGAAGTTAACTCATTTTCCCAGGAACGTGGGGCTGGGAAGCAGGATAGACAGGATTCGGATCAGGCCCCTCTGAATTAGAAGCTTGGTTCTTCCCACGAAGCCCCCCCCGTGTTGGTATGATTTACAGGGTCTACCAGCCTGTCCACACAGACTTACCAACACTTTGAAAATTCTCAACAAGCCAGCAGTTCTCCACCGGAAGCTTTTTGTATGCTTGTCTGTTGTTGTTGTTGTTTTAATTTAAGAACAAGATTTGGTACAGACTCAGGACCAGATGCTTCAGAAACTGGCCATTTTTCAGCAGCCTGTCACAGTTACAGCTGTTCCATTTTCTGTGTGACGTGTCTGACAAATTCTTGTACTAACATTGTGTGGCACTCTGAGTAATTTGATGGCAATTATCTTTTTAAACTCACATTCCAGACAACCTTTGTTCAGGATAAGTGCTGACGTCTTATTAGATTTGCGGGGTTCTCTTTTATCTTGCTTTGCCTATGTGTGCACCCATGCACACTTACGTCCTTGCTGCATGACTCAAGGGATTGGACTGACCCTGGAATTGGCGTCTCTGGTGACAGGGACCATTGAGGACAGCCTGCATTTATGCCAAAGGGTCAGTGCTTCTCTCTCCCTAGGTATCCCAGCAATCAGGTGCAGCATTCCTTAAGGGGTTTAAGGAAACACAAAGCCAGTGGCCTTTTGAAATACTGATTATACTGCAATGTTTTACCTCTTGGAGTTGAATTTTACATGCATCGGTAACAGTATTTCTTGGCTATTCTGTTGCAGTGTGTTAGCTGTGGTGCAGATTACCCAGAAGCCTTCAGTTGCTTTTCCTCTCTGCTCTCTGGCACTGAATAGCTCATTATAACTCGGCTAATTCCCCAGAGGATGCCAGGAAGCAGGAAAACTAAGTATTTTCAATTTTGCCCATCTTCCTCAGTTCTGATAAAAATTGCAATAGGAAGAAGTGAAAACTGTTGGCTACAATGAGTATTTGTGATTAGCTATGGGTGTGATGATCTACCGTGTCTCCAACTGCCTGGTTTTATGTCTGACTTCCATTCTGGCATTCTTGGCCTGGGCCAGGGGCAAGCCAGCCCCTGCCCCGATCGCCCTGCCCTCCTCGCCTGGGTCTCCGGGGGTCTCCTGCAAGGGCTTCCCCCGAGGTGTGGTGAGTGGACCCCTCACGTCTTTTTTATACATCTCCTGTATGTTGGTGATGCTGAGAGAAGCACATGGCCACTCTGGCCCTCTCCGTGACGCATGGGAAGGGATGTACCCTTTTCAATGGGCACCTACTGAGGCCTCCCCGATAGAACCAACTATGTGCTGAGGATTTGGAGACTACCGCTGTGACTCTCCGAGAGTCCGAGGTCTGACATGGTGGGGGCTGTGGGAAGCCCAGAGACAAGCCCTGCCACCAGCCAGTGACTAAGGCCTGGAGATGGAGCCCTCACTGTGAGCTGAGCCTGCCCCAGGCCTCTGAGGGATCCTTAAAGAAGGAGGGACGGTTTGGAGGAAGAGTTCCTTCATCTGGGAGGTTTCCATCTCAGGTCAGGGACACGCATCTATCTTGGGGAGCTCTCCAGGGAGAATTTGATGGTGAAGAGACAGTTCCCATTTTCTTAAATGGGATTTGCACTTTTCTGATCCTCTCCTCATAATGTCATTGCTGTCACCCTGTCATTATAATTAAGCCTCATTCATTTCCTTTCTCTCTGACAGTGGCAGGGGGTCTAGACATTGTTCTCCTACTCCAGACACTCTCCACTCCCCACAATGCACATTTGGTCTGCTCTCTCAGCACCGCATGACACCTGTGTCTTTGAATTCATTTCTTTCTTCCCCGTCGTCCCCCATCTCAGTTCCTTCAAACCATAGCAGAATGTCAGTGCTGAAGGGACCTCTGGGAGCATCTGTTTAGTCCTGAACAGCCAGTCCTCTAGTTCTGCTGGCCAGATCTCACCCTCATCAGTATTTTAGTCAGCCCACCACCCCATCCAGGCCTGGGAGCTCACAGAGAGTAACTGGGCTCCTTATATCACCTTCTGTCTTGGAGGGAAGGGACAGCAGTGACCTGCACCCCTGGACCTTTGACCACACTCTCTTACCTACTTGCAGCATGCTTTGTGGCCTCATTTCAGCATAGATTGCTATTTGCTAGCAAATATGGATTTTTCCCTGCCTCTTTCGTGATCACAGTTAAACATTTCTTATTTCTTTCCATTTCACCTTTACTGAATATGCCTTTTTGCGTTCTATATCAATATACTGGTTTTTCTAAACTGATGTGGGGCACATCTCCCAGGAGGCTGTAAAGATACTCTGAGGAGACTTTAGACACATAGTAGGTGCTTAATAAATAGTATAGATTTGTTGAATTTGAACACTTGAGAAGGCTTTGGAGTTTTGGAAATGGTCTTCAGTGGTATCAGCAAAGCTTCTCTACTAGGATATGGGTTGTGCTGCTGGACAGAGACACGGAGTAATGTAATAGTAGCATCAACAAAGCACGTATTTCCTGAGAGTTTAGGGTTGGTCTGGCTGCTCTGCAGTCGTCAGCACGTGACTTCCATATCAGGATCTCCTGTGGCTGTTCTGGCTTCCGCCATATGTTCTTTTTTCCCCTAGAAAGTAGAAAGAAGAGGAAGGGGAAGGCTGGCTGAACTCTTCGACTTTGAGAAGAAGGCTAAGAAATTGTCCGTCTTACCTTTGTTCATATCACATTGGCTGGAACTTGGTAACCTGGCCATACCTAGCTGCAAAGGAGGCTGGGAGATGTAATCTTTATTGTGGGTGGTCACGTGCTCAGTAACCTAGACAAGGAGAACAGCTAGTGGGGAACAACCAGCTATGTCTGACTGCTGCAGCTCTCCTTCCTCTCCTCATCTCCCTTCAATTGTTACCAGCAAACATTAGCCCTCCGTGACAGGCAGCCCCTGTTGAGCTTTATCCCTGAATTGCTAGCTGAGAGACTGTGGTTCAAGGCCTAGATCTGCTCCATGCTTTGTGCTGTGCCCTTAATGTCTGTGGACCAGGGGGTAAGAGGCTCTCCTGACAATTTCATGGAAGTGAGAACTAAGTGAGACAATGATGTGTGACAGCGCTTGGAAAAAGCTGAAATGTATACATTCAGACGTTGTGATTCTATCGTTAATAATAGCAATTGTTTCTTGCTCTTCCTAGTTAATTTTTTCTTCCCTGTTCTTAGAAAAAAGAAAATAATAATTGTTACTCCCTTCTCAGAAGCATGAGGATGCTGTTTCATTTTATTTTGAGTTTATGTTTATTTGGGGAACTGGGGCAGTGTCCAGAATGCTGTAGGAAAAATAACTATCATTTCTCATTTATTCTTAGAGGATTTTTTTTCTAGCCAGCCAATCAGCTTATTTTTCTCTAGAACCCGATTTTTAAAAAAGCCTTGCCTGCCACTCTGCCTTTCAGATAGGTATTCCCATCTCTGACACAACCTCAGCCTACTATCTGTCTTCCACACCCCTTCCTCCTCTCCTCCAGAGACAATCTTTGATTACTTCCTCCTGGCTTTTGACTCATAGTTCTCTTGATACTCTTAAGGCCGGCATACCCTGCTTTGGGTCTATTCACTTGCTCTTCGAACTGTACAAATGTGCACTGCTCTTTCAATTGCTCTACGGAGTCTTTTGACTTCATAGTTAGCTTTCTTGCCTCGTGTATATTTGCTTAGCTCTCATGAAACTCTAGGCTTCCGGGGAGCAGGACCTGTGGGTCTCCTTGCCTGTCTTCTCCTTTGTGTCTGGGTACATGCTGTTGGAACGTGGGAAAAAGAGCCCGAGCTTTGGAGCCAGGCAATTCTTGCTTCCAGACTCACCTCTGCTCTTGATTAACGTTTTGATTTGGCAGTTTCCTCACCTGAAAATGGAGACACCAGGCCCTCCCCGACCAAGTCTTAGGGAAGAAAAATGAAATAAGGCAACACGTCTAACACAGCTCTTCACACATGGGATATTCAAACAATGGTCGTTCTCTTCGTGGTTCTCTTCTAGCATAGTTCTAGGAATCATCAAACAAGGATGTTTTTCAACCGTTAGCTACTCCTTTGGGTGTGCTCGGATTTAAGAGAATTTGAACTTGCATAAAACATCAGGTACAGAGCTGTATTTAATGTATAGGTCATTAAATATGCATATATCTGGATTGAGTTTCCCTAGATATAAAGCTTCATTTAAAAAAAAAAAAATGTTGGCCTGACTGCAGAGCAAGTTAGGGCAAGCTTGTAAGGGAGAAGAAAGTCATTCGTGTGCTCAGAGAAGCCTCTGCAGCATCAGCATCGCGGCCTGACCGGCAGCATCTTCACTCGGCAGGAAACAGTACCAAGAGGTGTGAGAGGGCTCCCCCAGACAGGGAGAGAAAGGACTAGAAGCATTCATGCACCAGGCACCCAAGACCTGCCAGGTGTCCTGCTGGGAGCTTTTTCCTACCCAACAACCCCATAAATAGGCTTTATTATCCCTGTTTTGCAGATAAGAAAACTAAGGTTCAGAGACATGAAGTAACTTACCCAAGGTCACAGGGTAAGAGGTGGCCGAATTGGGTTTTGAACCCAGTTTATGTGACATCAAAGGTGCACTTTATTTTGCTGCTTCCCTTGCTGATTACTTGAGGAGTGGAGGGGAAAATGTTCTCTATGTGTGATGTTGGGGAGGAGGGATAAACGTTCAGGAGAGAAGGGGCCATGGAAGGATTGCAGAGAGGGGGTCTTCTCCCTGGAAGCCTTCTCTAGAATTTTGAATGATAATTATATTGACAAAGTGTCTGATTCTGTGTGTTGTAGGAAGACATCCTTGTTCATAGCTGGATGACTACACTGGGCAGAAGAATTCACAACGAAAGTCTTAGATGTTAGGAAGCTTTGCTAGAGGGAAGCCAACTGGCTGAGGAGTATTATCTCTGACCTTGTAGATGTCCACATCATTTGCAAAATACTTGTTTCCTTTTTTAACGTATAATTTTAGTCACATGGAAATTATCAGGTGGAGATGTTGCTATCACCAAATCTTTTGTTTGTATGTGGTTTCTGGGTCTATTGTCCCCTTTGAAACACTCAGTACTTAATGGGCCAGGTCGTATTCTCTCTAAGTTTTGGATGAAGAAATTGTGGAGTAGAGTTAAGTCCTCACTGAATGCAGACTCTAAGCAAAAGGACGTATAATGTGCGAAACCAGTTTTACCATGGGCTAATTGATATCAATAAGAATTAAGTTCCTGTGGCATCTCATCAACGTTATAATGAAATGACCTGCTGTAATTTGCTGAAGGTCACACAGCTAGTAAGAAGCAGAGCTGGGCTCAGGCTCGCGTCATTCCTCCCAGCTCCATGTTTTTCCTGCTTTTCCAGATCACCACGATGGCCGCTGGTACTATAGCCACAGATCACAGGTTAGGCCGGTAGATTGTGGCAGCTGGTTCCCTTCATTGGATGTCCGTAGACCTTGATGAGAAGAGGTGAAGATGGGGGGAGAGTGGTTAAGGCCTCCATTCTATTTTCATCAAAGGAATTTATTCATCAATTTTCATACCTCTTGTGCTTTATCAAGCCTTTATTGTGGCTCTCCACCGATAGGCTAACAACTAACGATAGCTAGAGAGAAATCACACAGAAGAGAAAATAATTGTTTTCTCTTCTTTAGAATTGGTGAGAGGTTGAATGCCCACCAGAGAAGTATTTTCTAAAAATACATGAATAAATACGGTCTCTGAGAAACAAATGTTAGATTTACCTGCCAATTCCCCAGAACCTCAATCAATCAACAGTTTACCTAAGGACCTCTTTGTTTATTTCATAACATTATTTTTGGGTCTGCCGTATGCCAGGCCCTGTGTGAGTACAGTGGATGGAGCACTGAATGAGACGGATGCAACCTCACGTTGCTTGTGATCCGCTGGGGGAGCCAGAGGAGTAAGCGAGTAATTGCTCTGAAAAGAGATGAGTCTGTATTAAGGAAAGCACAGGCTGTGATGGAACATGTGCGGGGTGCCTCACCCAGTCAGGGGTCACGGAGGGGTCAGGGGTACCCACCCCATGCATTTGGGAACAGCCCTGCACCAGGCACTGAGGGCTTTCCTAAGATTTATCTCGTTGCATCTGTGTGCAGATGCCTCCCCCAGTGGACTTCAAGCTGCCTTCGCTCAGGGGCTGTGTGGGTTATTCTCTGGTCCACAGCGGCCTCAATAGATATTGAAGGAATGGAGGAAGGGAGAGAAAATAAGACATCATCCCTTCCTCAGTTTGCTTACAATCTGGCTTGGGAAATACAAATGCAAACAGGAAGAAGCGTGTAAAGATGGGAAGCAGAGGCTGTTCATGGAATAAGCCCCAGAGCCAGTCTGTGCCTTCCTGCTTCTGGGAAGACAGTGAGCGTGGTACTAAGGAGATTTTCCGTAGCCAGTGAATAATGGATAGGATTTCCTGACTTATAAAGATGGGTAGGTGAGACTAATACTAATCAGGGTAAGTTTGTGAGCATATGCTGTGTGTAGAAGAGTCTATACACCTTCTTCATTAAGTCTCCTGACACTTCTGCATCACAGGTGTTATAGCTGAGGGAACTGAAGCTCAGAGAGGTCAGTCATCTGCCCCCGGGCCACCCTTCTTGTGACTGGTGGAGTCAGAATTCAAACCCAGATCTCTGCCCCCGCCCTCACTGTTTCTCTGCCTGTTAGCACTGCTACCCCATGAGGGTGGCCTGGAGTAGAAGCCAGCAAGGAAAGCAGCCACCACCCCTTCCTGCCAAACAGGACAGTGGAAAGAGAGAAAGAACGAACAATCTGCTGATCCCAGAGGGCCTGAGTGCCAACTCTGTGCCTCCTGGCTTGTCAGCAGCTCAGGCCCCTTCCTGCAGTAGGCTTCGTGCTTGGTGACCCCCTTGCCCCCCAGTCAGGCTGTCACAGGCCAAGAGACAGGGATTGCCACAGGTGCAGTAAGGCTGATTTGCTGAATTTTTTGAACACCTAGATCTCAATCTTAAAAGATTGTCACTTAGAAAAACCACCAGAGGACACCAACAGTGATTCCTGGATTATACGGCTCGGTTTCTTAAACCAAAGGTGCCACAGCCGTGATAGTGGTCAGCTTGCTTCCATCACAGACTGCCCCCTTCTCCTGGACAGCACCCGCTTTGAATCCGTGCTACTCCGAGAGGACACTAGATAATGAGGATGGTTTCTGAAAGCTATCCCCACCTTCAATGAAATCAGTCAGGCCGCATGGACAACCGATGTTAGGTGAGGAACAGAATTTCAATTTCTAAAATCATTATAACATAGATAGTCCATGGGATCAAAAGAGATACGCATGGGTATGAATTCTGGCGCCACTACTTAGTAGTCAAGAGAACAAGCTACTTAATTCCTGAGACTGTTTCTTCTTCCGTAAGATGGGGCTGATGCAAGTTCAATGGCATAAAGGACAGGGAAGCCTCTGCCCTTTCAGAGCCTTTGTTTCTGCCTGGTGTCCAGCCCAGAGCCACAGATGGCCCGTTCGTTGATGATGATGCCATCCTCTGGCACCCTTGGTCTGCATTGTTTGTTCAACAGTTCAGCAAGGGACTTCGGTAGACGTTGGCTGGGGGTGGAGGCCGGAGGAGGTGTGTGCAAAGGTGGTGATGGCTTAAGGACAGCACAGTGCTTTGCATAGGGAAGAGCTCGATAAAGGTTTGTCTGTGGAACTACGTATCAAGATGAACATCTTTTGGTGAGGATGCCGCAAAACGCGTGGTGCGTGCAGGGCCGGCTCCATTAATCCTCACCTGATAGGACTTTGCAGACTCAAAAAATGTTTCCATTTTCACTTTTCCCCATTGTGGTCCTCTGTGCGTGTGTGAGAATAATTTTAGCTCTCATCAGCTAGAGGTCTGGCTCTGAATCATAGCTACGTGGTGATAAAAAACCCACTGTCACCACAAGAAATCTTGGCAAGGAGAAAAGTGTTGGTAGGGAGAGCAAATGAAAGAGCAGGAGGCTTCGAAATAGAAAATCAAATATGGAAAAGATCACCGATGAGCTCTGTAGAGTTGCAGGTGCCCTGCTTAGAAGGCTCACTGTGTTCAGAAGGGTGACCGCTGTTCCTAGTTGGCGGGGTGAGGAGAGGAGCTGGGCACCTCTGGGTTGGGGTAGCAGAGCCAGAGCAGGCCAGGGGAGCCCCTCTTCCTGATTCTAACAGCGCCGCTGAGGCCAGGCACCTTCTTAGAGCCCCGCAGGTTAGGTATGAGGGAAGCAGAATGCACCCATCAGGCAAACAACAGTGCCCTCCAAAGGGTCCCTACAAAACAAGGCCCTGATGTGCAGCCCCGCAGAGAGCAGTAGGCTGACCGCAGCTCTGCAGAGACAACACCGAGGGAGGGGCTCTCGGACCATGGGCCGGTCTGGCAGGCCCAGCCTTGCCAAGACCCAAGCAGGAAGGCAGGGGAGAGGCAGAAGCCACAGGTTCTCCCCTAATTGTCCTTTTGATTCCCTCTCTCCTGGGAAGCTCAGGTGTTTAATTACACTGAGCTGCGCTCACAGGCGGGCACTGGAGGCCTTGGCTGGAATCCAGCATCTTAACAAGTGGAAGGGAGGCAGCGTTTCTGAGCAAAGGCCTTTCTGGACACAGAGCGGCATGCGTGATTTGAGCCTTCCATCTTTGTTTCTCTCTCTCCCTACCCTTCCCCAGATATTTATTAAGCCCCTACTGTGTACCAACCACTTAGAAATTGTGTGAAGACAGATGCATCATCAGCCTTCCTTTTGCTGTGATAATTAATCAGATCCCCTTATCTCATGGGCACTCACAGAATTTTGGAATTGAGAAAGACCTCAAACGTTATGAAGGCCACTGACTCAGTAGATCTTTGAACCCCTGGTCTGAAGTTGAACGCCTCCAGGAATGGTCCCTTCCTCTTACAGATAAGCTCAAAGGTGCGCATTCCCCTATTACATAAAGCTAAAATCCCTCCCTATCATTCTGTCCCTTGTTCTTGGTACTTTACTCCTGGGACTTCGTGGGACAAGTCGAGCTTTTCTTTTACATAACGATGCTTCACATATTTGAAAACCATTATGTCTGCCTTGAGGCTTTACCTCCCCAAGAGGGATACCGCCAGCTTCTTCCGTACAGTTCTGAGAATTTTCTCCATCCTAGATAACGATGATCTCGTTTCTCTCCCCGTTTGTTTGTGTCTCACTTACGAGGGGCCCAAACTCAGCTGTCTGCCTGTCATTTGGCCAGAGCAGAACTGAGCAGGACCATTACTTCCTTCGTTTTGAAATCCCATTCATAGATTGAAAACGTCAGAACTAGAAGGGGTCTTAGAGACCATCTGTCCTAAAAGCGTCATCATGCACGTGAAAAGGTGAGGCCCAGAGAGAGGAGGTGACTCGACACGCTAGTAACAAAGCAACAAAAGGACGTAAGTCTCCCCAAATCCCAATCTTCCAGGTTTGAGCACTTTCCACCACTCCTCACCACGTCTATATATACATCTCCCTAGACTTAATTCCATTTTGTTTTTTTGACTATTACACCACACTGTTGATTAAAAGTTGACTGGTGCCCCGCTAGAAATCCTAAGTTGCAGAACTACTAACCGTGGAGGTTCTACTGTGAACCATGTGTTTACCATCTTCTGCTTTTACAGATGGCGTTTTGGATCCAAATCCATGATTTGACATTTATCCAAATGGGTCTTTCCATTTCCCCTGGCTGCTCCAATCTGGGAACATAGTCATGGAACAAAGTCATGGTAGTATGAACAATAGGATTCCTTTTCCTATCACTTTCTACAAGGTCATCAGAACCTAGCTTATGGGTTAAGGGCTATTAGTGATGTCTCATGCGGACTCAGGAGTGACCTTCACTGCCCTCGTCTTTCCTTCCTTGGCCACTCCTGTCGTGGACCACATGGTTTCCCAGCTGTGACCTCTACCTGGCTGGACGGTAGATCTTTTTCTCTACCAAAGTGCTAATGTTACTCCTTCCGTGTCACCCACAATGACATGCAGAAGCTCTGTACTTTGCTTTAATGTTGGGGGAAGTACCCTCCTCCCACCTGAGCTAAACTCTGGCACCAGGACAGAGCAGGATGACATCATGCTGCCCGAAATAGAAAGCTTTCATTTGACTTGCTTTTTAAAAAAAATAAATAAATTGAGTCTCTTTTCTTAGACCCTGACTGGGATTCTCTTCAGCTTGGGCTAGGAGACACGATGTAGTTGTTATATTCTCCCTTCCTTGCTCCTCTCACGAATCTCACCCTAGAGCAATGTTCCTAAACAAAGCTTGTTTTTGGCAAGCATCTATGCATGGAGAAACCACATTTCTACCATTCTTGGCTTTTGCAATTAGCTTTTTGGACCCAACTCCATAACTACCAGTAGGACAAGCCCTTCCCCCACAGGGTACAACTTCTTGGCACTTAAGGAAGGCTACTGTTCCTGGCCACTTGGAGGTGTCAGTCCTGGGAAGGGGACCTTAGTCCCCTGCACCAGTCTTACCTGAGTGACTCCTGGGGCCTTGCATGTGAGTCAATCCCAGTCTTCTTGCCTTCATGTGCCCGGATTCAGCTCTGACCAAGTTATCATTTTAGATTCCTTTTTGAGTATTTGGTTGCCTGTGAGATAATACGGTTTGCAAATGTTTTCCTCCATTCTGTGGGTTGCCTTTTCACTTTCTTGATGGTGTCCTTTGCACAAAGTTTTTAATTTTGATGAAGTCCAATTTATCTGCCCTCTTGGTTATTACCTCCCTAGCCTCATGTCATCCATGAATTTCATCAACATGTCACCAATTTGGGGGTGTTCTGGCCCATTTAATCATTCCTTCACGTTGTGCAGTACAAAAGCAGGGCACGCTGTAGGACCACTCCCCTACTCCCACTTCTTCAGAAACTTACAGGGGAGCTTCCTAAATCTATTTGTGAGAGAATCAGAGCAAATGTGAGAGAAAGCAGGGGATTAGTAGCAAAACAGGTAGCTCATCAATCCACAACTTGATTACGGATAGGGTAGCTGGACACACTGTCTTATGAATTTCACCCACTGGATGTCTCTTTTTGCCATGTAGTGAAAGGAGGCAGGGGAAATAGTTGTGGAAATCTCTTAATTTTTCTGAGATACTGCTGAAAGCTGGAGCCACGCCTGTCACTGTGCGGAACGACATATCAGCACTGCTCTCTAGTGGGTGCTCCTAAATGTGACCTGAGTCTGGGAGGAGACATGGGGGGCTGAACAGTGATATCTGACCCCACAGCCTCTTTTCATTCTGTCCCCTGCTACCATGTCCCCGATGGCAGCCAAAAATGCCTGTCACTTGCCCCGTATTAAATCACAGACCTGCTTTTCACAGTCAGCTCAGTCCTGGAGACTCGGCTGTGTCTAAGGCCCAGGTTTAGATGCTAAACTCCAGGCTTGGGGCAGGCAGAGGACTCGCATGAGGTCACATGCTGACCTTTCCACAACCAGCCCAGCTGCAAATAGTACCCACGACTCTACCTCTGGGGGTTCAGACAGGACTGGATTTGCCATCCACATTGCCTTCACCCAGCTGCTCCTCTGAGACCAGCTAAGAGAGATAGGGGGAGAATATGACTGAGTATACGGGTGAGGTCTGATTTGAGGGAGGTGAGAGCTTATACACTGGAGCAGGTGGATGTGACTTAGGGAGAAAGAGACTATTAATTCTAGTTGCCTGCACTGGGGTACCGCTTTGCTACAAATGAAGTGTATCATACACGTTATGCCACTTAGGCCTGATAGTAACACTGCTGAGGAAGTGAGGCGTGGAGCAGCTGACCGATTTTCCTGACATGACACAGCTACTGAGTGGAAAAACCAGAGCTTACACCTAAGTCTGAGGTATTCCTGCGACACCCACAGCTGCCCCTGAGAACCAGGATACACTGGGCTGTTTCCACCTTGTTCTTTCTTCCCTGAGATGGAAGGCATTTGGCTCACACAGAGCTCTCTTGCTTGAAACTGTCCGTGTGAACATTTATTATGAGCACCAGTCTCAGTTCGCTGGGATCAGGGCCACGTGTCAGGAACAGAAGGCCGAAGGACTGACTTGGGGGGAACCAGTGCTCGGCTCGAGGGAGGGTCTCCAGGGCCACCGGGATCGTGGTCGGGGTGAGCGACTGGTCACCTTGACGGTGCTCGGTGTGTAGAAACTCAGCGGTCTCAGCATGTCTTGCTTTTCTGTGGGTTGGTCAGTCAGGAACGTGACAATGTTGATGCTATTAAGAGCTAAGACTTACGGCCAAGGACTCTTAACTCATATCGACTCCTTTAATCCTCACAGCCCTGTGAGACAGGACTATTAGCATCATTCCCATTTTACAGATAGGAAAACAGGCATAGAAAGGTGAGAGGCCATTTTGCCTCAAAGCGGCTGGGACGTGGAGGAGCTGCCCAGATTCCGCTGTATACGCAGTGACTCAGAGAGCATTTCAGGATCCACTCTGCGCCAGGTCCCTGGGGGACAGTCAGCGTTCAGGGCATGGCTCTGTGTTTCCTCTGCTGATTCTTTGCTTCTGCCTCTTCCCCTCTAAGGGACTGAAGTTGTGGGGAGCGGTGAGGGAGGCCAGGGAGGCAGCCCCTATGGTGAAAACAGGCGATACAGGTGTTCTCCTCCATCCCTTGCCTTCCCTTAGCCCCTCACTCTCTGTATGGCTGTGGGAAGTTCCCAAAGCCACGAGTGACCCTCGGGGCCTGTTTCCTCATCTGTAGAGTGGAGATGGTGGTGTCTACCTGGCAAGGTGGTTGTGAGGCTTGGACATACTGTCTATGAAATCCCTGACATGGGGCCAGGCACATAGGAAGGACCAGATAAATAAGTGCTGGGGTCATTAGTCACTATTGTTATTATTATTCCTCTGTCTCCTCCTTTGTATACTCACCCCAGAGAGAGATGTGGCTGTTGCCTAGTGAGCACATACCGGAAGTCGGCCGAGCCTAGCCCCTCTTTCAAAAATGGTACACAGGTCCATGGAGTGTGCAAAGCTGGCTTCCCCACGCAGCCCAGCTCCAGAACCTTCTCTTGTTATGACATGACAGGCATTAGTCACTTATTCATACCACTGGCCTTTGGGATAAATTAAATAACAGCGCCCCAGAGAATTTCTCTGCATCTCTTCTACTGAGTTTATCAAGCCTCCCCCCTCAGCTGCGGGTCCACCAGAGATGGGGGCCTTGTGTGGTGGGGATGGGGAAAGGGGGGGCCTGGATAGAGGCTCGTGGGATCAGCGGGGACAGAAGCTTGAGAAGAATGCTTTCCTTCTGTACTGTGTGGAGGCTTCTGTGACGTCACCACTTTGCAGGGCTCTCAGCTGCTGCTTTCCCCCTTTAATCAGGCTTCTTGCAAAGCAGTTATCTCATTATTTAAATATTCTGCAGTTGAATGTTCTCACATTCATAACTTAATGACCTTAATTATGCATATTAGTGAGAAAAGTACTTGGCATGTCTTTGCTGGTATCTGCTGATGTTCCCGGTTCCACAGAGGCCATGAGTTGGGCTTCTAAGGGCACGTTTCCTGGTCAGGTACATAAAGAGATCACAGGACAAGAGAACTGCTAACGAGTCATGCTGACTGCAGCTCACTGTCCTCGATGGTTGGGTGTGCTGGGCACAGCTGTGCCCACTCTCACGAGTGGGGAGGAGGAGAGAGCAGTGTTTGGAGTGGCTTCAGTTCTGTGTCTGCCTCCAAGGAGCAGTTTTGCTTTTTTATGCCTCTAGGTTTCACCACCTGGAGACAGGAAACATAACTCTTATCTCTCCCTTCCTGAGAGGCAGATACATGGGGTAAATCTGTAACTCTGGACCAGAACTTTCCAGAGAGGAATTCAATGGGGAAAGCCTTGAGGGTTGACTCGAAGTGCGTTGTTCCAATGGGAAGGAGAAAGGGGCTTAATCTCTTGGTTATGACATTCCATTGTTTTCTAAACTTTTATTGGATGCCCGCTGTCTGCAGGGCACGCCATAGGTTACTTCCAGGTAACAAATAGACCTTTCTTTACTCTGAGCTTACATATCAACAACCATTTTCTGCTACTTGAGGATGTGATGAAATATATACGATGTCTACCATTCGTGCATAGACTAGTTAGAAGCAGTATTGCTGAGCTAGCCAAGTAGACAAGCCCGTTTGCCTAACTGTGCTTCCAGAGGTTTGACCTGATTCCCCGGTGCCATCAGCCCTTCCTGAATCCTCCCAGAGAGGTTGCCGATTTCACAGCCTGTGATTGTCCAGCATATTGTATTCATTTGTTTAACAAAAGATTGAGCAGCTAGATGCTGAGAAGAAATAAAACAATAAACAAAGTTGCCAGGAGGTGACAGATAAGTCCAGAGACAATTTTCCTGCAGTGTGAGAGGTCCTATGATTGTAGTCAAGTATTAGGGGTCAAGGAACAAGTGTTGTTTACTATGATCTGAATGCTAACTAGAGTTAGCCAGGTGAAAACATTCGAGATGGAAGGGCATGGAGGCAGGCCAAAGATGATAAAGCACTGGAAGAGAATGAAATGAGCTCTTATAGCTGAAGCGCAGGGGGAAAGGACCCCGAGCACGCAAGCATCAAGGCTCCCACAGAAAGTAGGGGCTTGCTGTGAAGCGTCGTCTTTCGTGTGCTTTCACCTGAGGGCAGGCGGAGCAATTCAAGGATTTTTCCGCAGGGAGATGTACTATTAGAGAATGGATTGGAGGTGAGCAAGACTAAAGGCAGAAACGACAGCCAGGATGTTTATGTATTATTTTAGTGGAGAGCTATTGACAATCTGAGCTACAGCAGTGCTAGAGAGGAGGGAGAGAGATGGAGGGATTCCAGAAGTATTGAGATAGTGGATGGACGGCTCTTGGCAATGTCCCTGCCTGGGGTTGGGGACAGAGTGTGCCACTGCACTGCTGCCTCCCCATGGGCATCCTTCCCGGCCAGGCAGGTAGAGGCAACATTTCAACAATGCCCCAAAGCATCACTTTCAGCCATATGGAGGGTGTGTGGGTGGCTGGGCAGGGACAGTGGGGAACAGACCGGCTGGCCAGCAGGGATGATGAATGAGCACGTTTTCCAAGACTTGCCTTTCAGCCTCCCTCCTACTGCCGCCACGTGCAAGGGTCTGGGACAACGTGGTGGCAGAGAGAGAGACCCCGTAGTCAACAACCAGGCAGCATCTGTCTTTGTTCTGTTTCCTGCAGTGCCCTTCGCTCGAGCTCTTCTGGGGCAAAACTGAAGAACTGCGGAGTCTTTAAGGAATTATTTTACTAAAGGAACAATTGGTCAGATGCTAAGAATCACTCCGCAGCCAAGCAACACGTGTAAATTTTGCCTACACCACAGAACTGGGGACCACTCAGTCTTGGTGAGGGCGTTGTGGGTGGGGTCGGGTGCCCTCTCCCCTCTCCTCCCTCTTCTCACTGGTTTGTTTGCTCGTGGTTGATGTTTTCTCAGGATTTATTCATCATGGTCTTCCCAGGGCTCCCTGTCCTTGGCCCTCTGGACCACCCATGTGTGCACCTTGGAAGGTTCCCAGCATCCTTGGCGGGCTGGGGGCTGGGGGGTAGCAGCCCTCAGCTGGCTGAGAGATGGTAGTGTTTGCAAAACGAAGGTTCCCAGTGTCCCCCAAATGCCTGAGCTTTGGAAGTCTCAGGTTTAGATGTTTGTTCTGAAATCACTACCCATTTATTTATTTTTCTCATCTGAGGCCGTAAGGACTTTGCTGCAAGGCCAGAGGCCCTGTGGTCCAGGCTGAACTCACGCCTGCATTCCGTACCCACCTTGCATCCTCCTTCTCTCCTCCTGTCTGTGGGAATGAGCACACTCACGAGCTGTCCCATTCCCGAGCGTTGCATTCCTTCCCTCTGGCTCTACCGTTCTCTTCCCACAGCTGTCTCTCATTCTCCTCTTCCTAAACAAGTTTGGAACTTCAGTTCTGAGCTGCAAAAGTGTTTCCCAGCAGCTTTGCAGGGTTTTGAAGGAGACTCTTGCTCTCCCCTCAGCCAGATTTTGAGCCCAATACCAGCTCAGAGACCACTGTCTGGGCTCAAAGCCTCTCACTTGGGAAGCCTCTCCTAGCAGCGTTCAGTTCCTTGGCTCTGAAACCAGTCTGTCAGTGGGGCCCCTTCCCCTTTGCTAGCTGTGGAAGAAACAGCTTCAGGGGTGGGGCCCCCACCCTTCTCGATCTCCTTTATACAACACAGGGGCTGCTGTTAACATGGATAAATGTCCAGTGGACGCGTTTTTTCTAAAACTGATCATTTGCTCCCCACCCCTAACTCTGATGCCCCAAACTGGGAGTCTCCTTGAAGTCACTAGAAAGAGAAACGGTTCAGTCTACTTTGGACTGTGTCTTAGAGCGTAAGGAGAAGGGGAGAAGGGACGATGTGGTGGGGTCTCTTGTTGGCCTGTTCCTGTTGTCATACGGGAGACCCTGCTCGCTCCGCCATTTGTTGTGCGGGGCGGCCTGCGGGTCTCAGCTCCCGCTCCCCACATAAGAACACAGGACATGGTGAGGCCAAAAAGGAACATCCACGGAGACACAGGTGGGGGAGTCATACCACTTTAGTCTCACTGGAGGCTGGATCCACACGATCCGCAACCTGTGTCCACTTCTCTGCCTGCCAACCCACTAACCGACTCACTACTCACTCTCGACTCGACTCACCAGCGCAGCCGCGGCAGTTATATCAGGGGCTAATGGCTAACTGGTAACAGCTGACGGCCAATTAGCCACAGCTGACAGCAATCCACTACCCGAGCCAGCACCGTTCCACATGAGGCCGAGAGCCTGGAAACCACTCTCTGGGACTCTGTCCCCACACTGTTCAATTCTACAGCCGTGGTGAAATGCCCTTCCAGCATCTCAGCCGAGGGAAGGGCTGGTTCCAGGGATTCATTCTAGCTTTGCTGTACCTGGTGGGCTGCTGAGACCCAGCTCTGAGCTGCTAGGAGCAGAGGTGCTCTCTGGCCTAACTGTGTCCTCACAGCTTCTGAAGGCCTGCTGTGGCTCCCTGGCCCTCTGGCCACAAACATTCTCTCTCCCTGTCTCTGTGTCTTCTTTCCAGGTCCTTGTTGGTGTTTGTCTTGGTGTTGCTCCCACCCCCATGTATAGGAAGTGAAATCAGTGCCCTTCTCTCCATGGATTGGGGTGGGGGAGGACCTGGCTCCTGGAGGACTTTGCCGGCCTCCTGTGCAACTTCCCAGCCACTGGTGCGCTCAGCAGGGGCCATGCGGGAACCTCGAGTAGCCACTGGTATTCTCCGCTAACTTTATTATAGTATCGTCTTGTCTTTGTTTTTTTTAATTAGGACATTATTTTTTTTTTACATTTTTAAAAATTAGTTTCAAGTGTATAAAACAATGTAATAGACATTTACACCCCTCACAAAGTGATAACCCCTCCCCCAATCTACTACCCCTCTGACATTGTATATAGCGGTTACAACTCTATTGACTATTCCCTCTGCTGTATTCCATATCCTGTGTCTTTATCTGGCACATTCTTTCCAAACCTCTAAGCATCACTCGGGTTTTAAAATTTACTTGGAGAGCTATATGGACTGTGCTTTCTTTATGTCTTCATTGGTCGCGTAGGTATAGAGCCCTGTGTTCCAGGCGCTGGGCCAGGCTATGGGGACCCCGGACACGAGTCGTTCTCAGCGCCTGCCCACAAGGAGTTCATAATCTGGTGGTCCAGCAAATAACTCTAACGTGGGTGTGATAAATGCTGCAAAAACGTCTCTGGATAAAGGACTATGGGCGTTAGAGGATGAGAAATGACTTTCGGAAAGAAATGTCTTCTATGGTTATGAGAGGAGCCACGTTTATGGTAGCGAGCTCCTCCAAGGTTGGTGACTGGGAAGCAGGGACTGATTCGTGGACCATGTGGTAGTTGATGTGGGGCTTACAGAAGGCGCTGTATAGTTTGGGTACGGGGATGGGCACCTGTCCATCTGGTGAAGGGACCTGTACCACGGACCTTAAGCAGCCAGAAGGGGAAGGGTCAGGGGGGTCTACGTGCTTGGGAAGACCTCATTTAGTGGGCTTAGCAGACATATTTAAACAAAATAACTAGCAAATGTGGGTAGCTCCCAGCCATGGAATGCCAGTGTGCAGGGCCAGTGTGCCTAGGAGGCCAGGGCTAGAACGATACCATGTGTGAAGCTGTGTAGAATGGGCAGGGAAAGGTGTTGGGAAAATAAGGTGTAGCATTCAGAGGTCAGGGTTTCCTTGAACCCCCAAAGCCATCTGCCCTCTGACTTCCTTAATTCTCTCAATAGCAAATCCATGCTCCCAGCTACCAAGCCCCAACCTCAGCCCCTGGGTCTTCCCCTTGTTTTCTGCATCATCTCTCCCCTAGAGAACCTGGGAGTCACCTAGATAAGAACTTGGCCTCCATCCACTTCCTTAGGTTCCCATTACCACACCCTGTCACTCCTCATGGGAATACCACAAGAGCCTCCTGGTTTGACACCTCCCCCCCACTTCTTGCTTTTCCCTCTTCCAGTCACCCCACACCTGGCCACCCAGCCGAGCTACCTGCTGCAGAGATTGAACTGGAGGCCGAGGGTGGAAGGAATGCAGAGTCTTATAAGGAGGGTTTTGTAGTTGTCCACGTGAGAACCGAGGTGGGCTCTGACCATGGAGGTGTCAGTGGAGGTGGAAAGAATTGGCAAGATCCTGGATCGACTTTGGAGGTGGAACCAGTGGGACTAGGAGATGGATTGGCTGTGAAAGGGTTTGGGGTGGGGGAAGATTTATGAGACTAGTTTCTCACGTGGGGCTGGGTTCATGGAGGTGGGCCAGGTGTGAAAATAGGGGTTTAGTGAGTGCATCATGAGTTTGGGTTCACATACACTGAACTTAAGCTATCCAAGATAGATAAGTAGAGAACTGACTTATGGAGCTGGGGCGGAGGAGAGAGGTGTGGCCAAGAGATATACTCTGGGAGCCACTGGCATATAGCATCCCAGTTAGATCAGGATATTAACTGAGGACACACTGTTCTGTGCAGCTTCCCTACTGATGGTCTTGGAGGTGGAGTGTGTGCTTTATTTGTACTCAGAGGGTGTGAGCTGTGTGTGATTGTAACAGGGCACTGAAGCTGGGCCTCTTTCTATCTGGCTCGGCTGAGGAGAGGACGGATGGGAGCAAGGAACTATCTGTAGTTGAAATAAAAAGCCCATCAGTGAGGGAGGCCTGTTTTTCCTTTACTCATTGTCTGTGAAGATGGCCATGGCCCTTCTGTGGGTGCCATGCAGAGGCAGTTTGTGTGAGCCACGCGCACGCTGTCCCTGCCCCGTTGTGACCTTGGCCCAGTGTTTGCACACCAAAGCTAGGAGTGTGGCTAACTGCATCCAACCCCCCTCAGCACCACCCACTGGCCTAGTTATTATTTCTGCCCAGTGTCCTGTTCCAGAAATTCTCTAAGCAGACCAAACATACCCAAGTGGTTCACACCTCCCACCGTCTTCCCTAGCCCCCAGGCCTCCCAAAACATGTTTGCTTTCAAATGAAACAGTAATCTTGGCTTATCTAGGTTCAGTAGTCCAGAGATGTCTGTAGCTAAAGAAGAAAGAAACGAACTTGTAAACCTGCTTCTGCTCAGACCGTCCACACAGCCCTGCCAGCCTCTGGCAGGAGAACTGGGCATGACGTCTGACAGGTGCGCTTGCCTCCCCAGCTCTCTGGATACTTGAATCGGGGCTGCTCTGAGCAAGCTCAATTCCTATCCAGACATCGCTGTAGTTTTTTGTTTGTTTGTTTGTTTTTTTTAGTTTCAGGTGTATAGAACAATGTAATAGTTAGACATTCACACCCGTCACAAAGTGATAACCCCCTCCCCCAATCTACTACCCCTCTGACATTGTATATAGCGGTTACAATTCCACTGACTCTATTCCCTATGCTGTACTCCACATCCCGTGACTATATATATGTTAAATTATAGTTGACATTCATTATTATTCAGCTTCAGCTTCAGGGGTACAGTGCAGTGGTCAGGCATCTACACTGTCCATGAAGTGGTCTCCCTAATAAGAAAAGTGCCCATCTGACACCCTACACAATCTTTAGACATCCTTATACTTTTGAACTGTTTTCTATTTATGCAATTCTTTGTTTAAGGTCTGCCTCTGCCCTTCCATTCCCCGCTCTGTCAGCTCCTTAAAGGGAAGGAAAAGAGTGTATCTCACTTACTGTTGTATTCTCAGGGTACAGGGCAGTGTCTGGCCAGCGACAGACATTTCAAGTTAAAGAATTACACTCATTTACTACCCAATTGTCCTAAAGCATCCTCCCTCATACTGGGTCTTCCCGACTTCTACTATTATGGGTTCGGTTTTTTTTTAAGAAAAATCTGATTTTAACATGTGATGCCTCTGTAGTATTGTTTTTTTAAGGGCAAATTAGCCATTAGCAGGCTGGGCTTCAGCGTTTAACAGACATGGGGTTGCATTCTGTTCTGCTCACCCAGGAGAGCGGCCTTGGGCAAGCTGCTCAACCTCTCTGTGCCTTGTTTTCCTCATCTGTAAAATTGGGACAAGTTTCTTACCTGAAAATGTTGTTTTGAAGAGCAAATGAAGTCACAGATAGAAACCGCCTAGTGCAGTGCCTGGCCCACCAGTTAGTGGGAGTTAAACACAAATACATTTTGAGAATTTGTTTTTACCATCGTTCATTTAGATTAGTGGTTCTCAAACTTTCTGGTCTCAAGACTCCTTCATAATCTTAAAAAATTATCAAAAATTCCCAAGAGTTTTTGTTTGTATGAGTTGTATCTATTAATATTTGTTATTTTAGAAATTCACACTGAGAAATTTTAAAAACAGTTATTTATTAATTTATTAAAAAATAAGAACCATATGATGTCACTGACATGTGGAATACAAAACTGAAAACAACAGAGGAACAAGACAAACTAAGAAACAAAAACTCATAGACACAGACAACAGTTTAGTGGCTACCAGATGGTAAGGGGGAAGAGGGGTGGGAGATGAGGGTAAGGGGGTCAAATATATGGTGATAGAAGGAGAACTGACTCTGGTTGGTGAACACACAATGGGATTTATAGATGATGTAACACAGAATTGTACACCTATAACCTGTGTAACTTTACTAGCACTTGTCACCCCGATAAACTACTTTTTCTAAAAAAAGGGAAAAAACTAAGAATAATAAACCCGTTCAATGCTGACTAAAGCTGTACTTTCCAAAACAAAAAAATGTAGTGTCAAGAGTGCCATTGTTTTGCATCTTTGCAAATACCTTTAATTACACCTTAGTAAATGACAGTTGGAATCTTGCATCTGCCTCTGCACTGAGTCCATTGCACTACCACATACCCTGTAACCTCCGGAAACTCCACTCACTGTACACTCGTGAGAGACTGAGCGTGACGAAGGAAAGTAATATCATATTATTATGAAAATGATTTTAAAGTTAGGGACTCCCTGAAAGGGTCTCA
Organism: Rhinolophus sinicus; assembly: GCF_057876585.1. Lineage (NCBI taxonomy): Eukaryota > Metazoa > Chordata > Mammalia > Chiroptera > Rhinolophidae > Rhinolophus > Rhinolophus sinicus. Next base: position 18,316,266 of record NC_142511.1, read on the forward strand.
GGGACTCTCAGGGGTCCTTGGTCACATTTTGAGAACTGCTATTCTAGGAATTGGGGTCCAAAAATTAGGATTATACTCAGATGTTTGAGGCTAATCTGAGGGAGGCAGTCCATAAAACTGATTGAAAGCCTTTGTTAGCTGAGCCCTAGAAGGCGCTGTAAGAATCTCAAACCCTGAGCAACCTCGATTCATTCCTTCCTCCTTTTCCGACATCCAGATAGATAGCTTTCTGAAGTGTCTTCATTTACCATTATCTTCTCCAGTCTTTCTGTCTCTACCTCAGTCCAGCCTCCAATTAGTCCACTCCTGAATGAACCCCTGGATTCTCTCCTGGGTATGACAATGTGATATGGAAGAAAGAGCAC